>NC_051258.2:12392088-12737520 GCF_015237465.2 Chelonia mydas | reverse complement strand
GTAGATAGGGCAATGCTGGAAACATAGGCATAACAACGGATACTTGTTTAAACAGAATCATTTTTCTTCCACTTTAATCCCTGCAGATGCATGTCATCTCATTTGTACTATGGATGGAAAAACCACTTAGCATTGTCTCATCCAACTTATAGGGTGGCCATTATACCACGCCTTACCCAACATTATACATGCATTAATAGAAAGGTTTTTCTATCAGTAACTTATAAATTTCTCCTTCACATTTTCTCTTTTAGACCCATAAAGGACTTCTTTTATTTACAAGGGTACAAGGAAGTCCCTTTCGATTTAGCCATCTTTTAAGAAAATCTGAAACTCTGCCTTTTCTAAAGTGAAAACAGGAACCAAATATATCACTCTGTATCAAGAAAACTGGCCACTGTAAAATCTTGAATAAACAACCTGAAAAACCATATGCTAGTTGTGAGAAAGTTGTTTGTGGTTAGGTTTGAGAAATTCGTAAGAACACAGGAAACCTCTTGAATTGCTCAAAATCAGTTATGATTTCCTGGGTATTACTACTGTTTTGATTTTTTACTGTTCCTTTCTGTGATCTGTATCACTCAGTTAAAAAGACAGGACTTAAGGACTGAGGTGAAGCAGGGGTAGCTTAATGTTGTACCTGATCAGTAAATGACTGCTGAAGAACTAGTCATTAAATGTACTGCTTTCTCATTTAAAAGAAAAACAGAAAGAAAGCACTCTTCCCTTTTGCAATTCAATTTCCCTTTCAGTTCTATTTATCAGAGTGAAGTATTTAACCAAAGCATTGAGTATTTCTCAATACTAACGCTACACTTTTCTAATAATTGATGTTAAAAGGTTTAACAACTCTGGTATTATACTCATTTTTAGTGCAACATAACTGATTACAAGATAAACACTAAAGAAATAATTTCATAAAAATTGCTTTTTATACTATGGACATTAAACAACATAGTTTGTACTTTTAACATTTATATTCTAGTTCTTTATAAAATAACGAAAAGCACCGATTAAACAAAAACTGAAAACTGCCATTTAAGCTTTTTTATATATATAATTTCTTTGAAGGACAGAAACACTAGGAAGAAATCACAAATAAAGTATTAAAAGGACACAGTCAGGTCAAATTCAGACAACAGCTTTGTGTGTGTGTGTGTATACACGCACGTGCACACACACACACACACCCTAGCCCCACTTGAAATGTTTCCATGTTTTGTCATGTTGTAGTTATTTATTTTAATTACCACAAGAGAACCAGCTTCCCATCCCAAAGACATTTTCCTGCAGTGTCTGCATTGTGTTAGGAGGACTAGAAAGTGAAACTGATTACAAACAAAACAACTAAATTGATTAGTCTGTTTTCACTGTCAAAGATGAATGACATACAAGTATTCAATTTTCACTGTCTGCTTTTTAAAACTATTAATGTATTAGTAGCATATATAAAGAGATAGTATTTTTAATCTAAGAATTTAAGTGTGTTTATTCGGTTTTATGCATAGTAACAGAATCCTTTTTACACATTATAAATTACACCACCATGAAAAGCTTTGCTAGCTTTCACTAGTCACACAATTCTATAATTTACTTAAAGACACTTTGTATCTTCAGATAAATGTACCTTCAGATAAACATTCTAGTATGTGCTATCTATAGTAATTAAAGTGTTCAAGTGTAGCAGCCTCTATCTGTGGATGTACCGAAGCCAAACAAGGCCTCATAACCCATAATTCACAACAACAAGTTAGTTAAAAACTAATCTTTAGAATCCAGCAGCTCAGGATTCTACTCCAGTAAAAGCAGCTTTAGGCTGGAAAATAAGAACAGTCTGAGCTCTAACAAGAAACTGCAGATGAAATTCTAGTGGATTAAAACAACTACCATTTATGTACAGTCTTCTGCAGAAATCTCAGCAGTAAATAAAAATAGCAAGTGGAAAATTAAGTTTCTGCAGCCATCTTTTCAAAGAAATAGAAAAAAGGTAAGCGTGTATTCCGATCTTCCTTCTGATATTTCTACCAATACTTCAACAAGGCAACGAAGTATTCATGTTCTGCAGATACATAGGGTTAAAATGAGATGATAAGATGATTTCATAAATATTACATGTATAAATTATTGTTACATTTTGGTCTTTAGACTAGTAATAACTGGTCAGAGTACCTGAAAAGAGCTTGTGCACTTTTAATCATAGCCACTATCTATAAAGTCCTGTAGACTTTCAATTACTTATCAAGTCTTCATGCTATGAAAAGAAAATGCAGCAAGAGATTGCATTTCACTCCGGTGAATTTACAGAAGCAAACATTTTTACAGATTAAACAAATAAAATGTTTCCATCACAAGAAGTCAGTTGCATTTTAGTATCTCTTCAAATATTCTCATTTTTGATGCTCCACCTTTAAATTATAAATTTAAAGTCCACAAATACCACCATCAGATCAATTAAAGTATCTTATATGCCTTTCGAATACATAGGTTCACATTCTGGTAAAGAATCGTTTGCAATACAGTACTCTAATGAAATCTGTTCAAAAGCAGACCTGCAATGCGTATGCTTTCAGTTTGCAAGATCAATCAATATCCAAACGGCTAACATTTAAGAAGGGTATATAGCAAAAGACGCAATAAAACTACGTGTTTACTTTAGGAACAAGACAATGTTCTCTATAAAATCATGAAGGTTACGTTCCAAGGGGCTCTATGAGGTGTTAGATTTCCCATTTCTATTCACAGTTAACGGTCAAAGCTCTTCTATTAACCAAAATACCATCAGGGTTTTAAAACTGCACACACACACACCTGCCTTTCAAGAACCATGGGAGAAGCTGTATTTACAATATGCAACCAGTCTAGGATTGAGCGGGTAGTCTCATCACATTTCACGACTTTAGCTTTTCTTTGAAACAAGTTACGACCTCTATTCCTCTATTAATTTCAGAGCAAACTACCTTTAAGAGGAGGAAGAAAATATTCACGATGTAAAATCCAAGATCTTTTTTGTGTGTGTGTGGGGGGGGAGAATTATGTAACACACACCCCCCTTGCTGCAGACTCCATCAACGCAACCATCAAACCAAAACAGAGTCAGAAGCATTATGCTTCGCGCATTCCTCTCCTTCCCACCAACATACATCTTAAAACAAAGTCATTAGCAGAGCCATTGCCTCCCCAGCCACTCCCGGAGACCCGGGCAGTCGAGCCTCAACCTACATCTCTCAGAAGGAAGAGAACAGCTGCCCTAACCAAGGTGGGCAAGTCTCCCTTACCGGGAATAACCAACCACTACAACCCATCATCATGCCCGGCTCAGCATTAAAGAGAAGTACGGGTGGCAACTCCCCTCCCTAGTTTTTGGGGGGTTAAACTTTCCCAACCACCAACACACACACGATAAATCATCCCGATCCGGCTGTCGGGAAGTCTCGCTCACTAGGACAACTCTCTCCTTCCTCCTCCATCATCCTTTGATCTATGATTAGGATTATGTGTTCCACGCTGAGTATGGGGGAGGGTAACTCCCCATCATACCTCTTGCACCCCCTAACCCAGCACCATGGAGGAGAGGGAGTAACCCCCTTTCATCCCCAGCACCCTGGAGAGAGGCATCATCATCCAGCAGTACCCATCATCCCCCAAAGAACGAAGGAAGCCAAAGACGTTGCCTTCGCCCCCAACTCAGCCCTCGCATAGAAGGTGGTTTTACTCAAGGTAAAGGGATTAATTCCCATATGAAATAAGAGAGGGTTAAATTCCACCGCGAGAGAGGTAAAGGGGATATTACCATGGGGAAAACAGGTTAGATTCCCCCCCTCAAGGAAAGGAGCAGGGGGCTCAAACCACACAGACAGGTAGGTAAATTGGGTGCCCCAAAGAGAATGCGGTTAAACCCCATCAAAGAGGGGAACTGGGGCTTAAAGGCCATAGAGATTATAAATGGGATGCATGAGATGTCATCGTAAATGGAGTAAACCCCACCTCCAAAAAGGGGAACAGGGGTCCAAGCCTCCCAGAGGGGACAGCTAGGGTGCCACAGGGTTAAATCTATAGATAGGGTGTCACGGGGAATTGGGGGGGAGAGAGGGGTTCAAGCCCCGCAGAGGACGGGCGGGGTGTCACGGGGAATTGGGGGGGGGCGGAGGGAGGGGCTCAAGCCCCGCAGAGGACGGGCGGGGTGTCACGGGGAATTGGGGGGGGGGGGGCGCAGAGGGAGGGGCTCAAACCCCGCAGAGGACGGGCGGGGTGTCACGGGGAATTGGGGGGGGGGCGGAGGGAGGGGCTCAAGCCCCGCAGAGGACGGGCGGGGTGTCACGGGGAACTGAGGGGGGGAGGCTCAAGCCCCGCAGAGGACGGGCGGGGTGTCACGGGGAATTGAGGGGGGGGGGGGCTCAAGCCCCGCAGAGGACGGGCGGGGTGTCACGGGGAATTGAGGGGGGGGGGGGCTCAAGCCCCGCAGAGGACGGGCGGGGTGTCACGGGGAATTGAGGGGGGGGGGGGGCTCAAGCCCCGCAGAGGACGGGCGGGGTGTCACGGGGAATTGAGGGGGGGGGGGCTCAAGCCCCGCAGAGGACGGGCGGGGTGTCACGGGGAATTGAGGGGGGGGGGCTCAAGCCCCGCAGAGGACGGGCGGGGTGTCACGGAGAATTGAGGGGGGGGCTCAAGCCCCGCAGAGGACGGGCGGGGTATCACGGGGAATTGAGGGGGGGCTCAAGCCCCGCAGAGGACGGGCGGGGTGTCACGGGGAATTGGGGGGGGGCTCAAGCCCCGCAGAGGACGGGCGGGGTGTCACGGGGAATTGGGGGGGGGGGGCTCAAGCGCCGCAGAGGACGGGCGGGGTGTCACGGGGCAGGTGTTAGAGGCGCCCCCTCACACGCAGTCTCCCAGGGAGGGTTCAGTGCGGCGGGTTCACCCCCCCACCGGGGCTCACTCACCTCTAGTAGCCCAGACCCCAGCGCAGAGCAGCCCAGCGGTGAGCAGCCAGGCGGGCGTCAGGAGGGGGCAGAGCATCCCGGGGCGCAGCATCGCTCGCTCTCTCCCCGCTCAGGGGGGGGGGGGACTGACCCCTAAGAGACAGGGGAGGGGGCGCCCCCAGCGGGCCCGGCTGCGTCCCGCGCCGCGCGGCGGAGGGTCTGGGGCGCTGAGGAAGCTCCGCTCCCTTCCTCAGAGCCCAGCGCTCCGCCAGCAGCCGCTAAGATCAAGATGGCGGCGGCTGATGCTTAGGCTCATTCTCTCCCGCAGCGGTTACCAGGCGGGGGAGGGGGAGCCGGGGAGAAACCAACTCAGAGAGGGGGAGAGGGATGGCGTATAGGGGATGGAAGAAACCACCTCATTCCTATGGAGGAGGGGAACAAACCACTTAATCTTCGCAGGGGGAGAGGGGTGCAAAACGAGAGAACTCACCTGGGGCAAGAGGGTAGAACCATTTATGGGGGGGGACACACCTTATTTCTTGGGGTGGATTAGAGGGAGGAGAGAAATCAAACCTGTTGCGGGGGGGGGGGTGTTCATGGAGGGGAGAGACCACCTCATGGGGGTGGATAACATTTCTGCGGGAAATGTTGGGGGGCGGGGGTTGAGGGAAGGAAAGTACCATGTGGGGCGGTAGACAGATGGGGGAAAAAACCATCTCATCTCTGTGGGGAGAAGGTTGTTTTCACCCTCTACCTGGAAGAAACCAAAACTACCCCGCCCTCTCCTCTGGACTCCTGTCACAGCCAGGGCTGGTTGTGCCCCTGCTCTCCCTCTGCAGAGCCCAGGGCTTCCTCCTCCAGCGTGGGGATGGCTCCATTCTTTTTGCACTGGCGGGGGAGGATGCGGGTGCTCACGGGCCTGCCCGTTTGCATTGTATTAAACATCACACATTGCAATGCCATCTCTCATGATTTGCTCTGTAGAGGTAGGAGCGCAGGCGGGAGGTATGTAGATGCTGACGCACCATCCATTTTGTATTGCATTGCAAGCTCTCATCGCTTGTATTGAAAAGGGGGCAGAATGCAGATGCTGCTGCTCAGTCAATCGTGCACTGTGTTAAGCACCACATCGTGGGCGCTACCAGGATAAAAATAAATAACATTGCAATGCATACTACCGTGGTCTGTGTTGGCTGGAGTGGAAGGCAGAGCTAAATGCAGATGCGTTATTCAGTTTGCTTTACACTGCAATGCAGACTCCCTTGGATGCAGGGAGGGAAGGTACAGATGCTCAGTTCCTTTTGTGTCGCATTAAACTTCATATTCCACTGCAAACTCGCGTGGTTTTCCACTGGATGAGGCAGAGGCGGAGGAGTTAAAACGGTGGCGCCCTGTTACTTATTTAATGTGTGCACATGGAGTGGGTGGATGGTGGGAACGTAAAATGCTGTATCACTAGCAATGCTTTCTCCTTTTTGTATTGTACAGTATTAAAATTCACAAACTGCAATGCAATGAAATCTATCCAGAAACCAAATCCTTCAGTCTTTACTCAGCCAAAAGCCCAGCTGAAATCAAGGACATTTTTCCTAGGTAAGAACTGATGAAAGATTGTAGGATTTACATAAGGAACAGTTTGCAGTATAATTGGCCTAATGCAACAATTATTTTTAGGAGCCTAGATTTCTCTCCAAAGTATGTAGGATTGTTGTCTTCCTTCTATTATTGTGTACTCTATTTCCATTGTTGTGTTGTTAATTTTTCCTGATTTTCTCCAAAGAATAATTGTTTGCATTCCTGCCATTGAAATTAACTGTGTTACAAGATTGCTCTGTATCTTGCTAATACAAAAATAATATTTTGCTCTTGTATAACTCCTTCCACATGAGGATCTGGAGTTACTTTACAAACATTAAATAATTAAACCTTCATGACTCAATAGTGGGCCACTATCAAGTCATTCTTTTAAAAATTACTTTTTAAAAATTCCAGTTCCTGATACAGCAGCTTTTAAATAGTATATCCTGACTTTCTAAACATTCCTTTACATTTTTATAAGGGATTGGCCTGCTCCTGTGTTAATATTTGCAAAGATATTTCCAGCAAGGCTGGAATTGATTCAAGGCCCTGATCCTGCTATAGGGGAGTAGGATCAAGCCCTTAGAGCCTGATTCTTCAATGATAGGCGTAGAGGTCTGCCCACAAATATCATATTGTAGGCTGGTAGCTTACCAGGGAAATGGTAAAAGAGACCTGCATAAAGTACTGTCAAATGCACAATGTGAAAAAAATAGAGAAAAATATGGCGAGGGTTGGTTTGTTTTTTAAAGTAATCTAAGGCCACAATGCTGCAAAGACTTATCTATATGCTTAACTTTAAGTACATGCATAAGTCTTTATAGGATCAGGTCTATAGATGATTTTTGAGTTGGTGTCCTTTTAAGAATATTAGCCCCATTTTACAGATGGAGAAACTGAGGCACAAAATGCCTTTCTCATAATTGAGTAGTATAAACGTTTCTGCATAGAGTAGCTAAACTATATTTCAAGTACCTAAGAAGCATGCAGACATTGAGATTAGTGAGATGCATTTTTATGTACATTGATTCTTTTTTATTAAGACACAGCATTATTAGTTCTATCTGGGAAAACGTGCAGGTGCCTCATGTGGAAGAAGCCTGCATGTGAATAATTCAGTTGCACAGAATCTGTTCAGCAGCAGAAGGATGATGGTCTCAGGTTCCTTTGTTATTATTGCTCTTTGATCAAAAAATTCAATCAGAGAGCCAATTTCAAAAGAGGAAAATCTACCTTCCCAGATGTATAGAGCTTCATAAAAGCCAAAGTGAGACAGACTGATTTTATCATTACAGAGATGACTGTTTTGCACCTATTAGCCATTTCACGCCCACAGTAAAATAAAACAGACTGTTTTGACATCCCTGATATGGTTTTTATTTCCATCTTTTTTTATATATTTAAACGCATCATGTGCCTTTAGTGCTGGCATGACAGACAGCTCTGTTTATTTATAGAACAGGCAGTCCCAGTAACAGCTCCTGCCACATTGCCCCACCAATATACCAGCAAAGCAAACTCCAGATGTAGGGGACATCCAGCCTTCCAGAGCAGAGTGAATAATTTATTCACCACACCAGTCAGTCCTTGGTCTACTCTACTAAAAGACAACTAGTAACAATTATTGTGCTGTTTTGTCTTACTCTTATGGACACTTCACCACTGGGAATTGGACAAAGGCCACCAAAGAGCCATCAGAGGCAACTTTCACTCCCTAGCATCCTGGGCTGGATTTAAACTGGATCCTGCAGGTGAAGATTTTCATGCTTTACCAGTCCCCTACATTATTCATCCCACCTCCAGGATGCTTATTTTAGTTTGGCAGCTATATATTCTATGTTGTTGAAATATGACTGCTTCCTCAACATGGAGCCAATATCTTGTGAGCATGTATCCCACTGAACATCAGAGAAAAGTAGTGAAAGAAACAACTGAATGTCCCACATCATTAAAAGGAGCTTGGGGAGTCTAAGGCTTGGAGCAGGACGCTCTGAGACAGAATTCTTGAGTGCTATTCCTAGCAGTGCCAATGATTTTTTTAAAGCAAGTTACTTAATCTTTCTGTGGCTCAGCTGACCAATCTATAAAATGGTAATAATAATACTTCCTTGTAGGGGTAATTTGAAACTTGTGTTTGTAAAGTAATGTGTGATTCTCACATTTAAGGTGCTATGGATATGCACTGTATTATTAATAAAACAGACTGTCCCATTAGAAGATGACAGAAAGGATTATAGACGGTCTACAAAAATGTAAGTAAACTAATTTATTTTCCCAAGCCCTGGGGCCTGATCCAGGGAGGTGCTGAGCATCCACAACTTCCCATAGGAGTTGTGGGTGTTGAGCATCTCTTGGGCTCAGCCCCAGGGCAGGTCGGGATAGGCCCACTTTCTTTACACAGTTCCTTACAGATGCATCATTTCCTCTTCAAACTGATGCTCAAAAAAAAAAAATGAAACCCTTCAGGGATCTTTTTCTGTGAGGCTCCATCCTGAGGGAACAGCTTCCACTACTCACATTGCTCTTTGAATTTCCAAGGTGCTATTCGGCAGCTGGAGAAATGCCATATTGTGCATTGTTCAAAGAGTTTTACTAGAGCTTAATACGATCTCCAAGATGTGCCAAGTCTATCATTACCTGACAATAGAATTTTGTTAGTTCATAACAAAATAGTAGGGTTTGGACAGCTTGTATAAACACATTTATGATGTTATTACTTCCTTGGTGGAGAGCAAGAGGGTGGATTTTTATTATTTTATTTTAGGTGTAAGCAGCAGCATAGATACCAATGTCTGACTTGGCAATCAAATACGGCTGGTGTGACTACATCAACCAGAGATGGACCCAGAGCATCAGGGCAACCCGAATCGGACATGTTGCTCACCAGCACATAGAAAGATTGAAAAAACCAAGAGTTTGAAAATCAGAAAGCAAACCAAAGTAGTCCCATAAAATTAATTTACATCCAGAAGAGCAAACCCCCGTTCATTCTACCCACACATTACAACACCTTTGCTAGAACCACCATGTTCTGAAAAGAGCAGGAACCTACAGGATAATACCCTGAGGGAAGACACTCAGTGTTATGCTCCCTGTTTGCCAGTTGTGCAGCGCTGCTTCTAACTTTGCTGTGTAACCATCCCTTGGCAAAGTGACCAGTTTACCTCACAGCTACTTATTTTGGGGGCTGGACGATGACCCAGACCACTTGCTTTATCAGCAGCTAGAAAGTCAGTCTGCATTTCTTATTCAAGCTTCCCATAAAAATGTCTTGATTTAACAATCTGCTCAACTGTGACGATTTGGAAGTTCTGTCTGTATCAATTCTTAGTTATGGATGAGGTTATGAAATTGTATCATGACATTACCATGTCTTGGAAAGCCTATATGTTTGTGGAACCACTGTGAGTTAGCAGAGTTGTTTCACATTTTTGCCAGGCCAGAGACAATGGTGGGTGACAAAGCAGACAATAGCCTATTCAAAGTAAAATACCTTTGGACAATGGATTTGCTCTAGCTGGGGTAAGACACTTCCTCCTCTTGTCTGAAGGGGGGGGGGGGGGGTGGACCCTTGGGAGCCATCGAAAGTTACCAAAAAGCAGAACAAAAGCAGCAGGTCACCCCCGCTCCCCAGCAGGAAATTAGAAAGGGACACACAGAGGGGACATGGGGGAGGGAGCCATTTTATACCAGATTAAGATGAGGGAGGCTGCAGCGGGGAAAGGATAGGCAAGGGGGCAGAGAACCCTGCCTGACTGATGGAACACAGATGAGCTCCCAAGGGAAAGGTGAGCTACCGAGGGACATTGCGTTTAGGATATTCTATGTGTTTTATTAAAGTAAAGAACAGCTGTGCTAGAATCAGTGCTAAGCCTGTCTACCAGTATGGCTTGGTCTACACTGCAAGGTTAGGTCGACATAGGGTGACCAGATGTCCCAATTTTATAGGGACAGTCCTGATATTTGGAGCTGTGTCTTATATAGGCTCCTATTACCCCCCGCCCCCATCCCAATTTTTCACACTTCCTGTCTGGTCACCCTAGGTCGACATAAGGCAGCTTACATTGTCTACATGAAAATGCACTACACTACACTGCAAACGTCTACACGAAAATGTCACTCCCGCTGATGTAACTTACCCCCTACAACTACTTAATAACTCCACCTCTGTGAGAGGCGTAGCGTTTAGGTTGATGTAGTTAGGTTGACACAGTGTCAGTGTAGACACTGCATTGCTTACATTGACTGCTACTGCCTTTCAGAAGCCATCCCACAATTCCCAACATTGACAATTGAATCGGTGCAAGCACTCCTAGTGAGGACACGCACCAACAACACAAGGAGCTTAGTGTAGATATGGAAAAGCAATTTAATTACTCCAGTGACTGTAAGTCAACGTAACTTAGGTCGATTTAGTTTTATAGTGTAGATTTGCCCTTAGCGTTTAAGCGCTCACAGCTACCACATTGGCCCTGAAAGAGAGAATTTGTAAACCAGAAGCTTCACACCTTTTGGGTGGGTTCTGCGAGAAGGGTATGCTTAAGTACAAGGGAGCTGAAGGCTCAGTGCTGCATGCAGAGGGGCTAGACAGCTGGACAGTGGGTTACAACACTCAGAGTGGGGTGCTAGATAGAAGGTCTGAGCTGAGAGAGTATGCCTAGGGACTCAGAGATTGGGGCCATGGCTGGATTCCAGTCAGGCCCCAACAGCTTGAAACACCTCAGGGACACAGAGCAACACAGGCTTGGATTCCCCTTGTAGCAGTCCAACTGGGCTAGGAAGGGGGACTTGCTAGGATGTGCAACACCAATATATGCTAGATAGCACATCATATCAATAGAAGCCTCTAGCCCAGCTGTTGCAGTGTATAGCTGAATCCTGACATTCTATCAATGTTTCACCAGCTGAGAGTGTGTTATAATGTATATTTTTCTTTTGGTAAGTAGGAGCCCAACCGAACAAATCCTTACTCACAGGAGTAATCTTATTGACTCAATGCATAATTAAGGACCACGCACACACAAGGAAACGTTTGCAGGGCTATTAAAAGACAGCCGCTGATGCATGTGTGATAAGGTACAGATCTGCTAAATTGGTAAATTATTGGTAATTAATTGATGGTAAATGGTAAGTGGTAATTGGTATTAAATTGATGGTAAATTATTTAACTTGAGTTCTACTAAAACATGTGCTCCTAACATCACTTTTCCAACTTGAGTGTCATCTCATAAACAGGAAAGGAAAAATATTGCAGCGCTTATCTAAATAGTTCTGATCCTCCAAAACCTATGAAGGCGAGACACTGCGGAGAGAATATTTCAGGGCCGCTTTATGTAGAGATAGATGCTTTCCCAAATTACCTTAATTAAAAAAAAAAAAAAGAATTAATCTGCAATTATGTCACTTTGTGCTATGGCACTACCAGATCTCAGGGCTTGTCTACACTACCGGCTCGATTGACAGGCAGTGATCGATTTAGCAGGGGTCGATTTATCATGCCTAGTATAGATAAGTTTTAGAGTAGCAGCCGTGTTAGTCTGTATCCGCAAAAAGAACAGGAGTACTTGTGGCACCTTAGAGACTAACAAATTTATTAGAGCATAAGCTTTCGTGGGCCACAGCCCACTTCATCGGATGCATAGAATGGAACATATAGTAAGATAGATAGATATACACATACAGATAAGTTTAAAGTTACCATACAAACTGTTTCAGAGTAACAGCCGTGTTAGTCTGTATTCGCAAAAAGAAAAGGAGTACTTGTGGCACCTTAGAGACTAACCAATTTATTTGAGCATAAGCTTTCATGAGCTACAAATATTCAAATATTATTCATGTAGCTGAAGTTGCGGAACTTAGATTGATCCCCCCGCGTAGTGTAGACCAGCTCTCGTTAATTAGCCTAGGTTGGGCTGGGTCAGCATGGAGCTGAGAGATTTCCAAGGAACAGGTAGGTGCTGCCAGTATCTCAGTAACTAAAATTCCTCCATAACAGTCAGTGCTGACTAAGGCCCTGAGTCAGTAAAGTCAATGAAATTTAAGTATAAAGTTAAGAACGTTTTTAAGTGTTTTGCTGTACTGGGGCCCCTACAGCCCAGCACGTTGACAGAGAGTGTTGTGGTGTTGGAAATGCCAGTTCTGTATGAGACATAAAAATAAGGTCCTAATCCCTCATAATCATTAAAGATCCCTGGGCACTTTCCTAAGATTGTTAAAGACGGAGTCCTAACCAAAAGCCTTGCATTCTACCAACCTAAATTCACCCTGCAATTTCAGCGTGAAATGGAAAGTGGTTCCTGTCCTACACTTGGGTAGTGCTGTTTGCTGTTAAACAGCTGCTGTGCTTTATGACTTTCATTGGTGGAGCAAGAGATCCCTCTCCTCTCTATAAAAATGCAAGATGCTATTATTTTCATAGGAACCCCGTACAGAACTAACGTAGGCTTCTTAATCTTTCCCACTGGTCTTCCTCCTACACCTTGGCCTGCCTCTTCATCGCCATAAATATGCAATTTTGTTTTTACTAGTAACCGATAAAACTGGGACAAAGGCCTCTTGGCAGAACACATTTTCTGTTAAAGCTGACAAACTAGTGGACTGGTGTCCTTGAAACACACAGCATGACTAATGCTCGGTTTACAAGGATCTAGGAGCACACATATTTCTTGCACTTGTCAGAATGGAGCTGAGCAGCCAGAAATGAAGAGCTAAGACTATGGGTAAAAATGAATGCCCTGCACTGCTTCTTACTTCAAGGAGAGGTGTGTATCATACCTGGAGAGGTGGGGTTCTTGACCAGCAAACTCAGTCTATAATAGGGATGAGCCTGATCCACAAAGCTCAGATCCAGAACCAGCTTTGAAGATGCGCAGAGAACAAAGTGGTGTTCAGTTACAGGGGTTACGCTGAGGCCCTTATAGAAAAAGGGACCAGGGGCACAGGGGCTGACTTTTGTTTTTGCAGATGGGTGCCTTCCGGATTCACTGGGCGCGACTCCTCTCACCTACTGGTGGCTTTTTGGTGCTGAGCACCCCCTGTTTTTTTCGATGTGTGCTGGAACTCTGGAGAACCCATGGGGTCAGCGCCTATGGCACAGAGACCTACCCATGGCAACCCTAACCCTATCCCCAAGTCCTCTGCTAATAGGAATCCTAACCCTATCCCCAAGTCCTCTTCTAATAGGAATCCTAACCTAGGGCGGGGAACCTTACCCATAGGAACCCTAAGCCTAGCCCCAAGCACCCTATGCATAGGAACCCTAACCCTATGGCAGAGACCCCTACACATAGGAAACCTAACCCTACCCCCAAGTCTCGTACTAATAGGAACCCTGATCCTAGCCCCAGTCCCCTACCCATAGGAACCCTAACCCTAGGGTGGGGACCCTACCTATAGCAATCCTAACCCTAGCCCCAACTCCCCTACCCATAGGACCCCTAACTCTAGGGTGGGGACCCCTATCTTTTGGAACCCTAACCCTAGCAACAAGTCTCCTACCCGGAGGAACCCTAGCCATCGCTCCAAGTCCCCTAATCAAAGGAACCCTAACCTGAGGGTGGGGACCCCAACCCATAATAACCCTAACCCCAGCCCCAAGTCCCCTACCCACAGGAACCCTAACCCTTGCCCCACGTCCCCTACACATAGGAATCCTAACTTGAGCCCCAAGTCCTCTACCCATAGTACCACTAACCCTACCCACCAGTCCCCTAACTCTAGCTCCAAATCCCCTATCCACAAGAACCCCAACCCTAGGGCAGGGATCCCTACCCATAAAAAACCTAACTGCACCCCCAAGTTACCTATTGTCCTGGTGTATGCACACACCCCTTTCCCTATTGGGGTGGGTTGTGGGTGAGGGGGCACTGCGGTTACAGTCTACCAGACTGTCCTTGGACGCAAGGCAGTACGGCCAGAGTCAATATGACTGCCCTCAGGATCAAGGCTACAGGGCCTAATGGCTGGAGTTGGGTTGCCACCCAGGGGATGACGGCCAGGGTAGGGGGACCCAAGCCCTCTCTGCTCCATTGCATCCCAGCCCAAGGCCCTGTCAGTGGCAAGTGTGGTCACTACCCAGTCAACAGGGATCCTATCACAACACACTGACCTTCCTCGGGTGGAAGATACCAGTCACATCACCTTCCTGGGCCACTTCCTACCGTGTTTCCTGAAGCCAGGGTCCATACTCCGCCGGGATCTCCGAGGTCCTCAGTGCGGGTAGCTCCCCGGTATTCCAACTCCAGTTGGCCGCTCGTAGGCAACAAGTCTCCGGTCTGGTCCTCGGGATCGCTGGCTCCTGCAGTCAGGTACTGACTGAAGTTGTTCTTGGCCTGGCACCTCCACCAAGTGTCCTCCCTCCCTCAACAGAATGAGCTGGGCTGCTCCCTTTTATACTAAGGCAGCAGTTGGAGCATGCCCAGCACGGTCTGAGGGACAGGACTTCCACCACCCATAGTGTGGGGTTAATCCTTTCTTGTCTAGTGTGGGGTATGCACGCTCCATCACAGCTATCCAGAGGAACCCTAACCCTAGGGTGGGGATCCCTACCCATTGGAACCCTAACCCTAGCGCAGGGATCCCTACCCATAGAAACCCTAACCCTAGGGCAGGGACCCCTACCCACAGAAACCCTAACCCTAGCCACAAGTCCTCTACCATAGAAACGCTAACTCTAGGGTGAGAACCCCTACCCATAGGAACCCTAACCTTAGTCCTAAGTCCACTACCCATAGGAGCCCTCGCCCTAGGGCGGGGACCCCTACCGATAGGAACCCTAATGCGGGAAGGTGAGGCTCTGATCTGAATTCTAACAGTTCCATATTGTTTAAATCTGGCCCTGGGTAAAGTTTATGCTGTCAATGGTAAATTAGTGACAGCCTAATCCCTCTGGCAGAAAAACGCAGAGAAGGGAATAAGAGAGGAAACTTCCTTCATTGAGTTTCCTTTGAATTCTTCATCATGGGCAGGGGATTTGAGAGCATGTGGTAGAAGAAAGGGTTTGGTGCTCAAACCCCATAGATACCCCATGAAATCCAGGTGAATCTTGGAGGATTTGATGATGCACAAAACTAACCATGTGGAGGTCATCTGCCTCCCCAGAAACTCCAGGCTCCATCCCCTCTGGCTCTCAGACAGTGAGATTCCATTGGAATCATACTACCAGAAACTCACTTGCCCACATCTCCTCCTGAGGCCACATCTGAAAGGAGGAGTCCTAGCACGGAGGGAGTCTGTTGGGAAGTTAACACAGTCCATGTCTCATAAATGGCTGCATAACGTAGCAAACAGCTGGAGGGTTGTGGGAGTTGCAGTCTGTTGTGCTGCTTCTCAAGAGCTGGCCCACTCCCATCTCATCATTATTCTCTTTTTTCACTGGATAAATCTGTAGGAGATGCTCCAGGATATTATGTTATTTAAAATTGGCTTCCAGTATTTAATGGGACTGACAACACTTCACCATGGTGGGTGGGGATGAGAATAGGAGCAGAATAAACTGGGATGAAATTAAGAAAACAAAAATTGGGGTGAATAACAGGAATCATTTCCAGATAATGAGATCTGTAAAACTGTAGCAGTCTCCCAAAGGAATGGTGGAAGCTCCATCTCTTGGGACATTTAAAACAAGACCCAACAACAAAGCACTAGAAACTATATTGAAGAGAGCAGCCCTGCATTGGCTGAAGTGGAAAATGGACTAGATGACTTACCAGGTCTTCCTCCCTGCCTTCCATGATTCACATTGTTCCAGCACTGTGTGAAGAAAAAGATGCTGTGAAAATTAAAGGAGTACTTGTGGCACCTTAGAGACTAACAAATTTATTTGAGCATAAGCTTTTGTGAGCTACAGCTCACTTCATCGGATGCATAAAGTGGAAAATACAATGAGGATGTTTTTATACACACAGATGTGTTTTTTCATGGTCTGTGTGTATAAAAACATCCTCATTGTATTTTCCACTTTATGCATCCGATGAAGTGAGCTGTAGCTCACGAAAGCTTATACTCAAATAAATTGGTTAGTCTCTATGGTGCCACAAGTACTCCTTTTCTTTTTGCGAATACAGACTAACACGGCTGTTACTTTGAAACCTGTGAAAATTAAAATGTCTTCCGATCCTTTGGATGATCATTTTTACAGACTCTTTTTTAGTCTTGGATGTTGATTGTACGTGTTGGGGGAGGGAATAAAAGGATTGTTCCCCCACCCCCACATCCGTTTGAAACTTTCCAGTGTGCTCTTTGATCATCTCTGAGGATTGATTTAGGGGATGCAAATGAAGACCTTGGCAATCTGAAGATGAAAATCTTCTCCCCTGACATTTCTGAGAGCGTTCAGAGAATTCTCAATAAGCCATTGAACTACTGGCTTATCAGAAAAAGAAAAGGAGGAAGATTCAATAAGGCAGGGAAAGGAAAGTACAGAAAAACAACCAGCATTCTCCACAAAAAGCTAGCAGCACCTTCAAACCTCTTCTCCCTTGTTTATTTCTCTTCCGAGTTATACCTACATATACCAAAATATGCAAACAGAAACATGAAAACAACAAAGGTGAAATACAAGTCCCCTTCCTTACAAAGGAGTGGACTGAATATTCCACAACATAATCATATTTTACAGTTCATTAGCACCTCTTATCCTAAAATCTCCAGGCATTTTACAATCATTAATGGAATTAACCTTCTCACAACACCCTTCGGAAGTGGAGAGGCACCTATGATGGCTGTTAGGGGCATTATAAATGAGTGAGAGAGACAATTAATATTATTGCCATTTTACATATTGGGGACACGGGCACAGAGAAGTTAAGTGACTTGCCCAGGGTCACATTGAAAATCTGTAGGGAAGACAGGAATAGAACCTAGAATGTTACACTGTGACAACTAAACTAGATTTCCTGTCAAAGAATGAAGCCATCATTCAAAGGCACTGGGAGCTCTTTGAAGTGTGGGCCCTGGATTGACCCCAACTAGTGGGTGGTGTTACAGTTCAGGGTAACTGCACATGTATACCCCCTTTATGGACCAACAAGTTCACCTACTCTCAGGCTTCCAGCTCCCCAGCTATCATCTCTCTTGGGCAGAGACCTATATCTCTCTCCCTCCTGATCAGGGTTTTTCCAGGCTGCACAGTTCCCTGCCTACATTGTGAATTCTCCAACAATGCAGAGAGCCTAAGCAGGCCTGCTTTGCCTTCCTTCCTCAGAGGCAATAAGCAGTGCAATTACCCATAGGTATAAGATACCACCCAGCCCTTTCTAAGCAAGCACATTTATTCTTAAAGTAAAAGCATTACAAAGAAAACATATTAAAACAATAAAAGAACCTACATGCATGCTAATGAGCTTTCCAGAGATCATGCAGAAAAAAACAACCAAAAACATACACATGGGTGATGCTTTAGAAATAATAGGAGTCATCTATACAAAGTGGTATTGTATGAGTGGGAAGAAGGATAATTTTGTGATTAAGGCAGGGTATTTGGGCCCTATTTCCATCTCTACCATAGATTTCCTCTATGACTTTAAGCAAGTAGTTAGACACAGATCTTGAAAGGTATTTAGGTGCCTAATTCCCATTAAAATCAAAGGGAGTTAGGTGCCTAATAATATTTTTCAGGATCTGGGCCTTAGGGCCTACTCCCACTGAGGTCTATGGGTGCAGGACTGCGCCCTTAAACTCTCTCTGTGCCACAACTTCCTTATTTCTTAAAATTAGGATTATAGTACTTCTCTGTATCATGGGTAGGATGTGAGGCTTAATTTATTAGTGCTAATAAAGTTCTGGAGATCAGTCGGTGTAGGGTGCTAGAGAGCTGCAAAGCATAGGGTCACTGTTGAAATCATACCACCTGCTGATGCTTTTTATTTATTCTTCAGTGTCATGGTACAAAGTAGCTATGTGCTATAGGCTTTCCATTTTGTGCCTGTCTGTCTGCATGGGTGCAGGGGTGGGGACGGTAGCAGGGAGAAGAGAGCCATGGCATGAGAACTCCCTCCCCAAGAGACATGCTGGAATGTAAAGGCATTCTCCATATCATTGCCCTGCCCTGCAACAAGGTTCTTCCTTTTTAGTCTGAAGAAAATGGATGTTAATTTATTCTTTACTGCTAATTCAAAAAGGAGCCTAAACATGAGAGCTCCCTTCAACTAAGGGTGTAGTTTAAGTCCAATTATATGCTATTAGTGCATTTACTCTTTGTTCCTGTGGCATATTAATTGCATGTCTGGTATTCTGATAATTAACACAATTATACTCTCCCCCCGCCCCCTTCAGTAGACCATGAAGACTTGCATTTTATTCAGACAAGCTGTTTTCAGTAGCTATAAAGAAGGCTCATGATTTATTATTAATATAATAAAAATAATGAAATCAACTAAATCAACAGAGCCCTGAGTTAGAGCTATAACTGAGAAGTGCCAAAAATATTCTTCAGCAAAAATAAAAGCTGGTGGCTCTCTCCCATTGGTTTGTAGTCTATCTAGAAGACTTCTAATGTGAAACCAAATTATAAGCCTCTGTCTGTGCATCTGGCATTTTAATCAGTGGCTAGAGGAGGGGGACTATGCTGGTTCTGCCACACATGGCCATACCAGGAATGCTATAACTATTTAAGGACCCACTCCTGCCAAGCATCAAGAGCTCCCAACTCCCATCAGTCAGTGAGAAATGAGGATGCTCGGTACCTTGCAAGAGCGTACCTATGAACGAACAAGGGTTGTTTACCAGGGTAGATTAACCCCAAACGAACAGGTGTTGGAGCTTGTTAGTATTTTAACTAGACACACTGATGAATAGCTCTGGAGCAATTTAAATCCCAGGCCTGAGAGCTCACCACGTGCAGAAGTCTTCATGGCAGCACTGTAAGGCTATGTCTACACTGCACACCTTACAACGGCATGGCTGTGCCGCTGCAGCTGTGCTGTTGCAAGGTGCACCGTGTAGCCGCTCTTTGTCACCGGGAAAGAGGTCTCCCGGTGACAAAATAAAACCACCTCTAATGAGGGGCAGTAGCTTTGTTGCCAGGAGTGTGGCTCCTGCCGGTGAAGCACTGTCCACACTGGCGCTTTTCATCGTGAAAACTTGTCATTCAGGGGAGCGTTCTTTCACACCCTCAGCAACAAAAGTTTTAACAACAAAAGTGCCAGTGTAGACAAAGCCTCGCTCCCTTTTTTGCTTTGTGTCCTAAAAGGACACAGAGCAAGTACTACGTTCCACGAGTCCTGTCACTTACTGCATTGCTGGAAGGTGCTCAGATACTACAGTGAGGACTGTGGTATAAGAACCTTTCTAGAACAGAACGTCACACTGTATTTAGCTTTCTTTCAGCAGATGAAGTAGACAAGGTGTGCCTCAAAGGTACCTTCTGCTCTTCTTTCTTAAAGTGAGCGATCTTTTTTTAATCATGTGCCTACAACCATGTGACCACCTTATACCGTGACACTATCAGATTTCACCTGCTATGCAAGGTAAAGATAGTTCAAGATGGGGAAGAGAGACCTGCAATTAGCACCTATCATAGGTGCTTTACATGGGTGTGTTTGGAAGAGGATGTAGGCCATTGCTTCTCCCTTTCGCACATCCCTGCAGAAACAGGGCAAGATAGGAACCTGGTACTGCATCAAGTACTAAACTGAGGTTTAACTAATGAACGAGGGAGTGTTGTATGGTCCCATGAGGGTAGGTGACCAGCTGATATGGGGGCAATGCCAAGTGTCCAGCTCCCTTAGATACAACTTCTGTCATCCAGAAGCAGACACTGGCAGGGGCACATGCTGGTCCTTTTAGGGGGAAAACAGTAAGAAGTGAAGTTGATTTTTTTGAGCAATAGTAAGGAGCTCAGCACTAAGGAGCACAGGCAAAATGACTCAGGAAACCACTGCTTAGTTACACCCCACAACCCAACACAGCTCTGAGGAGCAAGGGCAACATTTTCCCATGGCTTTTAAATCAAAAGACGGGAGAGAGGGAACAGAAGGAATGAGAATCTGTGGTAAAGGAAATTACATCAGAAGATAAAAATCAAGAGAACAAGGGAGAAAGGAGGGAAAGCCCTAGCAACTTCACATCTGCTGTACTGTTAGCACCAACCTGCATTAAAACAAGAAGTCCCACTGAACTCCAAGATTATTAAAAAATGAACAAACAAAAAAGCAATGCTAGACATCCTCTGGGTCCTGCTGTGATGCTTGTGAGTACTGGAAGTAGAAGGCCAGTCCTGCAAGGTGCAGGTCATGCCAACTCCCCAGTGACCACAGCATCTTACAGGATGTGGCATAGACTTTGCCATTAAAGACAGAGGACTGTTTACACTGGCAGATAGCCTTTAACCAGGCCCATTTCCAATCCTTTACTGGGGACTTCTTGTTTTGCTGATTGCATTCCAGTGCCCATGAGTCTCCTCGGGAAGAAGAGAAATGAAACCCAAGTAGGTAACTGTCAATATGAAGAAAGAGCTTGCATTGCCTTTTCCAGAAAACCCCATCTGGAATATTTTTTTAATTTGAATAATTGACTCTATGAAACCATGGCTAGCTAAGCTAAAGGGACAGAAAAGACACTGAGCTTATATTAAATTATCTATCCTAGTAATGCCAAGGAACCCCAAACAGGGATTAGAATTCCATAATTTCTGTCCCACAGACCTCACAGTCTACAAGTGCATAAAGGAAAGGTAATGTTGTTATCTAGTGATTAGAGCAGGGGACTGGGAATCCTGGCTCCTGTGTTCTATTCCTGGCACCTCCACTGATTCACCCTGTAACCTTGGGCAAGTCACTTCATCTCTCCATGCCTCACTTATCCTCTCCACATAATGCCACTTGCCTATCCCATAGGGATATTGTGAGATGTCATTAACTAATGCTTGTAAAGCACTTTTAAGATCCTAGGATGAAAGATTCTCTAGAAATTCAGAGTATTATTATTTTCATTAAACTGGCAGCCTGATTAGATGACCCCCGAGACTGCTGTTAAATGACCACACAGATCTTAAACTGACAGCAATTAATTTTCAAACACACTGAGATGTTTACAGTCTGCTTTTATTTTAAATATACAGTGCTCTATGTGCAAGGATATTAAACCAAGAATATTTTGCAAGAGGATAGAGAAGCACCTATCAATCCACTATTGACCTTTGGAATAAGGGTACAAGGCTCATCCGCTCACTCCTGTATTAGCCTGAAAGTGAGTTAGGTTTGGTGGAAGACTTTTTTTTTTTTTTTTTTTTTTTTTTAAGTCATGGTACAGTGGGGAAGAATAAGGAGTCTGTTTAGCAGCACTGCCTGCAGTAGATTGTTTTTGATATATGCATTTTTTCCACATGTAACTATTCCCAGAGGCTTGTGTGATGGGCTCATATTTATAAATTATGAAAGAAACCAAAACTAACTGAAGGTGCATATTCTGCAGCCTGAACAGATGATTTAAAGCAGTGTTTCTCAACGACCAGTCTGTGGAGTCTCGGAGATCTCCCTGACAGCAAGCTGGTCCCTGGTATCAAAAAGGTGGAGAAACACTGACTTAAAGAACCACATTTTGGGGTGGTGGTTGTTTTTTTGCAGCACCTTCTGATGTTTTCTTGAAGAAGTGCAACACTTTAAGTCAGTCATCTGGATCAGGATTTTGATCTTTAGACCTGTGCTGAAGACCAGCTTTGAAACCCAGTTTTTTTTCCAGGAAAGATGTGCAGCTGGACCTGACAGCATTTGAGCTGGGACCTTCACTGAGGCCTGACCGACTTGGTGCCCTGAGCATCAGTAGCAGAGGCAGCTCAGATTGCTGCTGATGTAAGTAGACACAAGGATAAGGAGCTGTGTCAGTGTCAGTTGCTCCACACCTATTGTGGTCCAGATGCACAGTTGGTTCAACTCTTGGTTTATCCTCAATGCTGCTCCTTTCCACAACTTTTGGTGTAACTATTCCAATACCACCACAATTTGAATCTTCAAACGATAGCTTGTGAAACAAGGCAGGGCTTCTGGGCATTAACCTCTGAAAGGGATAGTATTTTCTTCTTCCACATTAGCTGACAACTGCTACTACACCACAAGTCAGTTGAAATGGGAAAAACTGGCTCCCTTCCACTCCTGCGAGGAATATTAGCAGACACAATCTAATAAAGCAGAAAAGAAGCATGTATAACAGAATCACAGGACCGAGAATTGGCCCTGGCCTGCCTATTGCCGAAACATATGCTGCCAATCTTCTTCTCGGGGGAGACTGGAAGAAAGATCAGCATGGAAGGTGGTTTGTGAAAGACAAAGACAAGGGGCCTGTCAGAGCTAATTGCTTACAGGAAACTGAAATATAACTATTCCCCTCTGCAGCAACTGGAAGACACAAAAAACAGATGGTGCAATGGACAAAAGGGTTTATCAGGTCAGGAAGCCCAGATTCAGAGAATGCATTTCTCTCTCCCCTCCCTTCCTGAGTTTTCTTCAGAGCATACCTTTTGAAGATGTTGTTTTTAGACATGTATTTGCTCACCACTGGCTTTTTTATGATGGGTGATTGGGACTGTCCAGGAAGGAGAGTTGTTTTGCTGCCTATACGTGAGCAGTTTAAGTTACAGGGATGTAATCAGTCCTGGTATAATTCCAGTGACCAACAGTTACATCAAAACCTAATTTGACCCGATGTCCTGTGCATTTAATTGATGTAATGAAAGGGCATGTAAAATAATTCAATCACATAAACCATATACATTTTCAGGTGGCTTGTTAGGTTTGCATCTCAGCCAGATGTGATGGATGGCCTAAGGGTCAGATTCCAGGTTGACCCACTGAAAGCACAGATTTGAATCCTGACAGGTTTAAACCAGCCCTTTGTCCTCCTGCAGCAGATAAAGGTAGACCTGTGCAGGGTAATACCTGGGGTCACTCAGCTCAGAGCTACATAAGAACCAAGGTCCTATCTGCTCTGGTTGAACATTAAATAGCACTCCACATTTTGTCCCAGATTCCTTAGGCAAACCATCCCCATCACTGTGCAGCGTGCTGGGTAATTGCTGGAGGTGACTGTGTATATGTCTGCTCCAGTCCTGCAACTGTATCCATCTGGGGGGATTCCTGCATCTGCACAGAGCCCAACTGACTGGGTCCTCCCAGGTGAATCCAATTGCAAGATCTGGCCAATAGCTTGTAAACACCTGTGAGCTCCATGAGAGTGAAAGGTGGTATCTGAGTTTAAAAAAATAACATTATCTTCCATGCCATTTCATCCACTGCATGCTCGCATCGTGAAACAACTGTTGATACGTTCTGTGAGACACTATACCTGGGCCCAGTCCTGCTGCTACTGAAGTCCACATGAACTATGCCACTGAGGTGCATGACAGCAGGATCAGGCCCATTGGATGGTTCTAATCTATGGGAAGGCTGGCTCTTATTTTCTGTATCACACAGTCTGCGCAACTGGCATTGTAAGGACAATACAAATGTTTGTTAAATATATAAATCATTAGTTGTCTCATAATCAGTTTAAAACTAGTTGTTTTTACTCTCCCTATGTCTCTTCTTATTGCTTTAGAACTGCCCTGGTTAAGATACAACCAGTGAAATTCCTTGCTCTGCTGTTCATGCTTAATCCAGCCATGCAAGAGAAACAATTTTTATAATTTCTGTAATGTGAACTCTCTTCCCTTGGTGCCCTGCTTAAATTCAACACAGACAAAAATAATGTTTTGCAGCTATAAAGGACCTTCCTTCAGGGGATCTGAAAGCATTTTTTAACCCATTCATATATTAAGCCCCACAACAGCTCTATGAGGTCGGGTCAGTATTACCACAGTTTTACAGATGGGAAAAACTGAGGTGCAGAGAGAATCAAAGACTTGCCCAAGGTCATGCAGGGAGTATGAAAGAGTCGGAAGTCAAATGCAGGCAACCTGACTCAAAGTCCAGTGCTTTAACCACAAAGCCATCCTACCTTGATAGCAGTGAGAGCTCCCTTTTAAGACTACCCCTCATCTTACTTAGGGGTAGGGATAGTCTTTTTGTTCTGTATTTGTACAGAATCTATCACAATGAGATCCTAGTCTATGTCTAAAACTCCTAGGCACTATGGTAACAAATAAAATAATAATCATTTTGCCTTTAAGAACTCCAGAGCTGCCAGCTTCTTTCTGGCAGTGCCCTGGCTATGTACGTTACAATCCCATTAAACAGGAGAGCAGTTAAATCCTTCCATATTTAATGTATTTTCTTCCTTCAGACACCATTTGTGACTCCTCCCTTCATTAAGCCACTGCCCTCCTGGCCTTCACTCTAATTGCAGATTTGCTAATTATGTTTTGATCCCCCAGCCAACTAATCACTGTCTGCAGCAAATCACAGAGCTGGGCCTATTTGCAGTGAGGACGAGCATTACATGTGGATGCAGCACTCATGCCCTCATCCTTATGGAAGGGATCGGGGGATTAAGAGGCACAGTCAACCCTGATTAATGCTGCAGACTCAGCCAGTGCACCTTGCTGAGTGTGAGGACTGATTGCCTCCCTATGGGGAGCTCCAAGGCAGACAGTCTCCCCCACCAAGGACACGTCTCTTTTTTCTTTAATTCAAACTGCTGCTCAGCAGTAGAGAAGGGGGTTAAATACCAACCCCTTTTCTTCATCAAAAGCAAACCCTCGAGGGATGATAATACAGTTTTCAGTGGAACATTGTTCCCAACGTACACACACACACACAGGTTTCTATCACTGACTCAGCCAGTTGCTCTCCATACACTGACCCAAAATTTACCACCAATAGAAAAATGAAACAGAATTTTGTTCAGAGGCTTTTCTCTGGGCTAAACACACACTAGGAAGGTGCCTTTTTCTGAAGGTTGGAGAAGAAGCAAAAGCTACATCAGATCAATGGACCAGAAAAAAGAGAGACACCCAAAAGTAGGATTAAAATACACCCCAAGATGATCATTAATTGTATTACAGTAGCACCTAGAGGCCTCAGTTGTGCTAGACACTGTACACATGCATTGTAGGAGACAGTCACTGCCCCAGAGAGCTTACAGTTTTAACAGACACGGCAGATGGTGGGTGGGAGGGGAATCAGGGGCACAGAGAGAGAAGGTGACTGGCCCAAGTTCACCTGAAAGAGGGCAATATATGGAATACTACAAGGAACCAACTTGGGGAAAAGAACCATAATGGTTTTGCCCCTTCTCAAGACAAGGCATTGACAGGGAGGCTGCTGAAAAAATGGACAGGTGAAGTTAGAGCTCCAAAGTGCCTTCAGAGCCACTTGAAATAGAAGGGAAAGATCATGTCATATTTGATTATAAATCAGGATAGGCCTGCCCCGGCCTCTACAGAGCTCACAATAGTGGTAAGTGGGAAACACCCAACAAAAGGCAGGAGAGTGCAAGAAAGCAACTTCTGTAAAAAGGCTTCAGATCTCAAGGTGAGATTCTCTCCTTAACAGAACCTAGGTTGTATAACTGAACCAGAGGTAACTCAGAAAAATGAGACTCCTCTTGACATGCTTCATTTTAAGATATTCTTTAGTCTTTTAACTCCTTCATGTTTGCCTTTACTCAGTGAAGAAGAGGAGAAAATGCCAGTATTGAGCTGCTGTGTAAAAGATGCCAAGACTGACATCCCAGGATCTCCTGCTCTCCCTGTGCCATGCCAGGGGATCCTCTGACATAGCACTTCTCACCTTTGCCATTTCTGCATTCATCAAAGGATTCATTTGTTCCTGGACACTGGTTGGTTCTCCCCTCACCCCCATTGCTGACATTAATCCAGAGTTGACTAGCAAAGCCAGCCTCTTTCAGTACCTGGTCAGTGGAAAGGTGGTTTTTGTGCTTACTGTATGAAAACCTAAGAGGTTGCAGATCCCAAGCTGTGCTAAATGATTGAAATTCAGTGCCTCTCACTCTGCTCCAGCAGCATACATGTGTCTGCATGCTCACTGCTGCTCCAGAGACAAATTACCCACCTAGTGTAAGTAAAATACTTAAGAGATGAGACAGGCCCATCATCCTGTTTGGAGCTCATCTTACACAGGCCACTTCCTGCAGCAGTGAGAACAGCCTCTGGGAACGACTGGTATCTGCACAACGTTAGATAATTAAGAAAATCAGAGCCGAATGATCATAAAGAAGTGTCAGCAAATTTCTGGATACTAGAAAGTGAACAAGTGGGATAAGTGAAAATTGGTACAGAGGGGATAGCCTAGACTATGGTTTATTCCACACCAACAGGAAGTGGATTTCACTTTTGGGTTAAGACAGAACTCAGGCCAGAGTCAAACATTTAAGTACATTATTTGCAAAAGGTGCTGTGCCCACAGCTTCCATTGGCATGACCAAGGAAAAGAAGTGTGCAGCACTTCTGAAAATCAGGCCACCACTGACCAGAACAAGACCTCAGCTGAGCCAGAAGGACTGGAAGTAGCCTTTCTTGGGAAGGGATCAGAAAGTAAATAGAAGGAGAACTAGAGCCAGATCTACATCCATGGTTCATTTATGAAATAATTCTATTGTATTCAACAGCAATAGTCCTAGCCACTGGAGTGTTGTATTTATTAAAAAGTAGTGTTGATGCTAACAGGGAGACACTCCAGAGGAAGAAGATCCATGGAGCAGTAGAGAGCATTGGTTGAGTTGAGCCACTTTGCAGCGAAAAGGATAGAAAGAGGTACGTCATCCACCAGATATGCTCGTAAGAACTCAGGATTAGAGCTTCTTTATACCCTTCTCTCCATGGACATCTGTGCCCCTGAGCTGCCTAACTCTCATTCCCTTTGACAGTTTCCCAAACACCATCTCCCACTTTAATGCATCAGGTGCTGTTTAACCCACAGGAGGAGATGGAAAGTATGTTAATATCCATAGGGTTCCCCCCTTGATCTCATTCCCCCTTCTCTTTGCAGCTTCAGGTGAGATGGGTAATATGAAATGTAACTGCCTCCATAGAGATTTATTCAGCCCTGGACAGGAGCCAACTCAAGGTACCCTTCCAAGGTATGAGGCTACAAAAAATAGGGTCTTCTTCCAGCCTGGAAAGCAGGTTGCACCATCCCAAAAAGCAGCAGGGCCTTTCCTACAGGAACGTCAATCTTCATAATTCTAAACATATATGGTCAAAATAATCATGAGTGAAGTCCGCTGAGTTACCCAGTGATTGAAGCCCATCACCAGATGGGGTTGAATGTACTGTCACATCTGTTGTGAGTTCACCTGAAGGTGTTATTGTAATCTATAAAGCCTTACATGGTCTGGGACCTGACTAAATCAAAAACCTCATTCTCTATCTATCTTGACAGTACAAACCTGACCAACCCTATAGCCAAACTTTTATGGATGTGAGGAAGGGCATTTGCTTTGAAGGGCCCTCAGTTGTGCAGCATAGCACCAATAGTAGCTGTACTATGGTTGAGTTTGCTGGTCAATAGAGATTGGTACTAGACCTACTTTGTGCGTTGATTCTGATGTATTAAAGTACCTCTGAAAGCCTTTCCCATCTCTTAGGGGCATGCTGTTAGCTCAGGGAGAAGGGACTAGGTTAACCTCTAGATCCTGCCTCCTTGCACTTGATAACTGCATTGGGACTGAAGGCATTTTATTTAATTTCTCTGTGCTGCTCTGATTATGCGCCATGTAGACTTTCCTACATGGACGACATTTTGAAAAGTCAAATAAAAACAATTTTTTGTATGGCAAACGCTTGCCCCATTTTCTTATGGCAAATACTTACATAGAAACAACCACCAGAAGGAGAGAACCCAAGCCCGTCTCTCATTCTCAGCAGGGTGTGACCACAGGTCAGTGCAAGGCCAAGAGGACAGAGTGTTATTGCTTGAAACACAAAAGGACTCTACCATAAACTCATATGGTACAAACAGCTCATCATGCTACCGAACCAGCATGCTGAACAATCCCTTTCAGAAGGGCACTTTAGGACTTGGTGCTGCTGCTGGCTAGGGCAGGCTATTAGGAAGCTTAAGGCTCTGTCCAGTTTAATTAAAATCTTTCTCCAGGCTCAAAGAAGCTTATGCGAACACAGCAGTGGGAAAGAATTCTCTCCTTACCCTTCCAACTAAAGGGATTCACCCATTTTATATTTACTACAGAGGTTCACTATGGTCTCTATTTACATTTACTTCTAATTACACAGCATGGAGTACATAATGCATTTGTTGCTTGCAGCAGAAAACCACAGTGCTTAGCTGTGGTTGAGCATCAGGCTCCAGGCATTAAGCAGGATCCTTGGTCAGGCAAAGCTTTGCTATGACTGTCTGCTCCAGGCATTTGGAAAGATACAAGACAAGGGAATGGGGGACAATGCCTGCCTACAACTGTCTATTCCAATCACCTTCAAGGCAATTTCCTTAGTGCCCTCAATTAGGAGGTCACTAGTAAAGCTGAAAATGGATTACAGTGCATAGTCAGCAGTGACACAGGTTTCCATTTCATTCCATCATTAAATGACTCCATGCACCCTCCCTCCTCCTGGTGTACATGTGTGTTTATAAAAGCCACTGCTGAATATGGTAACGCTGTACTTGCGTTGTAGAGTCCTTTCTTACAAAGTCATACTTTAAGAGTCTACAAACAATATAGCAGTGGTCCTGTCTATACAGCAAAGGCCAAAGATTTAGTTATAATACTGTAATCCTACACCAGTGTAACTAACGCAGGCCTCCAGAGTGAAGACTAGACATGATCAAGCTATATTTTAGCCATGTTCCCAAGTTGCACTGCAGCCTTGTAGCTGAATTCTGTATGTTGCTTCTCAGGAAGAGCAGTCTTGGAAGTGGGAGCAAAGGTAGTTTTAAGCTCTTATGACTGCTTTGAACAGACCCCTTCTAGGCCAGAATAAGCAAAGCACAGGACACTTTGGCAACTTCCCATGTTCCCCACACAGCCCTACATCAGGGGATACACCCAGCAAAGCCCCCTAAACTTTGGGGGCTAGTTAAACCATCTTTGCAGCCCCTTTACACCAGATGAGCCATTGTAAAGGTGCTGAAGCAGAGTGTCGAATCGTGCCCTGGACTTTAGCCTGATTTGAGAAGAACTATTAAAAGACAGTTCAGTTCAACTACATTGTTAGAGGGAAACATTAACCATGGCAAGGGGACTACAGTGTTGTTATTAGTTTCCCCCCATCATATTTGTGTCCTTTAGATGGGACTTGTATCTCAAAACCTGACTGAATACCTGTGCAGCAGTGTGCAGAGCAATTGACCCAGGCTGCAGACTTATGGTGTTGTAAGGCCCTATATACTTGAGCCAGGAACAGCGTTAAGGATCTGTCTAAACAAAGATCCAGCAAAATTGGTTTCTCATGTGGTTTGAGCGAGGAGCATGAAACATAACCAGTCTTACCTCAGCTCTGCTAGAACACAGTTAAGCCTCAGGGACCCAGCCCAGCCAAACTGCAAGTAACAAATTTAATTGAGACTGTTTTCAAACCTTGTTTAAACATTTTTTAAACTTGGTTCCAGCACACTGTGAACAGTGCCTTGCTTCCTTGGGCCAATGGTGCTCAGGTGCAATGTGACAAGCATAGCATGTGGAGAGAGAATGTCTGCTCTGCACTAGATAAACGCCTCCAGCTGCTCCCACAAACAATAGAGAAGAGGCTGCGGTGTCTGTCCCAGGGGAGGTTGCATGCATTTATGCTTGCATCAAAAGAAGAGAGAGAATAATTGAGCAAAGTGAAAAAGCAACTGAAGGAGCAGATGCATCAGTCCACACTTGGAATGGCCTTTACATTGGGGACAGGCAAATTAAAGAGTAATGTAAGTGGAGAGCTCATTCTCTGGGTTTCATGGGGCTTCTGATCTCGATCACAGTTGGCATCTAGGAGGCTCAATGTGGGGAAATGGTGAGGCAGCCAGCTCTGCACATACAGCTCTTCCATGCCCATACATGATGCAGCTTGTAAGCAACCAAATGCTAAAGCTTTAAGGAACAAAACAGGATTCTCCTTCCCCAAACACAATCCATAAAGTTGAGGTGATCCAGGTTATAGTGGGAAACTAGCCAGTTTGTTCTATTACATGTTGCAAGAATTCTGCCTGGAGCAAATCAGCTGAAAAGAAAATGAAAGAAGGGCCAGAAGAGATAACAGGGTAACAAAGAAGCCTTCGCTCACCAGATGATATCCACTGCGGAAACTAGAAGGCTCTAACATGGATTGGAGCAGCCAGGCCATCTCCTTGCCCTGATAATGTCTTTAACAATATGTAACCCTTCTGTAACACTTGTTATCCCTAGGTTTTGGTGTTGTCCAAGGGGTGAGGGAGAAAGGGGAAAACTGAGTTACAGAGTTATTATGTGACTTGCCCAGGGTTACACAGCAAATCAAGAACAGATCTAGAGATAGAACCCAGCTTTCCTGTCTGCCAGTCCAGTGCCTTATCCACTGGGACTAGCTACCTGTCTGCTAAAAGGGATACCCTGAATAATGCTAAAGTCAAAAATTAATCCACATGTTGCAGTCTGGAAAATGGTCTCTGCTGTTTCCCTTCCCCTGATGCCCACTTATTCTATTCTTGCCCTTCCAACACCACATTCTTTCAGTTATCCCTGTGCAATCACACTGAAAGCAATTGGTCAAATTCAGTGCCTTTTACCTCACTGATGGGGTTAACCAAATTAGCTTCAGTGACACTGTGCTGTTGATAAGAGTGTAATCTTCCATCATCCAGAACTGCAGCTGTCAATTCAGTTGCATGACCCTGGAGGTACACTTGGGACATGTGCAACGTAACATGAATACTAAAGCGAATGGAACTTCAGGAGGTGCACGTCAGCATGCAATTTACTATGAAGGGGTTGCATATATGCAGGGGAGAGCAAAATTTTCAGTATTCAAATAAGGTATGAAAAACTTACAGTGTTAGTGGATGGGAGGCTATAGAGAAGAAGTTAGCCTAGACACACTTACCAGCACTGTGCCTGGTTCAACTCAGGACAATTCACTCGCGCAAGCACCAAATTCAATCCCATACAATGATTTAAAATGCAACTTTAACTATAGTTGCATGGTACAGCACCAGGTTTACTGAAGCGACAGGCCCAGCTGATGGGAATTTTCACACTACTCAACAGACGACATGTGAGGCAAATTACTGAGAAAGACTAAAAGGCCAGAATGAAAGCAACAACACATTTTATTTAAATGAGTTTAAAAATAAATCTTGTTTCCTTAAATTTTCTGAAAGGCAAAAGCTTGATATGTGTTTTTAAAGCAGCAGCCACCAACTCAAATGCAATAGGTCAGGAGAAAACTATTTAAAGGGCTCTTTTTCTTTTACACTTCTAACTTCTACCTTTATTCCAACCCCACCGTTGATTTCAGCATTGCCTACATTAACAGGTGATCATTTCATACAGGTGTTTGAACAGGTGGGTCTCTGGGTCAGCCAACAGCACTGGTCCAAATCCAACAAGAAGCTCAACTGTACACAGTAAAAATCCCACTAGTGCAGGACATACTACATGTGCTACATAGCAATGCTTTGGTATTCCAGTCATTCCTCTGTCTAATATTACTTCTTTGCATTTCAACAACACCTTTTAGCAGAGGTTCTTAAAAGCGCCTTACAAACAATTAAGCTTTGCAACATTTCTGCATAGGTATTAATATACCCTTTTCTCTGTAGGATAAAAATGAGACAGACATGCTGAAAAAACTTGCTTAAGGTTATCCAGTGGATCTGGATAAAAGTGGATAAAAACCCAGAATTTCTAACTGCTAACCACCAGAGTACACAACAAACAGACATGCTGAAAAAACTTGCTTAAGGTTATCCAGTGGATCTGGATAAAAGTGGATAAAAACCCAGAATTTCTAACTGCTAACCACCAGAGTACACAACAAACCACCTTGGATTTGAGAGGCAGTTATTCCAGTAGTCACATATTGCATTGTGCTGGCCCTGGTGCCACTTTTACTTGTGGTCAGCTATACCACATGGTCCTTAAAGAGGAGGCAAGCAATACAAAAGGAAGAAAACTAGAGTCTTAATATTAAAATATTCCAAAGGTGTAAATGTTTCCTCAATTATTCAGTAACCCTCATACAAATGTTATGCAAGATATTTGTTTTGTAAGTCAGATGTGCAAGACACATTGACTTGCAACCTCCCATTTAGTGGCCCTTATTTTTCTCTGCTTAATTTGTCATTAGAATTTAATGACTGAAAAAAAGTTAAAATATTGACAGCCCTGAAGTCTGAATTTCTCTATTTATCGTCAGAACAGGATCATCAGTGGCTGTAAAAATTGACCCCACCCTACACCCCATAAATGTACCCTAACCCTGACCAGCAGTGACCAAGGGAGGTAGGTTTTCATAAGCTATTTCCTTGGTTTCTCCCAAGACTATTAAGGTGGGCATTTTAGCAGTATGGGCACCTGGGAAGGTGGGCATTTTAGCAGTATGGGCACCTGGGAAGGTGGGCAGTGCACTGCCACTGAGACTGCATAACTCCTTTCATGCAGGCCACTGAACAGCCATCAGAGAGTGACAACTTTTGATCACTATTTACCTGGGATAGATTGGAATAAGCAAGGGGAAAGGCTCTATATCCCATTATCAGTCCTCACTATATCAACTAACCATTTCCTCCAAGAATCCCTATTACTAAATCTTCACAGGTTGACATCTATGCCTCCCAACAGCTCATATGCTGTCTTATTATAGGGTTTATTTAGGGACCTAAAAGAATCAGCCTAAAGGCGGTCATAAAAGATAAGTCTCATTTTCTTCTGTTACAATGGGCAATGCTCACAGATGCGATGACCTCAGCAAAAATTACAGCAATTGCTTCCTTCTGTTCCTCCCTTGCCCCGGTCTGTAAAACTCCAGTGCACATTGTGCTTAAACTGGGTAAGGAGAGGTCTTTAATCTGTTCTACTCCTGCTGCATATACAAGCAGCAACCCTGAACTCTGAAGTGAAAGGCAGAATCTGTTTCTCTCTCTCTCAACCATTGTCCTTCATGCTCAGCCAGGCTCTCAGAGGATGCTGAATTAGCATTACCGCAGGTTTCAATCTATTTCCTTAGTTGGGTTTGTCTACATTGTTGGGGTAAGTTATGAGCTCTTGAAAGAGCAAAAAAACCCTAAAGTATATGGGGTATCACGAGGGGCTCTCCCAAAGATTTCCACCCAAGGATTTCAGATCTGCTCTATTCAAGAAGCCACCTAGAGACCCCTGCTGCCACTTTACATAATGCCTTAAGTGCATCTTTTGTGGGCTCTCTGACGTCAACTTGTGTGTTCTACTCAGCGTTGCCGACTCTCGTGATTTTGTCATGAGTCTCATGATAATTATAGTTTTCCTTAAAGCCCCAGATCCTGGAGTCAAGTGAATGTGTGATGTTTTCAGCTTTCATTCTTACAGAAAAAAAGTAAGTTTCTAACCCTTGTGGCTGTGGAGAAAGCTTCAAAATGTGACCCCAGTGCACCCTAAAGACTCAAAAAGAAGCTAAATGAAACGAACAACCAAATCTATTATTTTTACCTAATCTCATGATTTTAAAGCCAATCCTATGATTTTTGCTGAGCCTGACTCATGATTTTTGAACATTTGGGGTTGGCAATCCTGGCTCACGAGTGATGTCTTTCAGTTTAGATTCATACCCACCTCTGGCCCACATGAAGCTGGAGTTCTCAACCTTTAATTAGAAATTGGTTACACAAGAAAGACTGAAGCATGAAAGGGAAGCTATAGAAAGTGTTCTGTACACTAAAAAAAAAAAAATCAGTCCCCACTGCTCTGTGCCCTTTCTTCCACCCCTCACAACTCCAGGGTTAACAGGCAAATCTGGTTTCCAGAAGAGGTACAGCAGGAGCACTTTGGACTTGACCATAGGGGGTTAAGAGGGTTTCCAGTGTTCTACCATACTCTGCCTCCCCCCAACATACGAAAGTAATTTATTACAAATCATAGAATATCAGGGTTGTAAGGTCGTCTAGTCCAACCCCCTGCTCAAAGCAGGACCAACCCCCAATTTTTGCCCCAGATCCCTAAATGGCCCCCTCAAGGATTGAACTCACAACCCTGGGTTTAGGCCAATGCTCAAACCACTGAGCTGTCCCTCCCCCCAAATCCTCTGGCCCCATTTCAGTGTAAGAAACCACTGTTCTAAAACCTGTAGCCAATGGAAATTAGTGAGATTGAGGTGGGAGGGGGAGGGACGATGGTATAATAAGGATACCAGGCAACTTAGGTTCAGTATACAGATACAAGAGATGACAGCAATATCCTGATGTGAATATATTTGTTCAGGCATCTGAACTCCACATTATCCTGTTTTCAGCGTATCTGCATCAGAGATGCCTACTGAACCCTTCCAAGTTTGGACTTTACAGGTAAATCTTTCACAAGAGCAACATGGATACTTTGCATTTTGTGAGTTCCCAATAATAATAAATCAATAAGAAACAAGAGTAGCTATTAAAAACTGTATTTTCCCCCCCAACAGTTACATTTTTAGTCAAAAGATTAAACCACAGACACAGTTCACTTTTCTTAAAAAGATGTAACAGCTCAGAAATGCCATAGATACACATGGAGTATGCATGTTAGCTTTGACAATGACAGGCCACTACAGTCCAGCCCCCTCATTCCAGCCAGCGGCCAGAAACACATATCACCTTAAATTAACCCTTTAAGGGCTGCCCCCTTTGCACCAAAGTTAAAATCAAAGTGCCTCTTAGTTCAGATCACAAGAACCAACTGGGCTCATTGCTGGTTTCATTTTAATACAGGGAAATCTTATCGAGCCTCAATAAACTGAGGTAAGAGATTAACTTTCACATTGAAACTTTACAAAGATGCAATTGAATCAAAACGATCTTTTTCATAGGTAGAATTACAGTTGTTCCCATTTACACAATGGTTATTTGTTCAAAATAAAGTCCCCACTTCTCTCTCCCACACATATTCAAATGGTTTCTCCTGTTTGTTCACTTTTGAGATTTTAATAACATCTGTATCATCATAATTGCATGTCATGAGAACAGTCAAGTAGTCACAGCCAGGATCCTGAGCTGTTACTCCAAATAATTAACAATCGCATGAAACAAACTAGGTACAGGTGAATGGATTTCTATTTAAATACAGTTGAAATATCTTAAATCAGTGCAACCCACAACAAAATCTAGAAGTGTAAAAATTTACTGCACATAATAGAGAATGAAGTGCTTGGTTTTAGGCAGCAGCACTGGGTACCTCAGGATTTTAATATTCACTGTGCAGATTCCTGAAGAATGAGTGCATGTTTTTCAAATTTCACTGGAGACGAAGGCCCTACTTCTTCTCCCAGCACTGTGAATCTGTGCATGTCACATGTACACTCATGTTTGGGCAGTTTAGTGCATTCCCACTGCCACCAATAGAACAATGGCCACTGAAAAACTGATTAACCCTGGAGACAGATGACTTCCATCTCACTGAATTGTTGCAGGTACTAGAGCCATACTGCACATAATACTGCAGGTGATAAGAAACTTTGCTTATTGTATTCCAGTGCAACATGGATGTAAGATCATGGGTGGTAATGTTCCCCTATCTGAGAGCTAAATCCTGTGCAGCAATTAAAGGGTTAAAGTGGAGCTGTATGTACTATTTTACACAATTCATGTATATGCTATACAGATTTGGCAATTTAGTGTCTCAGCCACAGATCTCATCTTTTTGCAATTCCTGCAAATCTAGAGCTCCTCTGTCAGAAGCAAAGAGAAAAGCAACCCGAATGCCAAGTTTTTTCAGCAGTTCATTGATACAGCCCAGAGCAAAGCAGAAGCAGGGCTGCAGACCTCCACATTCCAGCTGCAACAGGTAGACTTATTAAAGTAAATATGTTTTTGACACATGCTCCCAAGAGAGCCAGAGGCCATAGAGCAGATAAGTATGGAAAAATTGATTGCATGGGAGACCTTGGAGCTAATAGGAAATTAAAAACACAGTTCTTAAGCCAATCAAAAAAAGCAAGAGTGTGTGCGTTCGCAAGAGTGTGTTAGGTGTGTAATAAATATTGCAAAGAACATTTGTCTTTTTTCCCCCTCAGGTCAATAAGTGAAAAGTAATAACCAATGCACCAAAAAAATCAACTTTCTGCAATGAAATTGTTGATGTCAGCAAAATACCTGCAAGCAATCTAGAGAAAGCATTAGCATTATCAGCCAATCACAATTCAATTCCAGTTCTAGGCAGCCAACCAAACCCTGTTAAAATTCACAAATATGACCTAAATAAGCACCAGAGCTTGAAAAGCTTCTTTAGAAGAAGGATGTCAAGAGACTTATTTTAAAATATAAAATATCAGAACTAAAAGAAAAGATTTCCATTGGTCAAGTTTAAAAAGTTGTCTTCCTTTAGCCAATCACAAACAGAGTCAGTCCCTTTGAACCAATTGTAAATGCATCGCTAGCTTCCTCCTCGATAACACAGCCCAGATGAGTAGCAACAGTGTATAGGAACAGATGGCTGTCAGATGTGTTCAGAGAGTTGGCAAAGGGAAGCAAAATTAAAAGGAAAAGGGCAAGGGCTGCCATGGAAAATTAGGGGTGGGCAAAGGAATTTGTTAATGCTCTGCCATCCTCTGTCTTCAGGAATCTCCTTGCCCTCTCCAGCTCTGTGTTGCTCAGACACTCTTTAGTTACTGCCTTCTGTCTTCCGTCTCTGATCTGGAAAATGCCATCACCACGTCCTCAGCACCTGTAAGTACATATAAAAAAAATGGGAGCTAAGAGTTCTGCATTCAGAGAATAGGGGGTGGATTGAATTTCAGTACTGTCAACCCCCAAAATTCAAAAGTCATGAGTCAGGATCCCAAAAAAGTCATGAGGATTTTAAAAATAATACATTTTAGGTTCCTATTTGCCTTCTGGTGTTGGAAGATTTAGGCTTCATGTTTTCAAGCTTTTCTCTGCAATCGCAAGGATTAGAATTTTTGTTCATTTTTTAAAAAAATGACTGCAGACGGTCTCCAGTTTTCACATACCTCCAGGAGCTGGAACTTTTAAAAAAAACCCACCAAATATTGAAAGAGTTGGAAGCACTGGAATTTGCAAATTCTTTGCTGGTCTCATCATCCTTCAGATCCCTGCACTGCAAAAGGACCTTGCTGAACTATCCTAGAGCATGAAGAAAGGGGCTGTTCAATAAAAAGATTTTTGGGAGTTGCTGCCCTATGTATCGTTTTCTCCTTTAACGGGATATTTTGGTTACTCTTTGCAGCCTGCCTTCATTATTCTTAACAGGAATTTCCTTCACACTAGGACTACACTATTTTGTTAGGCCTGTTGAGAGGCTTTTCATTGTCCATGGTCATAATGTGAGCATGTACGGCACCTTCCATTCAAGGGAATCAGAATGCTTTCTCAACATTAATTCGGCCTCAACATGTGTAAGGAAGGTAATTATTCTTCTCATTTTAAAGATGGAGAAACTGAAGCACGGAGGTTCAATAGCTTGCTTAGAGTCTCATGTACCAAAACCTCCCAAATGTGGCATAGAACGGAGCAGAACCCAGATCTATTGTTTTCCAGCCCCCCCCCCAACCCCCCCACATTCACGTAAACCACTCCTTGTTTATTTCAGAGATAGTCCCAGACACCATCCTGACGTTCTCTCAAATTTATTTCTGAAGACTGCTTTTCTCTCACTTCGCTCTGGCTGGTTGTAGATATTTTTAATGCTGGTCAGCTGAGCAAATTCAGTTTTGCTATATGGTGCGGCTGATAAGCGCAGTTATAGTTGTCAATATCTTATGTCCTTTCACTGAGAAGTTGTTTATATTAACAGAAACAGTCGGGGATATGTATCATATATGTGCATCCACTGGCTCACAAGTCCAAGTGTTGCCAAACAGACTTGCTCCAAAACTCAAGACACATTAGATTCTCACCTGGTAAGGTATATAATTGAGGAACATAAAAATGGTCATACTGGGTCAGACCAATGGTCTATCTAGCCCAGTATCCTGTCTTCCGACAGTGGCAGATGCCAGTTGCTTCAGAGAGAATGAACAGAACACATCAATTATCGAGTGATCCAGCAGCCCCTGTTGTCAAGTCCCAGTTTATGGCAGTCAGAGGTTTAGGGACACTCAGACCATGGGGTTGCATTCCTGACCATCTTGGCTAACAGCCATTGTCCATGAACTTACCTATTTCTTTTTTGAATCCAGTTATACTTTTGGCCTTCACAACATCCCCTGGCAACGAGTTCCAGAGGTTCACTGTATGTTGTGTGAAGAAGTGCTTCATTGTGTTTGTTTTAAACCTGCTGTCAATTAATTTCATTGTGTGACCCTTTGTTCTTGTGTTATGTGAAGGGATAAATAACACTTCCTTATTCACTTTCTCCACCCCAGTCATGATTTTACAGACTTCTATCATATTCTCCCTCAGTCTTCTCTTTCCTAAGATGAACAGTCTCAGTCTTTTCTAATCTCTGCTCTTACAGAAGCTGTTCCATACCCCTCATCATTTTAGTTGCATTTTTCCAGTTCTAATATATCTTTTTTGAGATGTGGTGACCAGAACTGCACGTAGCATTCAAGGTGTGGGCATACCATGGATTTATATAGCGGCATTATGAATTTTTCTGCCTTATTATCTCTTTCCTCATTGTTCTTAACATGCTGCTAGCTTTTTTGAGTGCTGCTGCACATTGAGCAGATGTTTTCAGAAAACTATCCATGACGCCGCCAAGATCTCTTTCTGGAGTGGTAACAGCTAATTTAGACCCCATCATTTTACATGTATAGTTGGGGTAATGTTTTCCAATGTGCACTACTTTGCATTATCGACATTGAATTTCATCTGCCATTTTGTTGCCCAGTTTTGTGAGATTCCTTTATAACTCTTCCAAGTCAGCTCTGGATTTAACTACCTTGAGTAATTTTGTATCATCTGCAAACTTTGCTACCTTCTAAGGAACGTAAGTTGTGAGCCATGATTAGCTTTCCTCTTAATTTTGTAGAGTTATATAGCACTGGACATCACTGATCTGTGAACATCCCTAAGTATATTAAGAGACAAACATTTTTGTTACACCCCTGACAGTACACAGAGCACTCTTTTTGAAACCGAAGGCCTCTATTAACCCACAAAATAGGCTTGCCATGCTGTACAAGGTCCTCACACTGCGCTTCCAAAGTGCTTCAACCAAGATCTGATGGAGCCACCTGCAAGGTTTGGTCTCCGTGACCTATTCAATCGTTGGCCGAGGCCGTCACTTGTGGATGATCACCTAACTCATGCCTAACATGAGGGGAGAACTGAACTGAGACCTACCTAGCTCATTTCACATAAACTATGAATAGCCTCATTCACTACTGACTTGGGTGGAATTTGAATTTGTGATTTACAGGCAAAAGAATCTATAGTTAACTATTACCCACATGAGCTATCCAGTCCCATGGAAAACATTCCATTCTAAATGATTTTCATTCTTCAAATGACATTTCCTCTTGGGCCATCCACAAACCAATCTGCTCTCTGGACTCCTAAATATTCACAGACGAGCACAAGGTGACATGTAAAGTTAAATGTCTTCAGAATGTTGGGGAAATGAGAGTATGTGGACTGGTCATACGGCAGTGCTATAAATAAATCTCTTTAGTCTAGATAATGCCATAAAAAAAGCGATCTAGGGGTTAACTGTGCAATATTTTTAATCTGTTTCAGAACTTCCGGCCCCCAGAGACTCAAATAAAAGCAAATGCTACTTTCATCTCTGGATCCCATAGTGCCAACTATCAAAATCACAAACTTTGTTTCTTCTAAAGAACATACTCTAACAGCCACTACCCACACAATTTCTGATATTTGACCAACCATTAAACTGATCCTTGCCATTTAAGTGTAACAGATTACAGGCACAGTATTTTTTTCCTTCATGAACTAATTAGGCCTGCATGAGCTAATTATTTCCTTTATTTAGGTTTCCTTTGAAGCCTCTAACTAAAGGACTAGACTGCAAAGGAGGAAGCTTTGAGTGCAATCTTCTCATTGATTGTTCTCACTCCCCTCCCTAACTTAAAGAAGACTCAGAGAGGCAGCTCTTCAGTGTTCTTACTACAGATGAATGTGAACCAAAATGCTATATCAGAACACCACAAAATAAGAACGGCCATACTGGGTCAGACCAAAGGTCCATCTAGCCCAGCATCCTGTCTTCTGACAATGGCCAATGCCAGGTGCCCCAGAAGGAATGAACAGAACAGGTAATCATCAAGTGATCCATCCCATTGCCCATTCCCAGCTTCTGCCCAATAGCCATTGATGGACCTATCCTCCATGAATTTATCTACTTCTTTTTTGAACCCTGTTATAGTTCCAAAACCTCCTCTAACATCACCTCAATCTGGGACAGTTACTCAGATTTGTCACCAGAAAGAATGGCTCAGGTTTGGGAATCTCCCTCACATCCTCAACTGTGAAGACTGATGCAAAGAATTCATTTAGTTTCACTGAAATGGCCTTATCGTCCTTGAGTCTCCTTTAGTATCTCGAACGTCCAGTGGCTCCACTGGTTGTTTAGCAGGCTTCCTGCTTCTGATGTACTTAAAAAATTTTTGCTATTACTTTTTGAGTCTTTGGCTAGCTGTTCTTCAAATTCTTTTTGGCCTTCCTAATTATATTTTTACATTTCATTTGCCACACTTTATGCTCCTTTCTATTTTCCGCACTAGGATTTAACTTCCACTTTTTAAAGGATGCCTTTTTGCCTCTCACTGCTTCTTTTACTTTGTTTTTTAGCCATGGTGGTTCTTTTTTGGTTCTCTTACTATGTTTTTTAAATTGGGGTATTCATTTAAGATGAGCCTCTATTATGGCGTCTTAAAAAAGTTTCCATGCAGCTTGCAGGAAATTTGCTTTTGGTGCTGTACCTTTTAATTTCTGTTTAACTAAACTCCTCATTTTTGTGTAGTTCCCTTTGTGAAATTAAATATTAGGGAAGTTTGGATTAGAGGTGCATGGGCAGCCTTCATACATAACACAACCCAATACCAGAATCTTATAATAAAATCGTAGAAATATAGGCCTGGAAGGGCCTTGAAGGGGCCATTTAGTTTATGCCCCTGTGGTGAGGCAGAACCAAGTATACCTAGACCATCCCTGACAGGTGTTTATCTAACCTGTTCTTAAAAACCTCCAAGGACAGGGATTCCACAGCCTTCCTTGGAACCTTATTCCAGGAGTTAACTATCCTTATAGCTAGAAGGTTTTTCCCTAATATCCAACCTAAATCTCCCTTGCTGCGGATTAGGCCCTTTATTTCTTTTCCTACCGCGAGTAGACATAGAGAACAACTGATCACTGTTCTCTTTAAAATAGTCCTTATGTATTTGTAGACTGTTATTCAGGATCTCACTCAGTCTTCTTTACTCAAAACTAAACACGACCAGTTTTTTTAATCATTCCTCATAGGTCACGTTTTCTAAACATTTTATCATTGTTCTCCTCTGGATTCTCTCCACTTTCAGAAAGACGTGGACAAATTATAGGGCTCAAAACAGAACATAATACTCCAGCTGAGGCCCCATCAGTACTGAGCCAAGTGAAACAATTACCTCTTTTGTCTTACATACAACACTCCTGTTAACACACCACAGAACGATATTAGCCTTTTTCTCAACTGCACCACATTGCTGGCTCATATTCAATTTGGGATCCACTATGACCCCCAGATCCTTTTCAGCAGTACTACCACCTAGCCAGTTATGCCCCATTTTGTAGTTGTAATACAACTTCCTAAGTGTAGTACTTAAGAACATAAGAATGTTTGCACTTATCTTTACTGAAATTTCATCTTGTTGATTTCAGAACGATTCTCTAATTTGTCAAGGTCCTTTTGGACTCTAATCCTATCTTCCAAAGTGCTTGCAAACCCCCATCTTGGGGTCATCTACAACTTTTATAAGCATACTCTCCATTCTATTATCCAGATCATTAATGAAAATAGCAAATAGTACTGGACCCTGGATAGAGCCCTATGAGATCCCACTAACACACACCCTCCCAGTTTAATAGTGAACCACTGATACCTACTCTGACTATAGTTTTTCAACCAGTTGTGGATCCATTTCATCTAGAACACATTTCCCTAGTTTGCTTATGAGGATGTAATAGGGGAATGTGTAGCCTTATTGAAATCAAACTACATCATATCTACTGCTTCCCCCCCATTCACTAGGCCAGAAAACTTGCCAAATAAGGAAATTAGGTTAGTTTGGCATGATTTGTTCTTAACAAATCCATGTTGACTACTACTTATAATGCCTTTATCCTATAGGTGTTTACAAACTGATTGTTTAATAATTGTTCCAGTATCCCTCCAGGTATCAGACTGAATGGTCTATAATTTCCCAGGTCCTTTTTGTTCCCCTGTTTAAAGATAGGTACTGGAACAAATTATTAAACAATCTTTAAACAGGGGAACAAAAAGGACCCGGGAAATTATAGACCATTCAGTCTGATACCTGGAGGGATACTGGAACAATTATTAAACAATCAGTTTGTAAGCACCTAGCGGATTTTAGTAAGGCACTTAGGAAGGAAAAAAAATCAAATGCACAAATACAAAATAGGCTATAACTGGCTAGGCAGTATATACATAGCAATTGCATATGAGTAAAACAAGCAAGGCAACAATCTGAATTGTCTTGAGCCAATCAATGACCTCTGAATCAGTGTTCAGCTTGAGAAGACCTCTGGGGAGCCCAACGTGAAAAACGCAATCATCCAGCATGTCTGCAACATCCTCCACAGCAGCACAGGGTTGTCCTGAATGTTCCAAGCATAGCTGACCTTAGCACAGCTAACCACGCTACTTCTGAAGAGGCCCTGGAGGTTTTTCGCCTTCCTCTGTAGCATGGGGCACGGGTCACTTGCTGGAGGATTCTCTGCTCCTCGAAGTCTTTAAACCACGATTCGATGACTTCAATAGCTCAGACATACGTGAGAGGTTTTTCGCAGGAATGGGGGGGGTGAGATTCTGTGGCCTGCATCGTGCAAGAGGTCGGACTAGATGATCATAGTGGTCCCTTCTGACCTTAGTATCTATGAATCTATGAACCTGCTAAGTGGGCTCCAAAGGTGGTGTAGAATCCCAAAACCAGGTAGCTGTTCATCCAGCCTGATGGTGATGCAAGAGTTCCTTGGCAGAGGCTCTCTCCCATTGTGTCTGCCACAGTGAAGGAGTGATGTCGTCAGCTGGATGGAAAGTGTGTAGCACTGTCCAGGTAGGCTCTCTGTTAGGCAGTTTGTGGTGAGGTGGATCCCATACATCCTTGAACAGTGGCAAGTGTGGCATTTGCTGTACCTTGGTAATCAGTTTGTTGGTTGCGTTCTGACCACTGGATGTTAGGTGGAGGAATACTGGCTAAGACTGGTAACCATGCAAGCTTTGTTGGCTTCAATGTTGCCTGTAATTCTCATGGTATGATTAATCTACGTGTCTACTAGTCTAGAGTGGGGAAGGGTTAACCAAACTGAGACACAGTATTTGCCAACTGACTAGCAGAGAGTGAGCGCCAAACTATGAAGGGTTTATGCATTAGTTCCCCAGGTGGACCCTACCCATTTGTTCGGGAGAGGGTTTCTGCTCTCGATCTTCTGAGTTATTTTAGTGAGATGGTATTTATAACCAGTGAACTGAGTCTACTGGATTCCAATTACTGCGGATCTAAACAAGGACAAGGAAATGCTAAAAGTGTTGGCCCCTCCCTCAAAGCTAGGCAGTAGTACTGCTGAAAAGGATCTAGCGGTTATAGTGGATCACAAAGTGAACGAAGCCAACAATGTCATGGAGTTGTGAAAAAGGCTAATTTAAGGCTGGGGTGTATTAATAGGAGTGTCATATATACAACAGAACAAGTAATGGTCTCACTCTACTCAGCCCTTGTGAGACTTCAGCTTCAATATTATGTCCAGTTCTGGGTGCCACACTTTCAGAAAGATGTGGACAAATTGGAAAGAGGCTAGAGACCAACAAAAGGTGCAGAAAACCTGACCTATGGTCATGCTTAGTCATGAGAAAAGATGACTGAGCAGGGACCTGACAACAGTCTTCAAATACATTAAGGGCTGTTATGAAGACAACGGAGATCAATTGTTCTCCATGTTCACCAGTGGTAGGACAAGAGTAGACAATCTACAGCAAGGGAGAGTTATGTTAGATATTAAGAAAAACTTCAATTATCCTTCTAGTTAGAAAAGTTTTCCAAGGGAGGCTGTGGAGTCCCCATTAATTGGAGGTTTTTAAGAACAGGTTAGATGATCAAGGATGCTCTACATATTCCTGATCCTGCCTCACCCCAGGGAGCTGGACCAGATGACCTCTCGAGCTCCCTTCCAGCCCTATATTTCTATGATTTTGTCCCTTTATGCTTGTGCTATTCTTTTGTACTCAGCTGTAGCAAACTGTCCATGTTTCCACTATTTGTAGGGTTCTTTTGATTTTCAGCTCATTAAACAGCTGCTGATGCAGTCATATCAGCCTCTTACTTGCTTCCCATTCTCAGGATAGTTTAATATTCTTTAATATTGTTATCCTGAACTTTGAGAAGGTGCGGATCTCAAGTTTGTGACTTGGGCAATTTTAGAGGTTGATACATCGGTTGGGAGGGAAAGGATGACTATTGTGCTTTGTAAATTAATTCTCAGCCAAAATTTTACCTTCGAATAAGCTGCTTTAATTCATTCTTTATTCTGGTCTTAGAAGGCAGCATAGCTACCACTCCCCAAAAACCAACCAAAAAGTTGCTCTGTTGCTTCTCAAGGTATCTGAAGTTAGGAGAATAACTTCTGAAGGATTTACACAGAGAAGCAAAGCAAAGCAACAGAAGATGCAAGTGGCACTGACAAACAGCAGCTGAGGTTGTGGAATGAAAATACAGCCATACATTCAGGCTGCATTTATATGAGAGAAACTACAGTATTTGACATAGGGTACCAAATAAGACAGTCCTTCTAGCCCCATATCAAAACTGGTCATTCAGTTGATATGGACCAGCTCCAAGTTCAGTACCCATTGTAGCAAAACATACTTGACACGACATAAAATGAGGTATCATATTGCTGAGAGTCTATCCACAGCAGTTTAGGGATGCTGAACTGGGGACAGAAGTTGTATATTACAGCTTCTGTACCGTGGCATTTTTTAATGTTTTTTTTTTTTAATAGCTGTGTTATACTGAACAAGGGTCCCACGCTCTCACCCTTGAGATACCTCAGCTCGGCTTGGCTGGTAAAAAAACCGCTTACATCTCAACTGAAGCTGAATCAGCTGGTCTCTGTGCTAACTGTTTAATGAATAGACAATGAAGAACAAGAGAGGCTAATTGCTTTAAGACAAAATTCCGTTCAGAGAGCTGGAAAAGGGTAAGGAAAGAAAACACAAAGACAGGATGACAACCAAGTTTATTAAGACTTCTTTAAAATACAGTTTGTCCTGTACCAGTTTTATTGGAGGCTTGCACAGTACATTTTATCCCCATTTTATAATTGGGGAAACTGAGATACAAATGGAATTACCCAAGACCACACACAGTCAATAGCAAAGCCTGGTACAGAATCTGGGAGTCCAGACTCCCATGTTCATGCTTAAACCTCTAGACCACAATTCCTCCTGCTAATGTAATTCAAAAAACAAAAGCACTACTTATGCATTTATGTTCAGTAATTCTTATACTCTAGGGCAATTTGTTTAAGTTATATATCCAAGAAGGGAATTAAAACCAAGGGTTAAGGAGCCATTTTGGCGTGTTTGTGTTTTCCTTTTTAAAAATAAAGAGGTGCATCTTTTAACTATTACCCTCCATATTAAATAGGTATTGACTAGTAAGGATTCTAATAAGCATAATATGAGAAATTTAAATGCAGAGAGCTCCTGATAGTTGGTGCATCATTGAAACAGTTAAACAGAACGGGCAGGACATTGCTTGATCTTGGCATCCATGTCTTGGTATCTGCCCCAACTTTCCTATTCCCTGAATATACATCCCCCTTTAAACTAAAGATGCCTTTGCTATGTAGTTCCAGAGCAAGCAAGGTCTCCTAGCAACAGTAATATCACAGATGATATCACACCCAGCACAGCAGACAAGCTAGGTTGGCTAACAGTTGTTGATTGTTTTCTTTATTTCTTCTCTCTTCAAAATTTAAAAAATTCTTGTGGTGGGTTTTATGTAAGTAGAGAGACTTATTTCAAGATAATCCACCAGCAATTTAAGTCCCTCAGCTGATTTCTCTCTACAACCCAACAGTCCTAGCTTTCTATGCTGTTCCATTGCACTGCTCACTGTGACTAGCATAGAGCAGTATGCAAAGCACGACAGGAGCAATAAATATCTCTAACCACACAGCAGATGCCGGGAGTTTTGCAGTTCACATTGGCTTTCTCAGTCAAATCAGCTCTCTGAATAGTATGTTCACAGCTTACTAGCTCCTGTTCTAAACAGCTGCAGGAAAAATAAATATTCAAGACAGTTTTGGGAAATACACATCATGGTTTCAGCAGCCCCACGTAGTGAATTGTGCAGGTCTCTCTGGCGCTAGTAGCTTGTGTGTTACCCTGCCATTTACTTGAAACTCCTACTTGGAAACAGACTGGGGCACAGGAAATGCACCTCATCACTGGAATACATGGGAACATACAAACAAAAATTGAACATTAAGAAAGTCATAAGGTAAGTTCTATTTTGAAAAAACAAACAAACACCACTTTATAACCATGCTGAAAATCCTCAATTGCTATTAATTTCATTAGAGCTGCATTTCTTGTGGCCTGACCTGAAGAGGCAGTGTGTCTAGTGACAACAGCAGGGGCCTTTAAGTCAAAAAAATCTGGGTTCCATTGACTTAGCTATTGGCCAAGTCACTCAACTTCTGTTTCCCTAACTGTAAAATAAACAAAATAACCACCTTTGTAAAATTCTTTGAGATCCTTGGATGAAACACAGTAAGTACATACAGGTTTTATTATTACATTAGCCCTCAAAAGTGTGGCTGTCTTTTTTATATTAATACATTCTATATAATTTGACTGATTTACTCTTTGTAATTAGATGTAGGAGCATCTTTTGTATTATATTGCAGTTTTCCAGTTCTAGCTGCAACTGGATCAGTTGCATGTGGCTCATTGAGCACTTTCAATATCTGTCCCTTTTTACCTACAAGTTAAATTTAAGCTTGAAAATGTTTTCATGCACCTGCTATAATTTGGGATCTTTCCAATCTAGCTGTTTCCTACAGTGCTAATAATCTACAATAATTGTAAATACCAGTCCCCTATCCATGTAATTCTAACTCCTGTTTCATTTGTTTACCCACTTTCCCTTTAAAATAAGGTTTAAAAATTTTATGCTGACTAAATCTTATCCTATTATTTTAAGTTACATTTTTGTAAAGTGCAGTTTGTGCGCATGAAAAAAAAATCACATTTGTGTAAGTTATCAATTGTAATATCCTTTGGTTATACATTTGTAAAAGGAACTTTACAAAATGAAACTGTCCCCATTTTCAACACCTAGGAAAGTGAAGCAGAGAGAATAAATGACTATCAAAGTCACAGAGGAAGCCTGTTGCAGAGCTGGAATGAGGCGCTGAGGGGTGTTTTGGGGGGGGGAGGGGGAAGGAAGAGTGAGAAGAGGCAGCCTTCGAGGTCCTTCCATGGATCTCATCTTATCATGAGGTGTTTTTCCAGCATGGTAGTGCATATGCCGTCCCTATTGCTCTCACCCTTGCAGTACAGTTTTTGATAAAGTTAATCAACACTGGATTTTTTACACAAACTTTAACAGCTTTACTTCCTCCTCCCATGCCTTTTTGATTCAGGGGGTGAGGTGTTCATGTGGTAGTTGCATGCAAACCACTGTTTGCAAGAGCCTCAAGCAACTGTATTTAAACATAACAAGAATCCATCAAAAAACAGGTAACACCCCCCAGAGCAGCCAGGTGGATGATTGAGTAAGCAGAAGGCACCACATGACACCCAGAAACATAACATATAGCACAAAGAAATTTACAGACATGTAATACTGATTCACAGATAGCAGGCCTGGAGCGTGAAAACAAAACAGAACATTCCCATCCTGCAACAGAAGCAAGCCTCGGCTGTATTCCAGTGCTCCCAACTATGAAGTCTAATAAATTGTGTGTCTAAGGCAGGAGGAGATACATTATTACAGAGAGCCACTGTTTGTCCAAACTGCAGTAGCCATGAATAACTTATCTGACAGGCTGCGAAATCTGAAGTTTTATGTCCATGTTCGGCCATGAGCACACAACTATCCAGGGCTTAAATTCTCAGAGTATTTCTTGGAGCCCCCCATACCCCACCCCCATTAGGGGCTCCAGGCTTCGGCTGCAGGGCGGGGATCTCAGGGCTTCAGCCCCGTAGGGAACAGGGGGTGCTGGGGTTTCAGCCTGGCAGGGTGTGTTGGGGCTACCGCAGGTTTGAAAATATTTACTGGAGCTCTGCTCTGGACACCTGTGGCTGAACTTAAACCCCGCAACTATCCCACCTTACTTTGAAACTGACTGTTTCTCACAATGGGTTCAGGTTTCTAGACAGCCTCAGGCCGAGTCAACTCCAACACACAATTGTGCCCTCTGGCTGCTGCATTTCATATGCTGGTTTGACATTCATAAAGAGCTTCATAGTTTATTGCCTTCAGTAATGATTCAAATGGACTCAGAGGACTCTTCAAAGCCTAGGTAACTGCTGTATGGCCTTACCCTCTCTGCCTCAGTTTCTCAGTCTGTAATACGGGAAGAACTCAGAGGGGTTTGAGGCTTAATGAGCATTTATAAGCACTTTGAGATCCATGTTTTAAAGTAACTGTAAGTGGCAAAATACTGTTCAATCCCAAACAGTTCTCATTTCAGTTTCATTCAACTCTGTCTACGTATTCTGCCACTGGGTTTAATGGAGCTTATGGCGTAATGCGGGCCTGAGGCCCTGCATGAGCTGTCAAAACAGGGAGACAAGGCAAATGAGGTAATATCTTTTACTGGACCAACTTCTGTTATGGAAAGAGACAAGCTTTCAAGCTTACAGAGCTCTTCTTGTCCAGACCTGAAGAAGAGCTCTGTGTAAGCTCAAAAGCTTGTCTCTTTTCACATCAAAGTGGGTCCCACAACAGGTATTATTGCCTCTGCAATATTCTGGGACCAACACAGCTATAACACCACAAACAATAGTAAAAGCATGGTAAGACACCGAGGTGCAGGGGGCAGACCTTATTCATCAGCAAGACCTTATCAGAGACCTGACAGAACCAGACCCAAATTATGCTCAGAAGTAAGCACAAGATACCCATACTGGAGGAAGCCTATTAAAAGGTGGTGATCTCCCCAGAATCAACCCACAGTTGTGGAGCTAGAGGGAAAGGGAGGCAGCAACAATGAAAGAAGGAAAAAACATATGTAAAACTGCATCTCTATGCATGTTTTCTAAATCATGTAGGTTTGTCCTTAGACTGAGTCTGGTAGCTAGGAATGAAGAATTCAGACTTTAGGTCCTAGTTGTGCCAGACTGCCGTGGTCCCCTATGGAAATTCACTTCAACACCCTATGCCCTAAGTTTACCCCTCTGAAACAGAGGCCTACTTCCTGGGGGAGGTGTGTGTGTGCCAAGCACTAAGTTTCTTGGATAGAAGGCAGTACTGAAGTGTCAAGTACTAGATCTGTTTCCTCAACAGATGCTCACAGCCTTCACATGTTCGCAGTGGAAATGAGCAGCAGATGCTGCACTTCGCAGAGATATGCATCTCACCCACACAGAGGCAGCATTGGTGGTGTCACTCAGAGAGGGAGCAAGGGCAAGACAATTCTTGAACCCTGCGACTCTGAGCACAGTCTCAGACTGTGAGGAGGGGTTCCCCATCAAGGTAGGAGGGGAAAAGAGGGGGGAAACAAGCTATACTAACTATACTATAAAAAAATAACTCTGCTAAAGATGAAGTGAGCTGTAGCCCATGAAAGCTTATGCTCTAATAAATTTGTTAGTCTCTAAGGTGCCACAAGTACTCCTTTTCTTTCTGCTAATGTAAAAACTATTTACAATATCTATTTACAGGCTAGAAGAAAGAAGCTGCAGAAATCTGGCCACAGACGATTCCAACTCAGGCCTTGCAGTGGTAAAAAGGAACTGGAGAGGTATCGGCCTGCACCATCTCTTACGCCCTCTGTCTGGAGCATGAGGAGAGCAACTGCACTTGTGTGGGCCAAAGGACACCACATGTTAATAATCTCTTGACTCTAATGGCACACATGCATACCCATGTGTGAAGTACATATTGGGACCAGCATTTGAAGAAGAATGCATCCTTGCTAAACAGGAACAGCTAGCATATATGCAATAGAACTGGAGTGGACCCTGTCATGAAATCTTTCATCCTTCACAACCTGCTTAGGGAGCATTAGACTGTATGAAAATACTACAGCAGAAAGTTTGGGCACACTTTCCCAGGGAAAGTTCATACCATACCTGTAGCTGGGATCATTCTTAGAAGTCCACTCCAATGATCCCAGCTATCCAGAACTAAATAAAACCCACAACACAACAAGTTTGCTAAGCAGCCTGTGATCACGTACCACGACAAGTATCTCTAGAGAACGGAGCAGGGGCTTCCATCTGGTGAGAGGACAACAAGGCTCAGAGGTCTTAGTGAACAGGGCCTCAGCCCCAAACTAACTTGCCTCTCACAAGGGACGTTTTCTTTGACATGAAAAAAACAAACAAAAAATAGCACAGAGTTTCCGAAGTTAAGATGGACCTTTGCCAAAAGCCTGTGATCCAGACAATAGGGTCCTGAACCATATTTACATTGAGCACATCCTTCACTAAGCATTTGCACTTGCAGTAATTAAGGTATATCAAACAATGAAAAGGTGCATACTCAGACTAGACCTTCCAGTTCCTGCACATGCAACTCCTCTCTTCAAGACCCTTCAGAGTCCTTGGGCACTCGTTCCTGCCTTCAAATACAAACTTGTATTATGAGTCTGTATTTGAGGGTAGGAATATAGGCTCCAGAGCCCTGTTCCATGTTCCACCCTCCCTCTCCCAAAACCACCCCCTCAAACAAGACTGGACATTCAGAACCTTTATTAACAACATTTTTCAGGGCCTAGGTAGGCGTATGCACTCCCCATTACTTTATTTTTAAAATGTTATCTTATACACATTGGCTGATAGCCCTAATATTTAAACACCACCCCTAAATAGCATATATTCTATGTTAAGATGGACTAGTGATAGTCTCCCCCTTATTAACTTTCCAAATAGATTGCTGCAATAGCATTAGAAACCCAGTTTCAAAACTGAACCCAAAGAAAGATACTCCTGGTGGCTGGCAGGAGTTGTTGCAATTGCAGATACGTGCCTATTATGGCAGCCTCTGCTTTCCCAGCCACATCAGTAAAGAGACAGGAGCTTGTCATGTTCACTCAGACTGCTGACACATAAGAATAGAAGTGGCAGGGAAAGAGAACGGATGGAACCAGAATGGCAAAATAGCCTGTCTACATATGTGGTTGGGTACCATCTCCAGCATCTTGCACAGTTTGCAGGTTCTCACTCAGTGACAGTACTTTGATTTAACACCATTGCAGCACTTAATTTGGAAGATTACTAGCAGGTGGGAAGGAGTAATTTCTTAAAGAAACAATATCTAATTTAGGACAAGAGGAAATTTGGCACCTTGTGGGCCAGTCATCTGTGACAGTATCTTTTCCCAGCACTCTGGAACCTCAGCTTGTTCAGCTGAATATGGAAACATCACTGCTTTGATTATATGAATTTATTCATGTAGTCTAGCCATTTGGTTCTTTAAAAGGCAGGCAAAACATGCCCTAAAAACACAAATAAAATTACTTGAAGGTCAAGCAACTAGTGAATGGAGCTGAACAGTAGGGACAGCTGCAGGCAGCCACTGAGCTCAGCACTCTCCAGCAAGTTCATCTGCTAATCAGTGGGAATCAGTTTCAAAGAAGTGATTGCAAAAAGACGGACAAAGAACATTGTTAAGTGAGCTGTCCTTCAGCACAGGAAACTCCACCTTAGCAAGGTTTACCTGAGTTGTTCATCTTTGCTGTATGACTCCTAAGTGATGCATGGTAAATTGTGATAGTGAGACACAAGCTGTGTCTACATTAGAAAGGAAGCTCTCCTAGGAAGTCCACTTAATATGACACTCCTCCGGCCCTCTAAATCATGAATATGATTAGGCTGCTGGCACAGACCTCTTCAGCATGAGTCAACCATACTATCGTGTTGTGTAATGTGGTTCAGCCCTGCGAATAACAGAAGCTAAACACTGTTCGGACATTCAGTTGAGTCAGAAATATGAAGCTCGTGTTTTAAATACACTTTTGTATCACTTTTTAACACTTTACAACATCTAATGAGCTATATCAAGTATCTTTTCAGTAACGAATCTAACCCCTTTCCCCTGAATGCTTTGCAACCACAAGCAAACTAAGCCACTTAAGTAGCTTTTAGGGATTAAAGGGTTAAACATCTCAAGCAGCTTACTTGAAGGATGCAGAACTGGAAAAAGAAGTATTTCTCTTTTGCTCAAACCCTTTACACATCCTCTTCTCCTGTCTCTGCCACTTACTCTCAAACACGTTTCAACATTTAGCCCTTTCCCTAAATCCCAGGTTTGGCACCCTAAAAATGTAATATGCAACTTTATAGAAGGAATAGACTCAGACAAGCAATGTGTGTATAGAAAGAAAAAAGCACTCTCTCAAAGAGAAAAGTTGAAGAGATGCTCTAGCCAATAACTCCATCCCTCCTCAATAACTACCCCAAATCTCACGGCAATAATCTCTTCTCCTCAATTTACACTGTGGGCTTATTTTTAACACTCTAACACACAGCTAGTGTCTCTAACCAAGCCAGTGTGTTTGCAGCTCAGCTCTGTCCTCCCCAAGGGACCTGCTTTCTTTAAGAACCAGCATGACATTCCTGTTGCTGTAGGAACAGTGGTGTAGTCCCCAAGGCCTTAGAAGTGAAACCCAGGTACTGTACTTTCTAGCTATACAGCTTCTGTTTTCCAGTTCAACCACACAGCAGTGAGTTATGTAGCCAAGCACAATTTAAAAACAAAATTTGCTAAAAAAAGGGAAATACTGTATTTTTTACAAGGATATGTTTAGCTGAATACTTCAGTGCAAGATACATCTGAAGAGTGATGGAGATTTGGTGAAAAGCCATCAATTCACAAATTCAAACACAAGAAGCTTACAGTCTGAATCACTTTAGTATTTGCTGTAGTGAGGGGAGCGGGACTAATGTGGAACAGATCAAAATAGATAACTGAGAAGGAGAGTGAGACCATCCCCCCCAAGCATGTATTTATGGATGGAAATTGCTTAGTTCCTTAGATCTTTCAGGACTTCTGAGCCCATGAAGAAAAACCTTGAGTCTTAGTAACAAAATGTTTTGGAGTGGTGAAAGAGGAATAATTTACACTTATAAAAACACTACACTAATGGCCTCAACATTATATGGTTATAACACGGTTACGACTGCATTTAGTATCGTAACTGGAGAATACTGCAGTCTTTTTTTTTCATTAATGTAAATGGTGAGGGGTGGGGAGGGGGAGACATGAAGCTCAAAAAAGTTTAGTCTCTTTCACCAAGTCAGGGAGTAGAGCAATCTGGTGCTTTCATACGGTCATTCTTGTTTTCCTGATAAGAGGCATCTCATCCCATAGTTCCATCCCTTCCACTAGTACTTCACCTCTCTCTAGCACCTTTCAAAAATACTTCACAAACATTAGTTATACCTCACAACACGCTTGTGAAATAAGGAAGAATTATCATATTTTACAGATAGGCAGAATGATTTTAAGGAACCTGCCCAAGGGTCAGAGCAGTCCGTGGTAGAGCTGAGGCTAGAACCCAGATGTGTGTGGACTTTCAGTCCTGTACTCTGACCAGTAATAGCCACTGGTCCGTGCTAAGGAAACGGCACCTGGAGAGATATGCTGCAATTACAGTCAAGATTTTGATGAGGAGTTTGCAGGAAGTAGCCTCCTCTATGACCCTTGCCTTGTAGGGGAATGTCTCAGGGTTTGCTCCCTCACCCTACATTCTCTTTGCAAGTGGTCCCCACACTTATGTCAGTTCACCACAGTGTCCTTTATTTATGTCTTATGCAACTTCATGTCCCATCACCAAGCTTCAATGCACCCCCGAGGCACAAGATGAGAGGGTGGGGAGAGAGGTCTCACATCTGCGATCCTGGGCTTCTTTGCCCTTCCTTCCAGCCTCCCCCTCTCACATCTTGTCTCCCTTTTAACCCTCCCCAGCTGACAAGCCAAATCCCCTTGTTAACTAGTTAATCACCCGGTTCTAATCAATTATCTCCCAATTTTGGCCATGTGGAGGTGCTGTCAAAGTGCACAGAGTGATGAGCCAGCCCTAGACTACTCTCACTCCAGCACAGGGACTGAAATGAGGAACTCAAATCTGATTGCTAGAATTCAATCACACCCACAGCTACCTTCATAAAACTGTTTGCTATACTCAGACACGTTTTATTTGTTCACAGCATTTATTACAGTAAAATTATGAACAATCAAGTCAGTATTGTCAGTTGCATGGTATTTGGTTTGACATTTGCTAGAGCAACAAGGGTGGTATATCACAGATCACTGGAACAAGTTCATTGCCTGATTTGCACAGAGAAATACAACACAGAATCAAAACTAAACTTGAAGCTTGTACAATTGCCTGTCAAGAAAGCAAAATTCACCCGTATAGCACACACAATGAGATGCCTCTCAGGGGAGCAGCAATCACAAATGTAAAATGCGGTACATGACTAAGCCTAGAACAGGAGTTTGTAAGTTTTGTAAATTGATAGTTTTTGGAAAGCAGAGTGAGCGATGTAAGAGCACCAGATTTTGATCTGTTATATTCCAAGGGGAAAAAAGAGCAAACTGCAGAAAAAATTCTGAGTCTATTCCTTCGGGGCTATCTTTTAAATACATATATTATGGGAATTTTAAGGTGTTTCTTGATTACAGTTAGAGATTATTAGTGTCTATTTCTGACAGATCTTGTTATCCCCTAAAGCCTTTTGCCGACTATCAAGATTGTAATTTAAACTTCAGGTTTTATTAATAGTGGCTCATTGGAGGTTTATGACTGGAACAGTTTTTTATTCAGCAGGGCTTACAGTAAACTCACTCCCTCTGAAGTACCGTCTTGTTGCTGCAAGTAGACATTGTACAAGACTAGATACCCTGGTTGTAGAGCAGTGGTTCTCAAACGATTATACTGGTGACCCCTTTCACATAGCAAGCCTCTGAGTGCGACGCCCCCCGCTTATAATATATAAACAACTGTTTTTAATTTAACACCATTATAAATACTGGAGGAAAGGCGGGGTTCGGGGTGGAGGCTGACAGCTCACGACCCCCCATGTAATAACCTCACGACCCCCTGATGGGTCCAGACCCCCAGTTTGAGAACCCCTGTTGCAGAGTGACTTCCAGCAGACACAAAAAGAGTCTTGCTCAAATGGGCTGACAGGTACTTATTACGAAAGCTACCAAGGAACACAACAAAAGGAAGACCTCAGTGGTCTTGTCTCAGGTGAACGTATGGCAACCCAGCTAGCTGTCCTAGGAGAGCATTTCATGGGTACAGACTGCTCCAAACACAGACTAACACAAACTGCAACATGACTGAGGCTGTATGACCTACTTACAAGATTGTGGACATCTCCTCTGCCGTCTGTAACTAGTGCAGCTACAGGAAGCCCTAATTAAGTGCCTCTGCCATATAGAAACCTTAGTTTACAATTAACTGGAATAAAGAATCTCCAAAATTGTATAAGAACAGTTATTTCACAACTGATACAGACTCCCAACTCACTGCTGTGTCAAGATCCATACATTTTAAGACCAAAAGGGACCATTGTGATAATCCATCACAACTCTTGGTAAATTGTTCCAATGATTAATTACCCTCACTGTTAAAAGTTTGCAACTTCTCGTGCTTTATGTATTAGAACACTGATCCATAAGCATTCAAGATCATTTGCTTGTCAGTGATTCAAAAATAGGTAGACACTTTTGACAGAGTGCCTCTCCCATTGCCCCTTTGCCCACTGGATCCTGCCTAAAGAGTTCAGAACCAGTGACTTAAACATTTCCATCATGCATATCTTCCTACCAGGTTACAGTAGTATCAATTAAATCAAATTTATGCTCAATGAGAAATCCCAATTCCTCTTGTTTATTACCCAGGCTCCTGGCATTGGTTTATAGACAATTAAAGAATTTCTTCTTTTCCTGGAATATCAGAGTTAGAAGGGACCTCAGGAGGTCATCTAGTCCAATCCCCTGCTCAAAGCAGGAACAATCTCCAATTTTTGTCCCAGATCCCTAAATGGCCCCCTCAGGGATTGAACTCACAACCCTGGGTTTAGCAGGTCAATGCTCAAACCACTGAGCTATCCCTCCTCCCTTTTCATGTCCCTTGGTGCCCTAATTTTGTTCTTGACATCTTGATTTTGTGCTAAATGAGTGCTCATTTGTTCCCCTTCTCATCCATCCCTTTTGTTTTAATGCCTTCCTGATTAATCTAGCCAGCCTGTTGCCCTAGCAAACTGGTTCCCCTTCTACTGAGATGAAGGGCATCCAAGCTATACAGCCCTCTCCCCCCATAGGGCAACTAACGTTCCATAAAACTGACACCCTCTACCTTTACACCATTTACACAGCCAAAGGTTCACTTCCAGAATCTTCTGTCTTCACTTGTGGGACAAGGAGGATTTCTAAGAAGATCACTTGGACTTTCCACTCCTTCAGCATCCTTCTGAGTTTTCTGAAGTAATCTAATTTACAAGTTATCATCTGAAGCCAGTTCTTCCCAATCTTCTTAGCATACATCCTTCACAAGGTTCTTCTGTCTTCCTTGGATGGGGAGAGATCTCCTCTTGGGCTTGCTTGATAGTCTTGCATCCTGGAGTGAGCAGCCATCCTCAAGTAGAGGCTGGACCCCTTTCATAAAGGGTTTGGCCATGAAGTTCTCTCTCTCACTGCATTACATTTCTGAATCCTTATAATTCCATTTGTTGAAGAGAGATTTTCTTGCTCTGCAGAGTGAATTCCATTGCATAATCTCTATTTGCTGTAAAAGATACTCACTTGACAGGGGAAAATTTAAGGCTCCAGGATTGTCGTTGGGTGCCTCCACTTTCATTGGCATTAGAATGGTGTGGGAAGTTGATCAAAATCTTTTATTGTTAACATAGTTACAAGTCTAAGAACGAACAAAATTAAGCCATAGGATCCCATATTTATTCTCCCTGAATGTCTAATGATAAGTGTGCTTAGTTTACAAGCTCAAGCAAGAAGGTTTTAACTGCCAGCATAATATGTATCATGATCTTTTCTTTCTGCTTGATATCACCACCACTAAGATCCTGGAAGGAAAGAGACTTCAGTTGGCAATTTGTGGAGTATGAGGTGATGGAACAGAATGCAGTTAATTATGTAGCTGTATTGGTTCTGCAGGCAGTACTGGCAGCAAAGTACATATGATATATGCATCAATGCCCTTTCCAATTAAACAAGTCTTGACCACATCACACCAGAACCATGCTTGTTACAACAATGGTTGACCACAGTCCTCTTAGCTCTTCTTGATTTGAGAGGACAAAAAGTGTTTTAAGATCGTCACATGAAAGGCAGTATACAAGTACAGTTGAACAGTTTATTCCATTTTTTATTACTGGATTATACTGTACACAAATTAGATATTAGGACAGATATTAACTTGTCTTTTTTTAAAAAAAAGTATCATTCAGGACCTAAGAACTTCTAATCTCAATATCCTCTGTTGACCTCGGGAGAATTACTTACCTCTCTGCCTCCACTGCATGACAGCTAAAATGGGGATACTATTTTCCCTGCTTCACAAGCGTGAAGTGATTTAGTTAATGTCTGTACACCATTTGAAGAGTGGTATCTCCAAGGGAAATAGGCAAAAGGGAGGAAAAAACAGGAGTTTGTCTCAAACCTCTGTTGGCAAGTTCAGCTCTCACAAATTCCAAGTATGGTACATAATTATTCTACAGCATGCTTAGATTAGAGATACAAATAGTTTTGTATAACACTAAAAGTCTGTCTCTCTGGTTCTATTGCATCATCTAGAATGCTAAGACTCCTGTTGGCTTTAACACATTGCTCCATATGCTGGGGAGAAGTTGGGCCATGAATTCCAACCCCTTCTGGTCTGTCTGCTGGGAGAATGAGATAGTACTGATGCTATAGGACAATTCAGGTTGAGAGTTACCTTTCTTCTGTCCCATTGCTGGAAGAAAAGATCAGGATTTCCCCTTGGCTGCCAAATCTTTGTAGGTGGGCCCAAAAACGTACATACGTTTTCCTAAATAAAAACTTTTTGCTTGTGCTTTGCAAAGGCTGAATAAACCTAAGACAAGGAAGATCCCATAAAAGAGAAGAGGAGGAAGAGAACAGAAGAAAGAAATTCCTTTAAGAAGTTTTGAAGAATAAATTACAATTTAAGTACCTCACTGTGTGTCTAGAATAGAAGTTTTCAGGAAGAGATACTGCCATCTAGCGGAGAGGGAGCCTCCCTTAAGATATTAGATTTTAAGTAAGCCATTAGAGCAGAGGTGAGCCAACTACAGCCCACAGGCCAAATCCAGCCCGTGGGACTGTCCTGGCCGGCCCTTGAGCTCCCCACCAACAAGGCTAGTCCGGCCCCATCCCTGCTGTTCCCCCTCCCCCACAGCCAGGCCGCCACATGGGCGGCACTCTGGGCAGCGGGGCTGTGTGCTCCTGCAGGGCAGCGCGGCAACATGTCTGGCTCCGGCCAGGGGGCATGGCTACCAGACATACTGCTCTGAGGGGCATGGTAATGGGGCCAGGGGATCCTGGGGGGCAGTCAGGGGACAGGGAGCACGGGGCGGTTGGATAGGTGTGGGAGTCCTGGGGGGCCTGTCAGGGGGCGGTTGGATGGGGCGGTGGTTCTGGGGGGGGAGGTCAGGGGACAGGGAGCAGGTGGGGTTGGATAAGGGGTGGGATCCTGGGGGGGGGGGGGGGGGGGGGGGGAGGTCGGGGTCAGTGGACGGGGAATTGGAAAGGCGTGGGAGTCCCAGGGGTCGGGGTTGTGGATAGGGGTCGGGGCAGTCGGGGGACAGGGAGCAGGTGGGGTTGGATAAGGGGTGGGATCCCGGGGGTGGGGGGGGTGTCAGGGGACAAGGAGCAGGGGGGGTTGGATGGATTGGGGATTCTGAGGGGGGCACAGCCTTCCCTACCTGGCCCTCCATACAATTTTGCAACCCCAATGTGGCCCTCGGGCCAAAAAGTTTGCCCACCCCTACATGAGAGTCTTTGGGATTTGTATCAATTTATTTTTGAAGCCATAGTGAACTCTTCCTTTTTCCAGCAACATTAAACATGACAACATGAGATAAAGATATCTGATGTGACCTCTGGCAAATCCATCACAACTGACATGTATGCTTAAAATGATACCACAGAAGAAACAAAGGGCAACATTGTGGTAACATACTTAAGTGCAATAGTTTATCTGTAGAAATTAATCCTGGGATGGTCGAAGTCTGGACCAATAAATTTTACAACACTCATGCCAATATGACAAATTAGAGCTCCCTCTTCGTTTCTCAAAGCAAATGAGAGTTGGTTAGGACTCGTGATTTACTTAACTCCTATTCTCCGTACTACTCACTTTTACTTAACCTCATCATGTTCAAATTTGCCACCTGACTCTCTGGCTAGCGAGCCATTATCTCTCCCTTTATTTTGTTTTCTCCTCTCAAAAGGTGGATTTCTCTGGCTGTGGTCAGGTTTCCAAAAGTTAAAGGGGAAAACTGGTCAGGCGGATTTGGTCTTCAAAGATAGAACTGGCTCTCATTTGATCACAGTGAGTACCAATGGGGAGGAATTTACTTCCACGAGAGAAGGGATATGGCCAGAGATTCCTTGGACTCAGCAGGAAGTATAAAGGAGATTAGCTGCAAAGAAGTCAGTAGTTATCTGTTCCGACAGAGGTTTAATGCATTGAAAGATGTATGAAGTTGCTAGAGTTACATTACCTGCATTGTTTCAGAGTAGCAGCCGTGTTAGTCTGTATCCGCAAAAAGAAAAGGAGGACTTGTGGTACCTTAGAGACTAACAAATTTATTTGAGCATAAGCTGAAGTGAGCTGTAGCTCACGAAAGCTTATTACCTGCATTGAGTATATGTTATGCTTAGATGAAGGCCATGAAGTCACTGATGGCCTTTTTTTGGGGGGGGTTAAAGAATGAACATCCAGATTTAAAACTGAAGACCAAGTTTATGCAGGTTGTGTTTGGAATTGTTCTCTAAATGATTTAACTATACTAAATGTCTGATTCTATATTAAAATATGGGCTTTCTGGTAACAGGGCTCATCAACAACTTCCCCATCAAACCCAGATTTCATAATATGAATTTAGTTGAGCCAGTGCAGAATCCTTCAGAACGAGTGCTGGAGAATGAGGCAGTGAGGTACAGAACAGATTTATGGACTGGGATTAGACAACTACACCAGTGCCAAACAATTTCCCTCCCACCAAAACTGTGATAAAGATTCAAAAGACCAAGAGCCAGTCCCATACTCAGTGAGTAAACAAAAAAAATAAGGCAACCTTACCATCCAAATAAGATTACACACAGTGCATCAGCAAATGAAAACACCACAAGAAATAGTTTAGCATATATCAAAATAAATATGGAAGTTTTACTGCAATGTGTCCCTCTCCATCATCATCATGTTTCACAGTTCTTTATGGAAACAGGGAAATAGTGTAATGTAATCTAGAAACTTATTGAACCATAATGTGCAATATACATTAAAACGGCTCAGACATGAAGCATGGGGACCATTTTACCTGTCTGGGCCCTCAAAACTAATAGCCAAATTTCTCTATTGCATAAGAGATACTGTGCAATAGGCTATCCTAGCTCTTAAATTTAAGACGGTTTTGCCTCACAGAATTACAGAAATACAATATGGAATCCAATCAGATAAGGAGATTTCTCATACTGCTCAGCATTCAACCTCACTCTGCTGGCTCTGAGTTACCTGAACAGTCTTATAATGGACTCCTGTATTGACAAACATTTCACTCTGCTCACATATTCAGGTAAATGAGAAGGACAGAGTGGATGCTAAATGACTCCAGTTTATTCTGTGTGAGCCCTCACTTCAGTGTGATCAAACAGCTGCTTGCAGCTACATTAATTAAAACATCACAAGTGCCAGGAATTCATCGTGTGGGTTAGAAATCTATTTCTACTTTTCCATTTTATTTTCAGCTGTACAACAGCCAAACAGTTTGGAGAACAGAGAAAACTACAGAATCCCATGTTCCTCTAACTACAAAATTACATAAAAGCACTGTTATATTTAAGAATAAACCTCAACATTAAATTATTCATCTTCCTAGTACCCCTTCTAAAGCATTTCCTATACCTGTTTTTATATTTATATGTACCGCTGTAATCTAAGACCTCTGTGTTAGTTATTAGATAAACACAACTAAAAGAGGGTCCACATTCCAAACAATTTACCTATTCTTCTAGACACACCTTAGCTTACCCAAAACTGAAAATTATAGACTCATTTACTTTTTACACACTTTATTGTTTGACTTTGTTTAATCACTTTCCTGCTGATATTCTTGCACAAGTGCCTCGCTGCTGTGTTTGTGTTTGCATCTCTAGAGGAAAATATTTAAATTCCCCACTAAAGAAGTTTTTAATTAAAAAGTCATGAAGTATTTCCATTCATTATTGTTCTGTGAACATCTTTCACCCCTTTTTTCTGGAGTAGGCTGGAGAAGAGAAGCACTACCATTCTGGGCATACACTACTTGACACTGTCAATTTAAAGGGAAAATCTTTCCGCAAGATTACTACAACCAGAGAAGTCTGCGCATGACTTTGAGAAAGGTAAAATGGTCGGTGAGAGAAGGCAACTCACGATGTGCTAGCACTTCCTTAGGAATGGGGATGAACAAAGAAGCGTTGAGCTCACATTCTGGTAAGGTATCTCCTTTCTATCTTTCCAGAAAGGAGGACTGCAGTTTGTGCACTTTAACACATATAACGTAGTCCACAGATCATTCCCCGCTAGAGAGATAGTGACAAAATTCAGACCACAGCTAGCGCAGGCAGATGAGCCACAGCATGTATGGTAAATGCAGGTTCAGAGATGTTGGGTGCCCCACACATGCCTGAAATTCAACTACAGCCCCAAAAGAAGAAAAACAAATACAGTTATATGAATGAATAGAAAGTATTGGGCGGTCATGGTCTACAGTCAATTGGGAGAATTTGGCCTTCAGTGTTCTAAGTAGTCATGAATAATATTGACAGAGACAAGGTGGGTGAGGTAATATCTTTTATTGAGCCAACTTCTGTGGGTGAAAGAGACAAGCTTGAGAGATCTATAGAGCTCTCTGACAGGTCTCACCTTGTGTCTCTCTCATATCCTGGGACCAACAGGGCTACCACAACACTGCAAAGAACAATACTATTTATTATAAAACTGCTCATCCTAAAAGATCCCAAATACATCCAGGATTCACTTCACTCATCACTGAGATGCAGCCGTCTGTTTAACAGTGCACGGCAACACTCCTCCACAGTTTACGTCAAAAAATGAACTGTGTATCTCTCAGACTACAGGAAGGATTTATGTAGGTGGAATGTAATTACCCAAATACAGGTACCTAACTCAATGCTTACCGAGATTATGCTCAAAGATTAAGTAGACATTAGAAGCCTGGCAGGCACAGGGCAAATGAATCCACCAGGATATGCAGTGTCATGAACAACAAGAAAAATGTGACAGTTCTTTCCATGACAGCAAAGATCATTCAGCTTTTGCCTCTTCAGAGAATAAAGATGCACCAAATTATGACAATGGCCAGTTTTCTGTGGGCTGCAAACCCTTCTGCAGTTCTTATCAATTCAAGTGACATCTCCCTTATTTGAGACAAAGTCAGATCACTTATCTAGCCATTGATAGAGAGACATGGAGAGACAGATGCGTGCTCTTTCTGATGGTCGATCATTGTATCTGAATTAAGGTTTCCTTTTTGTTCAACATGTACAACATCCAAAAATATGCATCAGACCAAAATGCCTCAGGAAGAGCATTAGCTGGAAATGAGTTAAAACTAGTTTCAGGTACTATACCTCCGCTCTGTAAAGTAGTTTTGCCAATTGGGGGGTGGGGGTGTGAGGGGGGACTTAGTCATCTTTCTTTTTTTAAAGACTTTTTTTCTTTCCAGTGTTGCTGTGTGAAAGCCTTTTTCAAACAGGAAAAACTGCTGTACAGATTGAAAGCACTGGTAAATCTTCCCCTTTGCTGGTACTCACCCTGATCAATAGAGTGCTGAGGAAGCTGGCTAAGTTGGCTATTCACTACACCTGCATACGTCCGCAAGAATTCCTCTTCACTGGCAGTCAACTGGAAATGTGCAAAAAATGAAAGGATGAATAGCAGGAAACAGACTATTGACAAATACCAGTGCCTTCTCCATATCAGTCCATGTACAATTTTAATTTAATCCATTTAAAGGATCTAACTCCAGTTGGACCCAACTCCTTCCTTGCTACCATATTCTGATTTTTCAGACTCTTACACTTCAAAAGCAGAGAGTACAATCCCACAACCCATACTCACTTGAAAAGTGGACTATCACAAGGATGAATGGAGTGACTTTTCCTTTCCTCAATGTCTTCAGATTTATATCCTCACTGCGCAAACCTAATTGAGGTTAATTGTACAGTATACCTGAAGGCATTTTCTGACCTCTAGTATGAGTACCCTATTACTGCTGATGACATGCAAGACGGAAAGAACTTAACTTGAACATTAGAGCCCACGGCAAATTTGTGGTGCTGCTCTTAGAAGGGACTTCTTTTTATTTGTTAACTGAGTGAATTATACATAGAAATCAGTGGGACCCAATCAATACAGAGTCCCACAATCCAGATCTTTTTTTAATCAGACCCACTTCATCTACAATTTTTAATTTTATGAATACTACATGAATTCCCTAAAAAATTATGAAAACTATAAACCTATTTATACAAACTTGGGTGCATGAGCCATGTCTATATTCACAGCAGCCCTGCTCTTCTAGTGCTAGAATCAGTGATCTCTACATGCACTTAGATCTTGGGTCAGTTAGCAGTACCCCTAGAATCTCATCCAATCCCAGCTCATATAACGCCATAGAGTAACAGTGGCCGATGCACGAATCCATCCACTCGCAGACTGGCTTCAGAGCTACCATCAATAATTACTTCCATTAATTTTCTAGTTTATTACAGTATTTAGAAAACTTGGTGTATACAAAAAAAAAAAGACAGCAAAAGCTCAGGCCCGATTTCAACCACTGCACACTTCACAATTTATTTTTGGCCTAAGCTTCATCTCTGGATAAATCAACAGTGGCCAAAACATTTTGGCAAAAAAACAGACCATCCCCTGCCCATGCCAATGAACGTTATTTCAGAAATAAAAGAAAGTTAGGGCTTGTTTACATGGTGCTTTATTCCCCACTAGAGAAGTGTCATTTTTAGTCTGTGATATGCCAGTGCAGACTAATTGGCCTGTATGGACACTGCCCTGCTGCTGTGCACTACAAGTTCCCTAGTGTGCATTAATGTAGTCCCATTTCAAACAGTACTACATTAACTCGCACCAGGGAAACTTTTTGTGCACACCAACAGGATCCACATAGGCCAGTTAGTGAACAAAATGCTAGTTCACACTAAAATGAACACCCCTCTGGTTAGAGCTAAAGCACCATGTAGACAAGCCCTCATGCACCGAAGGCCACTTTGGCCTACTCAAATTTAAATCGACATAGCTATGATGCTCGGAGTGTGAAAAGTCCACACCTTGAGCAGCCTAGCTATGCTGACCTAATGCTCTATATAGATGCAGCCACACTGATGGAAGAATGCTTCTGTTGACCTAGCAACCATTGCTCAGAGAGGCATTGTTCCTACAATGATGGAAAAACCCCTTCTGCTGCTATAAACTGTCTCCACTAGGGGGTTATGCTGGCATAGTTACAATGCCATAGCTATGCTGCTGTAGTCCCTGTACTATAGGCATGACCAAAATGCGTGCTGCAAGAGTGAATTCCAGCGCAAGTGGCCCCTCCACACATCTTAAAAGAATTTAACGGCGTTTAACCCTGGCGACAGGGAATGGGAACATCCCACTTGGCCATAAATTCCATGACAGGCTGGAAGAAGGTGGCGGTTAAGTTGTGATACTTTTTCAGAACTCCATTAAACTTACATTTGATCCCATCTTCCTAAGCATGAGTAGAACTCTCACTTTCTGCTGGATGTACATCTCCTCCGGACTCTTCCCGGGGACGCCCTCACGGTTCATTCCCCTCCTCCCAGCTCCTGGGACTCCTGCAGATGTAACAAAACCAGAATGAAGTGAACTGATAGTTATGGTTTGATATGCATAACTGGAGAGTTCTATTTCCAAAACACCTATTTTTCACCATAGGTCAAAATACTTCATGAGTTGGTTTGACAACTAGGCTGGGATGGTTTGGTAATCTAACTTCTGACAGGCAGGAAGAGGCCCAAGTCACTCCATTGTAAAAAGCAAACCAGACAGTGGATTTGGAAAATAAACCCATCACAAATCTGGCAGCAGGAGCTGGCTGAGCAGAGTTTGCACCCCCATAACACTTGCACCACTGACTGTGGTTGGGAAGGGCACAGAGTAGCTAGGTATCCCCTCACACCAAGTATGTGGGATTAAATTATACGGGCAGAGAGACCATGATAGAAAAAAGCTCATCTACTGACCTCATGACTGAGGGCAAGGAAGCGTTTTATGGAAATAGCAGTTGGAGATTTACATCCAGTGTGTGTGCCCACAGTAGCCCTCCATTTTGTTGCAGGAGTAGGTGGAAATTGCTTAAATTCCATAATCTGGCATTTTTACCAACCCACAGAGTAAATGTTTTCAATTATAATCCACAACTACTATGAATACACACACTGCATGTCAGTTCATTCAGAGTCAAGGTTGAGTAAATTTTTAACTACAAGTTGTTCTGAAAATTAAGATGCTTCACACAATATTCACTCACAAAATAGACTAGGAAACTAACAGCTACTGTGCACCGGCTCCAGACCTGTGCACCACAGAAACTTAATCCCCTCCAAAGAATTCCTTCATGGAAATGTAAGCCTGGTATTGCTCCACACTGCATATCTAGCAGACGTCCCCAGTCCTACCTCCTGCAGTTAGTTTTCACGCTCCAAATTCGGCCCTGTGCTGAGTTGTCAGCCTTATGATTCCTGGCAGGTTTCAGTAATCCAGGGAACACATCAGACTCATCAAGGCACTACTGCTAAAGACTTTGGAGTACCAGGTTTAGACAAGCTTTTTTATTTATTTATTTTAAGCAAGTCAGAATTCTCCTATTCTCCTTGATTATAACTTTTAAAGAGGAAAAGTAATTAGGACGTGGAAAGAGTTCAGGTTACATATTGGCATTCCTGGATGACTCAGTAATTATTCAAACTTAAGCAGTAGCTGTAACAGAGAAACCTCACCACCCACTTTATTTCAGTACTGCCAAGGTGCTAGTAAAATACAGGCCTGATATTTAGCTAAAATTTCACCAATACTACTTGAAAAAGTTCCCAGTGGGAGGTTCTGCATTGTGCTAATTTTGATGTAGATGTCTATGTTTGAAAACCAGCAACTGGTAAATATGCAATCTTGACTTCATTAATAATGGAGTCAACAGATGCTTTCAGAGAGGGCAGAAAAACAAACACAATCCAATAACATAAAAAAATTATAACTTCTTCTCTTAAAAAGGTAGAATAGTTTTTCCATTAAAAATGTGAGTAACTTTATAGTGAAATGCCACACATTCCACTGTTCTGAACTGTGAAAAGAAAGTGAGCAATGGAGACTAAATAAGCATGTGATGAGACAGGCAACAATCTAATTAAAGCATTTATAATAATTAACTGATCCATATGACACTGTGAAAAAAGTGTGCAAGTAGTTCTGAATCACTTTCCACTGCATAACTGTGCAAAGAGGTGATTTTAACACTAGTGAAAGGCGCTGGATTGGCAGCCAAAGAGATTCAATCCTATTTATCCTGTGAAAAAGCAGACAGCAGCAGCACAACTTTCTCCCACTTTATCCCACCTAGATGCCTAATCTGGATGGACAGTTATCTGCAGTGTGCATCAAAGCACTGCACAGGTAAGATTTGTACTACAATACCCATAATGGGCTTCACACAGTCTTGTGCTCTTCATACTTCTAGAACTCAAAGAGCCTCACCTTGAAATTTTTTTGCCCCATTCCTTTCGCCTTCATTTTGTATTTATGGTTGGAAAGCTCTATTAAAAGGAAGGGTTTTGCAGAGAGTTGAAGTTGTAGAATAGCATGAGCGTTGCACTGCTGTGTGGGCGAGCCAGCTGACACTCATTTTTGCTGTCCCAGCTTCTCCAAACTACACAGGTCAGTCATACTATAAGGCCACAGGAGTCAAGAGCAGTGCAGCTGAGCAATGGCACAAATTAAGAATCAACATACCTGCTGCCTAACTAATAAATTCAAGCCATTCGGATTCAGTTACAAGTAATTAATAAATAAATAAATGACAGAACTGCAATAATTTGCAGACTGGAAAGCCCACCTGCTATAATCATAGGGGAGATCACAATACTTGATCCTACAAACTAACATGATTTTGAAACAAGTCTGATCTTCACATCATTGATCTTAAAAAGTACGGATGTCGGATATCTTTGGAAATTTATGGATGACATCTTAACTGGCTTCGCTGAGATCAGAACCAAATGCCATCTTAACTGCTGTACCCTTATATTAATTCACTTTTTAAAAAACATTCTGGAAACATGTCACACACCCACATTTCTTTTCTTTTCTCCCGGTTACTGATTTTGGACCCTTTTTGTAAAAGGCTTCACTCTGCACTTTGACATTTGAACCACACAGATTCTCAGCAGGTTAGATTTCAGAATACTGTGCTTGGCTTTATGGATGCCATGTTATTTTAAAGGGCTATCAAACACACCCATCTACCAGTGCAGCAAGTACAGGAACAAGCATCAATAGATTGACTGGTTCAGAATCCAGAGACAAGGCCCTAATGTGGGTCAGTAGTTTGAGAAGAGAAAAACAAGCAAGACCTTCAAAGGATCAACATGGGGCCAATTTCATTCACTTCATATACCAATAACCTGGAAAAAGACGACAGAGCAAGCTTGTAGCATGTCACTACAGAAAGAGGCTTCATCTACCCAGGGTATCAAGTTTCCCTTCATAATCTGAACCCATGAATGGGTAAATCAGATGTTTCAGTGGGGGAGAAAGCAAGAAATCCTCCAAAAATTAAAGGAGTTTAATCTCCCCACAAAAGCCAAAAAATGCCAACAAATGCTAACACTCAAGCATATTAAATTTGTAGAAAATAATATAAATTATCTACCAGTAGGTGGCACCATAGACAAACATCAGGGAGATGCCACTTCTGCCCCACTCTCCCACCTAGAGAAATCCCCCACACTTCAGTTTATCTTTAACCATGGAAGGGTGACAACTCCTCTTCACTTTACCCCAACCTGAGAGAGGACAAAGGAAACAAAGCAGGGAGAAAAAATAGAATAGGATGAAAAGGAAGGAGATGATTGAAGAGAAACAGGAAGAAGATTGAGGGAAATGAGGAGAAAAACATACTAAGATCGAGGACAAAAACCAAAAGAATTGTTAGGAATACACCATTTCAAACGTCTAAATTTAGAATTCAAACAAACATTCTATATGTTTGAAGCAGAGAAATTGAGATGGTTTGATACTAAGGACTAAAAAGAAGCGTAGTAAAAACACTTCCAACCCAATGCCATAAATGGAGTTTTCCTGTTCACAAGTGGTTGTGCTGGAGTAATTATAAACAATCACACCCCAAGTTTTAAGACTCCCAAAATTCAGAACTGAATCAAAGGTAAACAATCTAACAGTGTTATCTCTAGATTTGTTCTGCACTTGAGAGACCATTTACACAGTAGAGCATGTCACTTAACTTGCCTCAAATGGTAAAAAATATATATATAGAATGTAAAAAGCATCAAAAGTGATAAAAGGGAAAAACTAAACAGAGCCTGGTTTAGCAACAAATAAGCATGGGGGAGAATGGTGCCAGAACACAACATCCATTTTATCTAAGCCAAGAGAGGAATTGTTTGAGGTGAACCACAAGGGCATGTTGAAGAGTCATGGGATGAAACTGAGCAAAGGAAAATTTAAGCTGAGTATCAAAAACGATTCCTTAACAGTGATATCTATTAGGCCATGACAACACTGAGAAAAAAGATGCATTTTTACAAGACAGCTAATGTTGTAAAAGTCTAGTGTAGGCAGGACACTAGGATTTTACCTTGATGTAGTTGGCTAAGACACCTAAATTAGAATTTTACAAAATGTTAGCTCTCATGTTATTCATTGGTCTTCAATGGACTGATTTTCTGTGGAGAGGCAAGTTTGGGACTCCATAACTGAACTTCTACTAAAGAAATTTCAGCAATTCGGTTAGTCTAATATTTTAGATATTAGCCCTCTTAGGTTTTTTTTTTTTTTTTATGTTCATAAAGTAATTGTGTGGTTGTTCTTTTAAATAAAAAAACTACTTCTCTAGTAGTACAACTGACTTTATATTTAACAATAGGGAGCAATTCTGACTCTGCCTAACAACCCTGCCTGGATGAATCTTAACTACAGCCATACCTAACGCTTTCCATCATAAGACCCTTTTTTCAGTTGCTTATAGGTCTGTCAAATTTTAGACATTCATGCCAAAGTTTTCCATGCCAGCTATTTGCCTAAGTCTGATTCATTTTTTTTTTTAAAGTATCAGCTAAAATTGTTGAGCTATTTCCAAGAATGAGGTTAGAGGAAAATATGTTGTTTTGCCTATTAAAATTCTTACAACTGTTTCATCAAGAAGTTGTAGTGCCTCCAAGCACTGGAGCAGTGACTTGAAATTTGGCAGGGGATTGCCCATAGCGTTAGGGGTATGTGTCTTTTGTTGTCCCCATGAAATCTGGCCAAATTTGGACCAAGTTATAAGCTCCTAAAAATCACAGCGTGCACATGCTCAGAGCGGCTTGTTAAGAGTTGGGCAGATAAGTTTTCTTAAGATTTTTGTCTTCACTGAGCATGCTCCATCCCCACACAGCTCTTATGCATCAACCAAATTGTGCAAGCACTACTCCACCCCCTCTACCCAGAGTAATAAAGTATTCTCCATTCTAGGGCTGCAGGGGCTGAGCAGATTTTTTCCTGGATCTGTTCCCTCCTGGCTGCTAGGGCCTGCTTTGGTGCTGGGCACTGGAACTAAGACCAGGAAGACAGTCACTGTGCTCTTTTCCCTGTCCACCCTCCCCAGCTGCTGCCCATGCAGTGTGGTGAAGGAAGAAGCTGCCTGACTTGAACGCAGGAAAATTAGAAGCAAAAGGGGAAACAGAGCAAGAGCTGGAAAGGTAGGGGGTACGCACATACACAGGAGCAGAGAGTTTATAACAACTAGATTTCAGAGTAGCAGCCGTGTTAGTCTGTAGTCGCAAAAAGAAAAGGAGTACTTGTGGCACCTTAGAGACTACTTCATCAGATGAAGTGAGCTGTAGCTCACGAAAGCTTATGCTCAAATAAATTGGTTAGTCTCTAAGGTGCCACAAGTACGCCTTTTCTTTTTATAACAACTAGAGCACACTCCCCTTAAGAACCCAGAATCAAACCCATGTTTCCCAAGTCAGGATTCCTTTGCTTTCTAATAAATAAGTTGTGAATCCAACTGGCCAGCTGTGTCTCATCTTATTCTAGTGGCTGGTCTAAAGTGAATAACAGCTTTTTACTACCACCAGTTATTCTGTTAGCTCAAGTGGCAGACAGGCAGAGGGCTGTGCTGTGGATATAAAGATCCCAAACTTACTCATGAACCATGTGGGAGTCAATAGGGTTCAACATGATGGAATTCTGCCCCCCACCCAGGTTCCCTTTTTAAAGATGTAAGCATATTACATACAACACAAATACAACTTACCTGCTTCTGAAAAAAACAAACCACACAGGATTAGATAACCCAAGCGCTCAGTCCTGATTAATGATCACAACTGGGAAAAAGTGAGACGAAAGTACCCTGTGAAGATAAAATATTAAAGAGAAATATATAAACAGAAAAACAGAAAGACAATTAAAATTTTTTTCAGAGTCTTATACCACTGCATCTAGCCAACATTTGTAAAACTGAAGACAAGCTACGTGAAGCAGAAATCTGTATAATACTGCTTATATACTTATTTCAGTAAGCGATTAAGGATAAAAATGAATCACTAAGTACATTCCTGGTGATCAGGATACACTCAAGTCTTGCTTTCTTGGGGAGCTGGGGGAGGTTTCAACGCAAGACCCGTCTCTTTGAACAAGCCAGTAACAGTGCAGCAGAATAACCAGGTGTAACCTCCTCTGGGTAAAAACAAGCATGATTCATCACTTAAAAATTCAAGGTGGGGTAGAAGATATAGTGCTTATGGCCAAAATTTATGTTTTCAATTATGCATATGGCATTTGAATGATTAATTAAAAACACTTGCTTCTTTTGCAGCATAATTAATGTTTCAAAAAGAAACTTTAAACATTGGCTAGTCACATACGGATTACATTATTTGACTGATCAAGATGTGGGTATTTCTAAACCTATTTTATAATTACCATTAGGAACTAGACATTGAGTAGGTTCCCTAAGCGACAGTTGCTGGTCACCAGAGTTCAAACACATCAGGGCTAGCTCAAGTGAGATTACTGGTCATCGAACCTTTCACATAATATGGCAAAACAGTGTGAATAGCTTCTGTTCAGGACAGCTCCACAACTTGAAGCATGTCAATCATCATTACCATACAAAGGGCCAGGTTTTAATTAAAACCCTCTGATTAGAAGAGCCAGTTTGTACACATCTGCACTACCCACCTAAATGAAACCTCCAGCATGGAGACCAGGGTTCTTGGTTAAGTGTAGAGATACACACTTGTTATTTTCAATCAGGAGGTGAAGGCAAAATTGGAGTAGCTCAGAGTTTCTCCCAGTCAGTGCCCTGCACCATTCCATGCTGGGAGAGGGTCACGCCTGGAATGCCTGAGATCTCCTCAACAATTACACCAACTTTGTCCAAGAGAGACCAGGGCTGCAATAACTGCAAGCTTCACCCATAGCATTCTACAATGGCCCCTCCTAGGAAGAGCTGAGAGTGGAGGAGCTATACCAACTGCTTTAAAAGACATTCATTGCACCTCTCCAGAAGAGAGAAAATGTCTGTTATGAAAGGACTATTTAAGCCTTACCTTCCTCCTTCACTAATTAGTTCCCACTTTTCTAACCCCCTAAAATGCAATACAGCCCAATGACCGATCACCTACAGCACTGACAACAGAACCATTTACAGTAATTAATTGCTCTTTTCATTTTTATAGACTTCAAAGGCATCCCACCCTCCATCATTACTTACACATGGAACTGTGGGAACTCCTTCCTTCAAAAAAAGATGAAAGCACAGGAACTAACCACTTCTGAAGTGCACTAATTTCTATTAACAGCCAACAATAGCACTCTCACACTTACCATTAAAATGCCAGACCCTTCCAAAAAGCTATAAGTAATGGCAATCTGTCTATGCATATAAGCTCCATTTATCAAATAATCAATTATCAAGTAACTCAGAGAAAAGACATAACATTTTCCTGGCCAGGAAAATGTTGTATCTCACAAACTACAAATCCCACCTGAACTCAACTGCAGATTTAAATTTGGTCTGGATAAAAATTACAGCACAGCTAGTCAGAAGAGTTTAACCATGGAGACCAGCTTTCAGAACAAGTGTACTCAGAAGCAGCAGCACTGTGCAAGTGATGCAATCCTGGTTAGTTTCACTTTTCCACTCCCCACAGGGGTTCTCAAACTTTATTGCACCCTGAACCCCTTCCAGCAACAAAAATTAATACATGATCCCAGGAGAGGGGACAAAAGGCTGAGCCTGCTGACCCCACCACCCTGGGCGGGGGAGCAGAGGAGCCAAAGCCAAAACCCAAGCTGCACCGGGGGGGGGGGGGGGGGGGGGGAAGAGTGGGGTCCAAAGTTTAAACCCAAAGGCTTCAGCCCCAAGCAGGGGGCCTGTAGCCTCCATGCAGGATTGAAGCTGAAGCCTGAGCCCTGAAGCCCTTGAGCTTCAGCCCCAGACGGTGGGGCTCAGGCTTCGGCTTTGGCCTGAGGCAGTGGGATTCAGGCTTCGGTCCCTAGTAAGTCTAGTGCCAGCCCTGGTGACCCCATTAAAATGGGGTCCTGACCCACAGACTGAGAACCGCTGAGCTAGAGAGGCTGGGGTAAGTACTCTGTAAATAATCACCACTTCTGCTACAAAGGGCACAGGGTAACTGGAATAAATAAACTGGGATTTCACTGTCCTTTAAGAGGTGGGGTGGAAACACTAAGTCCCAAGATGTCCACTGACTAGTCCAAGATCACATAGCAACTCATGGTAGAGCCACAAATAGAACCAAGATACCTTAAGTCCCTGCTCTAACCACTGGACAATGCTGCCTCTCACATATTTTTTAAACTAAGAATCCCGAATGTTCATCTTTAATGGACTCTAAGAAATATGATCTAAAAATATTCTGCAACAGGATATTTTGGGGGTGGGAAGGAAAATGACAACTGAGGTCCAAAATATGAGAGAACACGCTTAGCAAAACAGCTGAGGAACAGCTGAGCTACCATCAGGGCACGTAGCTTTGCTCACCATCTTAAATGTCCCAGTAGATCCATCTGCTCCACAATGATCCATCCCGGGGCATTCTTGAGGTTGGGTAATTATCTTGTTCAATTAAGAATACTAGCTCAGAACTATTCTATTTTACGTTTTTTGTGGGAGTTGTGGGTCAGCAGACGTGCAGACTGGGAAAGGTCAGAAGGCTGTGCATTCTGCTCGAAGTCCATTCTAATTACTTGACCCTATGAGTAGGTCTATAATCACATGACAACTGCTTCAGTTAACAGATTACATACTGTGGGAGTTCATCTAGGTTCATCCCCCTCCACAGAAGCATCTCTGTGATTTCACAGGTACTGAAAACAGCTGTTCAGAGCTTCTCTTGCCAGTCAACATCACTTTTAAGGCAAGCTTCTAATTTCTCTTTGGCTGAAAGAGATCTATCCAAAGCCTCATTCTTACTTTATGCTACTGCAGGTGTGGATAAGAGTAACCAAATGCATTGAATTTCACTGCCGATAGAATGTGGAAGAGCATACAGCCATTTTTCTGGTTTACACTCAAAATTCCAGTACCCCCAAGCTTACTCATATGTTTCCAAAAAGACTTAACAGTTAAGGTTATGCTGGGCCTTTTATTCTACACTTCATGTCTGACAGATTCCACAATGCAGAGTTCAGGTTGGTTAGCAGGACCAGATGACAGAATGGAAACTCTTCCCATGCCAACATTTTCTAGGCATCTGGAATTCATCCCATCCCTTTATTGTCCTCTCCAGAGGACAGTTCTCTATCAAATAATGCCACTTTCATAAAGTGCTTTACACCCATAAATCTCAAGTGTTTTTCACACAGGTGAGCAATTTGTTTTACAGTTAGTAAAACAAAAGTAAAGCAAAATGATGCACCTGAGGTCACAGCACAAGTCCACAGCAGAACTGGAAATAGTACCAATTGTCTCCCTCACACCCTATTAGCTGGATCATAACACTTCCCAGTAAATAAAGCTAGGTCAAATAAAGTTTTCAGCTGAACAACAAAATCACACTGGTTGAAAGGAGAAACACATTTTAAATCAGAAAAACATTAGCAATATCACTGAATTGTGACAGGTTTCAGAGTAACAGCCGTGTTTGTCTGTATTTGCAAAAATAAAAGGAGTACTTGTGGCACCTTAGAGACTAACCAATTTATTTGAGCATAAGCTTTCGTGCGCTACAGCTCACTTCATCGGTTGCATACTGTGGAAAGTGTAGAAGATTTTTTTTTATACACATAAAGCATGAAAAAATACCTCCTCCCACCCCACTCTCCTGCTGGTAATAGCTTATCTAAAGTGATCACTCTCCTTACAATGTTTATGATAATCAAGGTGGGCCATTTCCAGCACAAATCCAGGGTTTAACAAGAACATCTTGGGGGGGTGGGAGAATTAGGAAAAAAACAAGGGGAAATAGGTTACCTTGCATAATGACTTAGCATAATGTCATTATGCAAGGTACTGCATTTAGCCGTATGGAGTGGAAATCTATCAACTGCATGAAAAAACTTGTACAGATACTGACAGACATCATCTTCCTTTCCAAATGCAAACAGATGGACATCGTACCAAAAGGACTGAAGGTAAAAAATCCATTACAATCTACATACCACACAGACTATGCTGACAGCTTGTGCCACACGCTCTCAAAGAAACTGCGGAATCACCTGATCAACATCCTCTACAGCAAACAGGGAAAGATTAAGAATGAGCTCTCAAAAATGGATACTCTCATAAAAAACCAATGTTCCACACAAACTTCCTCGTGGCTGGACTTTACTAAAACTAGACAAGCCATTTACAACACACACTTTGCTTCTCTACAAAAGAAAAAGGACACTAAACTTTCTAAACTACTACATGCCACAAGGGGCCACAGCAATGGTTCCCTCAACCCACCCAGCAATATTGTTAACCTATCAACTATACTCTCAGCCCAGCAGAAGCAGCTGTCCTATCTCGGGGCCTCTCCTTCTGCCCCTCCACCCCCACGAACATGATACAGTTCTGTGGTGACCTAGAATCCTATTTTCGACGTCTGCGACTCAAGGAATATTTCCAACATACCTCTGAACAACATACTAATCCACAGAGACCTCCCTACCAACACTACAAAAAGAAGGATTCTAGGTGGACTCCTCCTGAAGGTCAAAACAGCAGACTGGACTTCTACATAGAGTGCTTCCGCCAACATGGACGGGCTGAAATTGTGGAAAAGCAGCATCACTTGCCCCATAACCTCAGCCGTGCGGAACACAATGCCATCCACAGCCTCAGAAACAACTCTGACATCATAATCAAAAAGGCTGACAAAGGAGGTGCTGTTGTCATCATGAATAGGTTGGAATATGAACAAGAGGCTGCTCGGCAGCTCTCCAACACCACTTTCTACAAGCCATTACCCTCTGATCCCACTGAGAGTTACCAAAAGAAACTACAGCATTTGCTCAAGAAACTCCCTGAAAAAGCACAAGATCAAATCCGCACAGACATACCCCTGGAACCCCGACCTGGGATACTCTATCTACTACCCAAGATCCATAAACCTGGAAATCCTGGGCGCCCCATCATCTCAGGCATTGGCATCCTGACAGCAGGATTGTCTGGCTATGTAGACTCCCTCCTCAGGCCCTATGCTACCAGCACTCCCAGCTACCTTCGAGACACCACTGACTTCCTGAGGAAACTACAATCCATCGGTGATCTTCCTGATAACACCATCCTGGCCACTATGGATGCAGAAGCCCTCTACACCAACATTCCACACAAAGATGGACTACAAGCTGTCAAGAACACTATCCCCGAAAATGTCACGGCTAACCTGGTGGCTGAACTTTGTGACTTTGTCCTTACCCATAACTATTTTACATTTGGGGACAATGTATACCTTCAGATCAGTGGCAGTGCTATGGGTACCCGCATGGCCCCACAGTATGCCAACATTTTTGTGGCTGACTTAGAACAACGCTTCCTCAGCTCTCGTCCCCTAACGCCCCTACTCTACTTGCGCTATATTGATAACATCTTCATCATCTGGACCCATGGAAAAGAAGCCCTTGAGGAATCCCACCATCAACCTCAGCCTGGTCCAGTCCACACAAGAGATCCACTTCCCGGACACTACAGTGCTAATAAACGATGGTCACATAAACACCACCCTATACCGGAAACCTACTGACCGCTATTCCTACCTACATGCCTCCAGCTTTCACCCTGACCACACCACACGATCCATCGTCTACAGCCAACCTCTGCGATACAACCGCATTTGCTCCAACCCCTCAGACAGAGACAAACACCTACAAGATCTCTATCAAGCATTCTTACAACTACAATACCCACCTGCGGAAGTGAAGAAACAGATTGATAGAGCCAGAAGAGTTCCCAGAAGTCACCTACTACAGGACAGGCCTAACAAAGAAAATAACAGAACGCCACTAGCCGTCACCTTCAGCCCCCAACTAAAACCCCTCCAACGCATTATTAAGGATCTACAACCTATCCTGAAGGATGACCCAACACTCTCACAAATCTTGGGAGAAAGGCCAGTCCTTGCCTACAGACAGCCCCCCAACCTGAAGCGAATACTCACCAGCAACCGCATACCACACAACAGAACCACTAACCCAGGAACCTATCCTTGCAACAAAGCCCGTTGCCAACTGTGCCCACATATCTATTCAGGGGACACCATCACAGGGCCTAATAACATCAGCCACGCTATCAGAGGCTCGTTCACCTGCACATCTACCAATGTGATATATGCCATCATGTGCCAGCAATGCCCCTCTGCCATGTACATTGGTCAAACTGGACAGTCTCTACGTAAAAGAATAAATGGACACAAATCAGATGTCAAGAATTATAACATTCATAAACCAGTCGGAGAACACTTCAATCTCTCTGGTCATGCGATTACAGACATGAAAGTTGCTATATTACAACAAAAAAAACTTCAAATCCAGACTCCAGCGAGAAACTGTTGAATTGGAATTCATTTGCAAATTGGATACAATTAACTTAGGCTTGAATAGAGACTGGGAGTGGCTAAGTCATTATGCAAGGTAACCTATTTCCCCTTTTTTTTTCCAACCCCCTTCTCCCCCCGACGTTCTTGTTAAACCCTGAATTTGTGCTGGAAATGGCCCACCTTGATTATCATACACACTGTAAGGAGAGTGGTCACTTTAGATAAGCTATTACCAGCAGGAGAGTGGGGTGGGAGGAAGTATTTTTTCATGCTTTATGTGTATAAAAAGATCTTCTACACTTTCCACAGTATGCATCCGATGAAGTGAGCTGTAGCTCACGAAAGCTTATGTTCAAATAAATTGGTTAGTCTCTAAGGTGCCACAAGTACTCCTTTTCTTTTTACTGAATTGTGACAACATAGAAAAAACTGCAAATTGAAATCAGGAGTCTGAGATATTATGCACCAGGCTGCAGCATCTTGGGAGTTTAGTAGCAGTGCTGATACTTTATCAGCATCAAAAAGAACACACACACACCAACAATAAGTTCACACCCCACTAATCACAATTAAACTTTGGTCACTGCACTTCTGGACCCGAATATTTATTGGTTTAAACACAGTAGCTTAGTTTGCTTTTCTTATTTTTGCCAGATATTTTCATACCACACATCAAAAACAGTACTCTGTAAAGTTAATATTTTAAGCAGGGTTTCTAACATCTCTTCGGAAGACATGCAGACAGATAAACATGGACTGTGTCGTATATTGTACCACAGGAGTCCTGATGTCTAATCAAACTTAACCGGGGACTAGGCAGCTCAAAGGATTGAATGGGATAAAGATAGATTTGGAAGGATTAATATCTAATTAGTGGGGGTAATTGCCCATATCCCCCTTCACCCCAAAAGCAAAGAAAAAAAAAGAAAAAACATTCTAAACTATTTTGGGGGTGGAAAGGTTAATAAGGGGGGATTGTTTTCTGTACACAAAATGTGATGAAAATCAAATCTATACTTCTGAATCAGTTATTGTTCTTGACTACTTTTTATTAAAATGATATCTTCAACACAAAATATTTCTCCCTGCTAGTGAAATAATAAATATAAAAATGTACAAGACAATTGAAAATTGTCTTTTTCAGTTAATTTCACAAAGATAAAAATCTAAACCTTCCAAGCCTAGATTGAGCCTTTGACATCTAGGTTAGAACTGAATCCAGAGTTACATGAAATCACAGCGAGGACCTGACATGTTCGCTGGCCTACGTGAAGTTAGATTGGAGTCTCAACCCAGTTCCTAGTGATCAAGTGTCCACATCCCAGAAATGACTGCCACTGAAATCCTCAGTAGCAGTCACAGCTGAGGTGCCAAGAACTGGATGGGCCATCAAGAATGAACTGCCTTGTCACACCTGGAGGTGTTCTCTCTAGGTCAGGGTGAGAGGCTCCCAAGGCAAATGGAAAAACTTTCATTTCCAATGCCCATGTTGTATCTACTCTGTGGCTAAACAAAGGTCTTCATTCTCCAATGCCATCAGCCAGTACCTCTTACAAGAAGGGAACTAAGTCCAATTATTTCAATAGCAATTTTAATCTGAAACAGTGAACACTTTCACAAAGCTGTGCATCTAATTTCTTCTGGACAGCATAAAGCTTGTTTGGCACTCGCAGGGAGTGACAGTTACTTCTCATTTATTTTTAATATGATGCACAAAACAGAATAATAAATGAGGAAGATCTGAAGGCTACATCTAAGGCCGCCTGCACAGTTTTGCCAAAGCCACAGTTTCAGGCTTGAAAATGTTCTCACCTTCTCCCAAATGGCAAATAAAGTTGGCCAGTGGACAAATGCATAACTGCCCTTCACTTCAGTACTACATTCCTCATTCTGCCTGAAGTACAGAGTGAATACATGAGGCAGAGTGAGGATCACAGGAATGCTTTCTGTCCTGCAAGGCCCAACATCTGCACTGGGCAGAGCAGAGGAGGCCTGCCATCCAAGTTCTGATCCCCACTGTCTCCATACCAAACCAATCTATGTGCATGTGCTGTCTCTGTCCCAAGAGAAAGAAAAAAGTACCTTCCTCAACCACCCAAAGAGGGGAAGAAAGTGACAGAGTAAAGCTACTGGACCCAGTCTAGCAGCCTGTAAATTTGAGGTGGGAGTGAGCAGGACCGAACTGAAGTCTTGACTATAGAGGGTGCACCTAAACAGTAAAAAGTTACTATCCTTATTAAGCAGTATCACTGAGATGCTAATGTAAACTGGAATTAGGCATTGTTAACTACCATGTAAAGAAACCCCCCTCTGCAATGGTAAAGATATCTTTACTATCTACACTAGGGATCCCATGGTTGCTATCACCAGCAGGTCTACAGTAGTGAAAATACAAGATTTTCAGAATTTGCTAGCGTAGAAACAGCTAATAAAAAAAGGAGACCCTATCCTGGAAGTACAGGGAAGAAATTAAACATTACAGTCGCCCGTTCACTTCCAAATGGAAGGGAGGCCAAAAAGGAGCCATGGAAAGCAGCAAATACTGGCTCCACAACATGCTCTCCCTCCTAGCAACACCACAGAACCTTTTCTGCTGGAGCTCCATGAGAGTTACGCCGTACTGGTTTTGGGGGCTAAAATAAGAGCAACAGGTGGAGGAGCAACTGTTCTCCATAGCATGCTCCTGCTTGGAAGGACAATATACTGCAGCAAGCAGCATTAACTCCCTTTTGTTGCTGGTGCTCCACAGAGTGGAGACGGAAGGCAGTCAATTGCAGAGTAACTCCTGAAGCCCCTGTGCTACTCAGAAGCAAGTCTTTGATCCTGAGTTGTTGGGGGAGAAGGGAAGAATCAGGCTGCCCAGACACAAACTTAGTTTATTAAAATATTTTTTTCATCTCTAAACCTACAAGAACAACCCCTCAGGTAAAATGAATCTTGCCACTGAGAGTGGTCTTGCCTCAAATTAAAGAGCAATTACAACAGTTACTGAAAGCTTTTCCTTCGTATCATGATTCCGTCAACTCTGCCCATTCTACCTCAAAATTCAGAGTGGGGTAGGGAAGTCATTCTCATCACAAACCCTGGAGGGTGCTTCTCTACTGGGTAATATCACACGCAGGGTTCAAGAGCATTCTGGTTCTGTCTTCAGTAACACTATAGATCTGTGTCACGAACAGGTATGTTAATAAGCAGCTAGTTTGTATCCAAGAAAAGAATCAAAACTACAACCCTCCAATTCATTTCTAGGTTCTGCATGAATGTGACACCCAACTAAAACCCACAAAATTTTAAGATTGAAAAGCATATTTGTTTTTAATACAAATCTTAATAGAAGTCTAAGGTTCTTTTTCCCCCCTTCTTTCAGAGAAGTATTCCAATGCAATGATGTATATCCAAACACCAACATTGTACTTATGCATAAGAATAAAAGTTTGTTCAATTTCACTATTAGCATAGTGCAGGCTGACCAAAAGGCAAGGAGTAAACTGCCCACAAAAATAATGGTCTAAAATAAGTTTTACCTGTTCAGTTTTAATAATGTAAAGTATTAATGTCAGTCATATGGGAATCTCTAAAACTTAAAGAAAAGGAGTACTTGTGGCACCTTAGAGACTAACCAATTTATTTGAGCATAAGCTTTCGTGAGCTACAGCTCACTTCATCTGTTACTCTGAAACCTCTAAAACTTAAGTTGTAGATTCACAGTTTCCTTTAGACGGTTGCATTTTTCCAATAGTTTCCAACAAATAAAAACCCAAAGGGAGCTGGTTCAGTTACAAAAAGTATTTTTCTCTTCGATCCTTGCTGGATCTATACGAAGACAACTTTCAATCTAATGACCTAAATTAAAGGAAGAGGACAATAAAAGTTCAAATGACGAGGTATCTTGAACAAACCTCGCTTCGGCAGGTTTCACATGAACTATGCAAATATAAGTTACCAACCAACATAAAGTCCCTTTAATCTTTGCTCCACTCTCTCAGACAGAGACAAACACCTACAAGATCTCTACCAAGCATTCTTAAAACTACAATACCCACCTGCTGAAGTGAAAAAACAGATTGACAGAGCCAGAAGAGTACCCAGAAGTCACCTATTACAGGACAAGCACAACAAAGAAAATAACAGAACGCCACTAGCCATCACCTTCAGCCCCCAACTAAAACCTCTCCAGCGCATCATCAAGGATCTACAACCTATCCTGAAGGACGACCCATCACTCTCACAGATCTTGGGAGACAGACCAGTCCTCGATTACAAGACAGCCCCCCAACCTGAAGCAAATACTCACCAGCGACCACACACCACACAACAAAAACACTAACCCAGGAACCTATCCTTGCAACAAAGCCCGATGCCAACTCTGTCCACATATTTATTCAAGTGACACCATCATAGGACCTAATCACATTAGCCACGCCATCAGGGGCTCGTTCGCCTGCACGTCTACCAATGTGATATATGCCATCATGTGCCAGCAATGCCCTTCTGCCATGTACATTGGCCAAACCGGACAGTCTCTACGCAAAAGAATAAATGGACACAAATCTGACATCAGGAATCATAACATTCAAAAACCGGTAGGAGAACACTTCAACCTCTCTGGCCACTCAGTAAAAGATTTAAGGGTGGCAATTTTGCAACAGAAAAGCTTCAAAAACAGACCCCAATGAGAAACTGCTGAGCTTGAATTAATATGCAAACTAGATACCATTAACTTGGGTTTGAATAGAGACTGGGAGTGGCTGGGTCATTACACATATTGAATCTATTTCCTTAAGTTTCAGAGTAGCAGCCGTGTTAGTCTGTATTCGCAAAAAGAAAAGAAGTACTTGTGGCACCTTAGAGACTAACCAATTTGAGCATAAGCTTTCGTGAGTCTCTAAGGTGCCACAAGTACTCCTTTTCTATTTCCTTAAGCTAAGTATCCTCACACCTTCTTGTCAACTGTCTAAATGGGCCATCTTGATTATTATTACAAAAGTTTTTTTCTCCTACTGATAATAGCTCATCATAACTAATTAGCTTCTCACACTTTGTATGGTAACTTCCAACTTATCTGTATATCTATATCACTATAAAAAGAACAGGAGTACTTGTGGCACCTTAGAGACTAACAAATTTATTTGAGCATAAGCTTTTGTGAGCTACAGCTACACTTCATCGTCTGATGATCTAGGCATACATAAACCATGTTTTGGATTAGATTTTTGGAATATCACACTAACAACATATGAAGCAGAGTATCTTGTATGCCTCATAAAGGTAAATGAGACAGCATATATTTTTAGATAATTTTTTTTTTAAGGCAACTTTTAATTCCAGAAAAAGTACTCAGCCTTGTTGTGCCTTAAAGTTACAACATTACATATCTGAAATGATATTCAAATCTCTCTACAAGTTTGATAACGTCCCTAATTTAAAATGTTTTTTAAAACTAGAAAAAATCCTTTTGCAAAAGCTTATTTTCATACACATTCAAAACAAAATATTCACGTTTAGGGGCAAATCTACACTTAAAATGCTGCATCGGCGCATCTGCACTGCTGTAGCACTTTAACGAAGACGTTCTATGTCCATGCTTGAGAGCTCTCCCATCGGATTAGTTAATCCACCTCCCCAGTTAGTGGTAGCTACATCTATCAGAGAAGCTCTCCTGTAAACATAGTGCTGTGTACGCTATGGGAGTGTACGGGAGGGATAGCTCACTGGTTTGAGCACTGGCCTGCTAAACTCAGGGTTGAGAGTTCAATCCTTGAGGGGGCCATTTAGGGATCTGGGGCAAAAAAATAAAAAAAGGGGATTGGTCCTGCTTTGAGCAGGGGGTTGGACTAGATGACCTTCTGAGATCCCTTCCAACCCTGACATCCTATGATTCCGTTGGAATAATTATGTCGCTCAGGGGTGTGGATTTTTCACATCCCTGAGAAATGCAGTTATAGGTCTGTAATGTACACCAGACCTAAACCACATTTACCTCTTAAAAGATGACCAACATAACTGAAAAAAAAAAACATAACTGAAAAAGTTGCAAGAAAGACTATAGAATCCTAGACTCACCAAACCAATGCAATTCTGAAGAAATAATATAAAATAGAAGACATTACTGTAGTCAAGATGACCTTTAACAGCTGATAATGGAATATTATATCGGCCATTTCAACAGCTAGTGTCTTCTGCAGATCGTCAAACACTCAACCACATATCTATAACAAAGCTACAAACCTTTAAAACAGGAAATTGTCCAAAAATACAATAATGGAAAGCTGCTCATCTTAATGACCAGTAGCACATTGGAGAAAGAGTTACATCTGTAAAAATTATTATACATTAAGCAGCAAAAGAACATTCTATTGGGGGGTCCTTTCTGTGGATCACTTCGTAAATATCCTCAATCCCTTAACAAAGGGGGAAAAACAAGTTCCTAGGATAAAAGTATAGGAATCAGAGTACACAAAAGAATGGGCAGTTACATGAGATTCACCAGTCTCAGGGCAGATCTACACGACCACTTAAGTCAATCTAACTTATGTTAGAAAAAGACACCTCTAGGAGTGACTTAAACAGCATCCACACTGGCACTAAGCGTCAGAGGGAGAGCATTCTCTCACAGACATAGCTTCCACCTCTCATGGAGGTGGAGTTATTATTCTGATGGGAGAGCGCTCTCCTGTCGGACCAGAGCGTCTTCACCAGATGCACTGCAGTTGCACCAATGTAGCCCTTCTAGTGTAGGCCTGCCCTCGGTGACCACAGCATTTAAAGCTTTAGTGAGTAAATAAGATATACCTGTTATATAACTCCACTTAATATTATAATTCTTTTTACATCATCAAGTGAACTAGCGGCTTTACAGACAGATTAGAAAAGAGAGATAGTAGCCCCATTGAAAAATGTACAAGCAAAACAATTTTAGAAAAGATGAAGGAAGTGACAGCAAACAATAGGATGGAAGGGGGGACAGTGGTTGCAAAAATATTATGCATTTACCTGTATTTAGGATTATATACATTTTCCTGTCAATATGTATATAAACATTTCTGCACTGTAAGAAAGCAAATTATTTATTCTTTTTTACTACACACTAGCCAAGTCTTGCTAGGATCTCTAAAGGTATGCTGAAAACAACAAAAAGAATTAGGCACTTAAAGGCATGTATTCTGGCAGTGAATTAAAGTACAAGCATTTTGTACAAGCATTAAAGTAGATTTACATTTTTCAACTAATGCCAAAGTTAACAGATACTATCATCATATTAACTCAAAATGAAACAAACCAAGACATACTAATTTAGAAATAAGAAGTCTATAAAACTAGTACCTCAGAAAGCTAATATTCTGGAGTATGTTAACAGGATTGTCATATGTAAGACACGAGCTGATTGTCCCACTCTACTCAGCACAAGTTAGACCTCAGCTGAAGTACTGTATCCAATTCTGGGAGCCACACTTTAGGAAACATGGACAAATTGGAGAGTCCACAGGACAGCAACAAAAACGATAAAAGATTTAGAAAACCTGACCTCTGAGGAAAGATAAAAAAACTGGGCATGTTTAATCTTGAGAAAAGACGACTTATCAGATCCCTGCTCAGTCTTTAAATATGTTAAGGGCTGTTATAAAAAGAGGACAGTGATCAATTGCTCTCCATGTCCATGTAGGACAAGTAAGGGGCGTAATCTGCAGCACAGAAGATTTAGGTTAGATATTAGGAAAAAATTTAACTATAAGAGTATAAGGCTTCCAAGGTAGATGGAGGAATCCCCATCATTGGAGATTTTAAAAAATGGATTAGACAAACACCTGTCAGGGATGGTCTAGATTTATTTGGCCCCGCCACATCATGGGAGGGGGCGGGGGGGGAGCGGCAGGCATGATGCATTCTCAAGGTCCCTTCCAGCCCTACACCTCTATGGGTATGTCTACACTACGAAATTAGGTCGAATTTATAGAAGTCTTTTTTTAGAAATCGGTTTTATATATTCGAGTGTGTGTCCCCCCACAGAAAATGCTCTAAGTGCATTAAGTGCATTAACTCGGCGGAGTGCTTCCGCAGTACCGAGGCTAGAGTCGACTTCCGGAGCGTTGCACTGTGGGTAGCTATCCCACAGTTCCCGCAGTCTCCGCTGCCCATTGGAATTCTGGGTTGAGATCCCAGTGCCTGATGGGGCTAAAACATTGTCACGGGTGGTTCTGGGTACCTATCGTCAGGCCTCCGTTCCCTCCCTCCCTCCATGAAAGCAAGCGCAGACAATCGTTTCGCGCCTTTTTTCCTGAGTTACCTGTGCAGACGCCATACCACGGCAAGCATGGAGCCCGCTCAGCTCACTGTCACCGTATGTCTCCTGGGTGCTGGCAGACGCGGTACTGCATTGTTACACAGCAGCAGCAACCCATTGCCTTGTGGCAGCAGACGGTGCAATAGGACTGGTAGCCGTCATCGTCATGTCCGAGGTGCTCCTGGTCGCCTGTGTGAGGTCGATCAGGAGCGCCTGGGCAGACATGGGCGCAGGGACTAAATTTGGAGTGACTTGATCAGGTCATTCTCTTTAGTCCTGCAGTCAGTCCTATTGAACCATCTTATGGTGAGCAGGCAGGCGATACGGATTGCTAGCAGTCCTATTGCATCATCTTCTGCCGGGCAGGCAAGAGATGAAGATGGCTAGCAGGCCTATTGTACCATCTTCTACCCAGCAGCCATGAGATGTGGATGGCATGCAGTCCTTCTGCACCGTCTGCTGCCAGCCAAAGATGTAAAAGATAGATGGAGTGTATCAAAACAACAAATAGACCAGATTTGTTTTGTACTCATTTGCAAACCTCCCCCCCCCGCCCCCCGTCTAGGGGACTCATTCCTCTAGGTCACAACACTGCAGTCACTCACAGAGAAGATGCAGTGAGGTAAATCTAGCCATGTATCAATCAGAGGCCAGAATAACCTCCTTGTTCCAATAAGAACAATAACTTAGATGCACCATTTCTTATTGGAACCCTCCGTAAAGTCCTGCCTGAAATATTCCTTGATGTAAAGCCACCCCCTTTGTTGATTTTAACTCCCTGTAAGCCAACCCTGTAAGCCGTGTCATCAGTTGCCCCTCCCTGCGTCAGAGCAACAGCAAACAATCGTGCATCTGAGTTGAGAGTGCTGTCCAGAGCAGTCACAATGGAGCACTCTGGGATAGCTCCCGGAGGCCAATACCGTCGAATTGGGTCCACAGTACCCCAAATTCGACCCGGCAAGGCCGATTTCAGCGCTAATCCACTTGTCAGGGGTGGAGTAAGGAAATCGATTTTAAGAGCCCTTTAAGTCGAAATAAAGGGCTTCATCGTGTGGACGGGTGCAGGTTTACATCGATTTAACGCTGCTAAATTCGACCTAAAGTCCTAATATAGACCAGGGCTATGATTCTATGAAAGACTGAAAAATAAGATGTCGCTAGGACTCATTTCTCATGACAGTTTAGTACTTGTTTGTTAGAAGCTGGAAAGAACCTTCATCTCTGCCAAATAACAGAACTTCTTGCAAGAACGTTAGATGATTCATGGTTTTATATGGAACAGTACAAAGATGTAGGATAGGAAGACAGATACCTAGCAGAAACTATACAGAATATACAAAAAATGAGAAGTACCCCAGAACTTTGGTTGTATCCAGTTAAGATGCCCCTTCTCTTTATTTCTCAAGGGACCAGACTTAACATATTGAAGCCCACAGTTACCTTACTCTTGTAAACTCTTGAAATCCAGTTTTCTTATTGTTTCATTCTTCAAAAAAGGTTGACAAAATGATAAAACTAAATCTCCTTGTGTGAACCACTTCAACCCCCATAATTTCCCACTGCTCTTTGAGAAAAAAGGTTTCAAACTGCAAACCACAAGTCACTCCACATGTTGTTGTGCACTCCATCAAAGAACCTTGTGCTGGCTTTTCAGGATCTCAAAGATCCCTGTCTTTAAATTTTGACTTTAATGTGAAATAATTTTTTCACAAGTTTATTACTCAAGTCCCAAAAGAGGACACCTACTTCAAGTTCTTGCTGATGCCCTTGAGGCAACTGTAAGCTCCTTTGGATGTATCCACCCATGTATTTTGGGGTACTAATTATTTGGCAGTCATCTTAGGGAACATATTTCAGAAACTGATTCAGGTGCTAAAGGAAGAATTTTCATACGGAGATCAAAACTGACAACTGTGGTCACATAACTCATGATGGACTTAGTCATCTTTGTGACTGAATTCTCTCACATTTCAAGGAGAGGATCTTTCACTTGAGGCTTTACAAGAGCTAGTAAGTGCGAGACTCAAAGCAGTAAAAACAACCCAGGATCTTATGCCTAAAGGCTTATGAACCTTTTCTTCAGAAAAATCCAGTCTATATGCATGAGGCTGCTATTTATTATATAGAAGCCAGAGCACCAGGCAATAGCAACCACCATTCACATGATGTCAATACTTAAACTCCACATAGTAGACCTAGTGATAAAGAATTGGCTCATTGTGGCAATGGACAAATTGAGAATCTGCTAGACCACTCTACAGACTTATTGAGTAAGAAGTAAAATGTAAGTTTTTTCACAATGAGTTTAATCAAAACAAGCCTACCGCACATGCGTGTCAAAGTATACTACAGGACTTGAAACAGATATGTATGAATGGTGATTTCCAGCTCCATTAGGCTATTCTTTACTGGCCAGAAGGGGAACTAGGAAGAAATCATCAGCACTCAAGACTGCACTAATGGAGAACTAGTCTAGTATTATTTTGTATGTTCAGATCTAGATTTCAAGCCAAGTGGACATTATTCACAATTACATTTTTATTTAGATTTAAAAATGATTACATATTGTTCTGACTCAGTCTTACTGGTGGCTGAAATGGTATTTTAGTTTATATTAAAATGAAGACAAAATCTAAAACATAAATTACACTAAAAACAAAACAGTTCAAATGACAAACCCTTGCTGAACAATCTGAAAAAACAGAACAGGCAGAAATCCAATAAGTTCCTGTGGGCAATTAGAGCAGCAGTAATTTGTAATTGTAAAAATATTTGCAAGAATGGGATTAAAACCCCAAAATTGTAACAACTATATTTGGAGTCAAACTGCCTTTGGATGGTGATCAAACTTTCTTCTCCCCATTTTGAGTGCACACTATTGTTATATTTAACTAGAGACACTATAATTAACGTGTACTGGAAATACTTATCTCCTAGTCTACATCACTTACTGAAGCACCCTTTTACTTATCGGTATTTCTATGGTGCTAGTCACCAAAGTATCTTTCTGCAGATGCTCAGCATATTGAAGATATTTTTAATGGAAAAATATGACCTGTGCTGCCCTGCATTTTACGCTGATGGGTAACAATGGTAATTCTAGAAAAGGGGTTCTCAAATTGTGCATTGGGACCCCAAAGTGGGTCACAACCCCTTTATAATGGGGTCACCAGTGGTGGTGTTAGACTTGCTGGGGCCTGGGGCTGAAGATGAAGCCCAAGCCCTATCACCTGGGGCCAAAGACTGAGCCCCACTGTCCGAGGCCAAAGTTAGAGGGTTTCAGCCATGGGTGGCAGGGCTCAGTTTACAGGCCCAACACCTGGGGCTGAAACCTTTGGACTTGGCCTTCCGCACCCCAGTGCTTGAGCTTTGCCCCCCGTCCCTCCTGCCCGAGCTGGTAGGGCTCGGGTGGGCTCAAGCTTTGGTCCCCCGTCCTGGGGTCATGTAGTACTTTTTGTTGTCAGAAGCGGTCGCGATGCAATGAAATTTGAGAACCCCTGTTCTAGAACATATATTTTTACTGAGAAAGCTGTTTATGTTTAAGGTACAACACCTCTTTTAGAGGAGATAACTGGCCTATTTACCTATAATCGTTATTTCTTAAGGTGACAGCTAGTTATTAGAATTGGATAACCATTAGACAGGTGATCAATTTCCTGTTTTGATTATTAGCAATACTATATAAGTTTTAGTGTGTGTCTCAGATGCTAACAAATGCTCTCTGTGGAAACTGGGTGTTTAACAATGGACAAAAACAATTAACAGTTTTCTGGCCTCAAAGGGTGACAGACTCGGCTTCAGAGTAATGATGTAGGCATCACTTATTCACTCCTGCCCAATCAGTATGTTTGGAGCACATGTAGAATATACACAATGCTTCCTGTGCTGCTTCCCATACATGGCCAGGAAGTGAATGAGGGTTAAAATCCCTTCAGAAAGGACTACTTTTTGTTTTCATCAACGTATATTTTTAAAGCCAACTAAATTTAAAGTGTGTTTTTCAGTTGTTTTTGTTTAAAACCAAAATCTATAACAATTTAATGATTTGCTTAGCACATTTATATTGCAGGGGAATGTGTTGTAGCCAGTTGCAGCAGAGACCAATTATACCCCCTTGTTATTTGGATAGCACTAACATCATACTTTGCTCTATGCAAAACAGTTCCCTGCTCCAAGGATCTTACCAAGAATGTACTCCATATGAAATATTCTTCCTGCATGTTATAAATTGGTCTCTGTTAATGCCAGTTAGTTTATGCAAGCAATTTTCCTGCCTTCTTACTCTCTTTGAAGCTTCTGTTAAAAAAGCAGCAGAAACAGCCTCAGACTTTCCATTTTGTTTATTAGATCATTAAATGAACTAGCCCAGTTTTCAAAGGGATTTTGTGGGGGGAAGGGAAGAGGTGGAGAAGAAAGGGATTTGATTCCTTGTCATCCTTTTCACAAGTAGGACTTCTACCAACCACAAATTCAAAACTCAAACACTTAATTACATATTGGTTTTGATGCAGATGTTTTACCAGCTGTAGTTTTTCACTTGTTGTAATTTTATGCAATATAAGGGTTTCTGATAGAAGGTGGGATTGCAGGGAAGGAAATCTTGCCCTCAAGGGGCTCCCTGTTTCTCAGGAAGCAGGGATGCAATTTCCTTCCTTGACACAGTCTTGTATGTGAAAAGTTAGTTATATTAGCACTAAACTGTGAAATAATCTCAATGAACTCATTAGTTTGACAACAGAATTTTCCCCTAAGCAGAAAAACCTATTAACATATGGGCTGTAAAGAAATAACTCCTACAAACTTTCAGTCAGTGGAGACTGGGAGAAAGACAGGCCAGTAAAACGCTGAGAATATACTCACAGCAGTAAAGAAAATAACCAGACTGTGCTGCATATGGGACTCCATGCGCTACTGTCCTGAAAGTTTGATTTATTCAGGTATTAACACTAAACACTTTTCAAGAAGACTGATGGCTTCAGATGCCTCTATATATCACAGAGGCCCAGAGCATTTACCAGATAGATTGCATCCCTAATCCACAGCAAAGAAGAGGCATACAGACCCTAGAGTACATACCCTGATTAACCACCATAAGCAGCTTAACCAAAATGCCATTATATATCAGTAATTATAAGTGTTTCAGAAACCCTGGGACCATTAACCAACACACTCGATACAAGGCAGATATTTTTGCAAGTGTTTAATAAGATTTGTTTTGAGCTCTAAAATTAGGTATTGTTTAAGAGGTTTTACTAATCAACTCTTACAGTGTAGCTATATCACATAAGGGGGAAAATCCAATAAGATTCTAGCAGGCTTTTTGCATATCCCAAACCATTTAGCATAATTACAAACCATCTCTAGAAGTGAAATTCCTAGCTGAAGGGAAAAACTAGATGGATGTTACTGCATTAGTTATAACCATTAAGAAAGTTATCAACTTTATAATTTGTCCCTCAGAAATGATGTAGTTAGGGTCAAAAGCTAAGTTTTTTCACCATTACAAGTTCAATATTTTAGGTAGAATTTAAAACCCTATGCATAATGGTTAGATATAACATACTGTTTTGTTTTTGGTGGAGAGAGTAATCACAAGTACTATTACACAAGAGAAATCTTCTACAGTTCAGAGTAAACTACTGTGTAATCAGGGCCCCATGCATTTCAGTTGCTGTGAAATTTAAAGCTAAATCAATACATTACTGTAAGTTTTGCAGCACTGGTTAAGTTTTCATTTAAAAAAAATAAAAAAATCTCTAGCTTCCATGACTGAAGGAAAATCTTCCAAATGTGAATCCTACATAGACTGATGAGTAGTTTCCAGAATCTGCTGACAGCAAAAAAAAAACAAACAGCTCAGAGATATGAACACTCCCAACTCATCTAAATCTGTGTCAATACTTATAAGACAATGAATATATTTTTAGAATCTGTATCACTAAAAGACATTTTAGCAGAAGCATCCAACTATAGTATTTAATCACAGAGTCTCAAACAGCTTCTCATGACTAGCTGTACAACCCCACCCCCACTCCTCCGCAATTTGCGATTAAGTTATCAGCATTCAAGACAAAATTTGTCTCATTGATAATTGAGGGACCACCTAAAATTAAATTTATATAGTAAATACCAAAGAATATTGTGCTGGTGGTATTATTCTTTCATATTTTAATTAAAGACCTCCACTTATTGTTTACTTGATGCTGTTGCAGTATTTTCAGTTTGCAGCACTGGAGAGAGCTTACTGAAAAAATTTAGGTCATGTTTCCATAGCGTACTGTACACAAGGCCCATGTACTCTAACGAAAAACAGTAGTGAGCTTTGGATCAGGCCCATAAAAGTTAATGAAAAGACTCAATTATTTCAGTGGACTTTGAATCAGGCCTTATGAGTGCAGAGGCACTATTAAAACTAATTAAATCTCACAACATTCTTACAGAGTAGTTTATTATTTTATAGAAAGAGAAAAAAGCTCTGTGTGACTCAGCTTGACTTACCTATGGTCACAAACAGAGCTCAGCAGATAAATAGAAAAAAAATTTGTCAGATTTTTCATTTTCCATTAATTATCCTCTAACAAATTGAGAAAATGAAGACTTTCTTAAAAGTAACTCTTGCGCTGCAAATCTGCAAAGAGCCCATGCAAATTTTTAATATTTAGTGATGTTGGCTACTTACACAAGACAAGTTTTATTATTTCTTTTCTGACTGGTGACTTATGTAACAACCCAAGAGAATTTTAAATAGTCAAATGAAAATCTGAAATTCACAATTTATACTATGCATTAGTTTTTCAATACAAAATCTGCTTCCAGTCATTAGTTTTAAAATCAGTTTTTTGCTAGCATTCATGTTCATGACATTTGTTTCTAGAATATTCACAGAAAGTGAATGCAAATGAGGCACAAAAAAGTCAAATACTTAAACTAGCTTAAAAATTCAAACCGATATTCAAAGTATTTTCAGCATTTGTCCAACTCTTCACATCGGAAGTCAAATGCAGAGCAAGGAACAGAACAAAGGGAATCTTCATTTTTAATTCTCTGCAGTACGCAATATGCAACACTATCTGATATTTCTTTGGCCAACACAGACCCAGAGTTAATCCCAGCTTGCTCTATAAAATTACCGAGGAGAATTGTTTCTGGTCCTTGCTTTCTCTTAACCTGTAACTACTACATAAACCCTAAGCAGGTGGTTAACTTAAGCACACAAGTAGCTCAATTAGCTTAAATGATACTATGCACATACTTAAAGTTAAACATGCTTTCTTGGATCAGGGCTGAAATTAATGCACACACTTCATATCTCAGCAAATCAAAATTCTTAAACTGAAAAGACAGAAAATAGAGCATAATCTCAAAGTTTTGTGAGACACACAGAAGAGGCCATTTATAATGGGTTTCCAAAATTGGTTCCTTAAATATAAAAAATGTATAGTTCTCATGTAATATGTAAATTAAGGTGTAAGATTATTAGATAATATCTTAAACGGTACATCAAAATATTTATATATGCATTTCTTTGTAAGGAGCACTCTGCATGATACTTGGGGTCAAAGGATGGATCTTGATTAGTTTATCTTGTGGGGGGGGAGTGGGAAGAGACAGGAAGAAACTATTAAATGTTAAATATTGTTTTCATCTCTTGTAAGCCTCTACTTATTATGTGTTTCAGTCTTTGTGGTTTATGGTAGGCCTATTCAGCCACAGATAGCATTCCAGAGGAGCATGCCATAGTGGACAATACTTCAAAATTAAAATCATCACTGATTAGTTTTAGTATTTAAAATATTACATTTGTAAATACAGAAATATCTCCATTACCCAACACTTTCACTGAACCCCTATTTCTAACCAATTTCCTACACATCTCCCTGTTCTATTGACTCCCCATTATATAAATATTCAGGATAACCATAAGGATTCTACTATTTTTAAAATGTTTTTCAAAATAATTATACAAGAACCAGTCACTGTTTCAGCATCTCAACTACATGACTGGTGCTGGTGTGTCAGTGATAGCTGCTGTTTTTCTGATACTTCTCAGCTGGAAATCCAATCTGATAACAGTTTGCAACAGAGGAATTGCAAGTCAGCATCTGAATGAATGGGAAATTTTCAGGAGATATCAAAGTTGTTATGAGGAAAGCTGTAATGAATTTTTTCTAAATAAATTCAACAGTGGTTTTTGAAAGTTCTTGCCTCCCATATGCACTCAATGCTGAACTGTATTTCTGGCATCGCAAACTAGGTCAGTCTATGAAGATGGCTGCTTTCTGTTAAAATACTGGATGTATAAATTAAAACATTTTAAAAAATTGAATAGATTTACATTTTACAGAAAGGTTCTAATTCCAGATAATAATGAAACTTTAGAGAGGTTACAGAGTAGCAGCCGTGTTAGTCTGTATTCGCAAAAAGAAAAGGAGTACTTGTGGCACCTTAGAGACTAACCAATTTATTTGAGCATAAGCTTTCGTGAGCTACAGCTGTAGCTCACGAAAGCTTATGCTCAAATAAATTGGTTAGTCTCTAAGGTGCCACAAGTACTCCTTTTCTTTTTACAGAGGTTAGCAACTCAACAGCATTTCATAGCAAATAGCCACGACCAATTTATTTTACACAAGTTGTTCCCTATGCACCTAACATTCTTTAATATTTTATATGAATAACTGTATATATGCAAACCCCTGATGGACATTATATTTGCCATTATATAATCCTCTCCCTTCTGGGTGAGGTCAAAAAGCACACACATCACTATCAGGCAGAATTGCTCCATTATCCTTTTTGGCAGAAGGGACTGTATTTTTTATTCTGTGTTTGTACAGCTCCTAGCACAATGGATTCCTGGTCTATGACTAGGGCTTCTCGGTGCTACTTCAATAACAAATAAATAATAATTACATGTCCAGGAAGATGACAAACATGATTCATGTAAATGTTGTAGGGGCCATCCCCAGAATATTGAATGGGTTTCCGTTGGAAATCTCAGTCTCTGCTCACTTTGAGGCGTTTTCAGGATTTTGCCAAAATTTGTATTTTAATTGCACTACATTTTTAAGTAGTTTATTTCACAATAGTTGTTATGAGGACTGAAGCACTTCAAATGGCCAACTTATATATATTCAGTTAACTCACTTACATCTCCCTCTCTCTCATTGCCACTTTATGATCTATTTTTTAATTCTTGAAAGCTCTGCTTAGATTTATCCAATTAACACGTGCTTACATCAACTGAAAGAGCGCATAAATCCACACATACAAACGCTACAGTTATACTGTGGAATCTACTAATTTTTACAAAAATGCTGCAAATAATATCAAAGAGCAAACACTTTTTCCTGCTAATAGCATCATGCAGTCATTCCAGTGTTTCTACAGCACATCCGTTACTGTGTTCCATCTATGCCCATGTGGCAGAGGCAAAAGGTAGGATGAGAATAGGGCGCTAGCTTTGTGGTTGATAACAGGATAAGTCTGTTTATGTAAAGGTATAGTATTAAAATCTTTTATACATACACATCTCTCAATATTTCTATTTTTAAAGTATGTGGATTTACACTAAAATACAGTGATGCACATCCAATACTTGACAATATACACTTCATATCAGACACTAGCAATAAAATACCAAAGCTAGAGAAATTAATGCACAACATAGTAGTTTAGTAGGCTACCTAAAGGTAATTTTTACTTTACACACACAATTGTGCTCCCCTCAATATTTATCAGAAAAGATAGCTGTTTGGGTATAACAGGACAGTAGCTGTCTAACTTTCTACAGTACTGGATTCAAAGCCAGTAATCCTGCAGATTTTTGAACCTATGATGTAGCCTGATTAGCTCAACTTCTTTGTGCGTTAGTTTTTGCACACTTACTCCATTTGTAAGAAAGAGATGCCTTACCTCGCCTCATATGAGAGTTATAAAGCTTATTTAATGAGTTTGTCAAGAGCTCAGAAATCCTCAAAAAGACCCTCCACAAAAGAGCAAACTATTCTATTCTTCTCTCCCACAATAGAGTACCTATACAGTCCACAAAATGACATAGCTTTTACCTTTCCTCAGAGTGTACCAGAAGCGTATTTATAAAGTATGTTTAGATGGTAAGCAGAGCCCAAACTAATTTCTTATGCATTTCCAAACAGTATTTCAGCTACTGACATACCTCTCTCCCTGGCCTCTGACAATGATTTGCTCTACGGAGTACCATTCATTGTCCCTGTCACAAGCAGCTGTCTGCCATCAAAGTGAAGAAAAAAATATATTGTGAGCCAACAGATGTCCCCCTTTATTCTCAGTATTCAGCTGGGGAACTGGAAACTGGGGAATGAAGTATCTGCTGAAGAGTGGAAGCAGAATAGATGGTGCTGGGAGTCCAGTTGCATGCATGTGGTACAGTAACAGATGCCCCTGGAAGCACAGAACCCTACTGCAACTGCATCACTGGCTCAGGCCTAATGCTGCCCTGACATTGTGCACCCTGCAATTATATGTTACTTTAACAGAAATGATCAAGAGCACATCTATTTAGATTCAAGGTTATACAGACATTATCTACAACTAAATTCCATCTCAATCTCTATTAAATACTTCCTGGAGCCTCATAATGAGGCTCTTCACATTTCTTCTACCTGTATGCCATTCAATCTAAATTACCTGTATTTGTCTCTAACAGCTATGAAACTGGGTGTAACTTTTATAAGGCATACTGTACACATGAACAGATTGCATGGAATACATTGCTGTGAGCTTAAGTGCTCTGTTTATTAAAATTGTATTCCCCACCTGTCATCTGAAGATTTTAAAGCACATTAATCAGCTTTATGTGGGAATTACCTCACCTGCCACAGAAATGCAGTCACTTCTGGGGTAGGACCTAACAGCTGTTTAATAGTGCACAGAAACACAACATAGCAGTCAGGAAGTGAAGCAAAATACCATCCCTATTTTAAAAGACTGTGGTGACTAAGTATCCATTACTACTTGGGGTTTAAAAGCCATGAATGCCTAAAACCACTTGGACTCAAGGCAGACAGAAATCACATTGCTATTACCCAACTTCCACAGCAAGAGTTTAGATTTTTTGCACCACCAGCAGAAGGAGAAAGAGAGAGAAGGGGAAGTAAAAGGCTACAGAGCACGCTGAAGACAGTAGCTATCGGCTATACGACCTGACCGAAAGCGAAGTGTCATCTTCATCATTAGTTTAGGACCGTGACTACCTCGGCAGGCAGCTCTGGCTAGGGCGGAACCCGTGAGGAGTCAGTCTGAAATCAGCATCCTCACGGGGGAAGGGTTGCGTGGGGCAGAGTAGCGAGGCGAGGGGATGCAGGAGGGCAGGGATTCAGAGCAGGTAAGGCAGGACCAAGCGGACCGAGGCACTCTGCAGACGAATGTCCTTGGGACCGGCGCTGAGACCAGCCCCAGGAAGGGCGAGTCCGGGTGCCCCGAGAGCAGAGCGCAGGGGGGATTCGGGGCCCCGCTGGGGAGGGCCTGGAGCCTAGCGGGGAGCCCCGAGAAAGGGGTGGAGGGACCTGGGGGAGCCCTAGAGCACGGAGGCAGCGAGCGGGCAAGCGGAGAGGCGCCCTGGGTGAGGAGCGGAGCGGGGCAGCCCCAGGAGGGGGCCTGGGGCAGCCCTGGGGTGGAGGGAAGGCCCCAGGAAGGGGAGGAGGCAGTGCGGGGGCTGGAGCTGAGGAGGCCAGGCGGAGCGGGACCCGGGTGGGGGGTGACGGGTCCGGCAGAGGGGCCCGGGACAGGGGCAGGGGGGCTGGCCCCCAGGCTCCCTCGCACCAAGCGGCTCCCGGCCCAGCTCCCTTTGTTACAGCAGCCCGAGCCCCGGGAACAAAGGGCGGGCGGGAGCGGGGCCCCGGGCCCGCGGTGCTCACCTGGGTGCGGGGCCAGAGCGGCCCGGGGCAGGCGAAGGGGCGGCGGGCTCCCGGCGGGACGGGTGGCGGCGGCAGGCGCGGGGGCCTGATCCGGAGCCGCGGCAGAGAGAAAGCGAGCGCGAGCGGCCGCCTCCTCCGTCGTGACTCACCGCGGCGGCCCAGCGAGGGAGGCGCCTGGGCGGCTCCGGGGGAGGGACCCGCCGCGTCCCAGCGCCCAGGGCAGCGGTGGCGCCTCAGGCACAACCCGAGGGGGCGGGGCAGAGGGCGGCCTCCCAACCTGGGGGTGGGGCCATGGTGACATCGGAGGAGGAGTTAGAGCCATAGGGAAGGGAGGGGCCAGAGAGGTGGAAAGGGGTGTGGCCACGTTTGGGGTGGAGCTAGAGTCAAGGGGCGGGACCAAGTAACGGGCGGGACCAAGTAACGGGCGGGGGCAAAATGAGTTTAAACCCAGGGGAAGGGGGGAGCCCAGCATAGGGAATAGCCAGAGGACGAGGAGTGGGATTAAAACGAAGAGGGGAGGGCAGAAAGGAGTGGGGGTGAGAGCGGCCAAATAACCAGTGGGAGGAGTTAAAAGGTAGGGGGGTGGCTAGCTGGCTGAGAAGGGGGTGGGGGGCTCGAACGAGGACAAAGGGTGTGGTCCCTGATTCAGCAGGAGGAGCCAGCGAGGAGGAGGTGTGGCCAACAAACCTAGGGAAGAGTCCCCCTGGGAAAGGGAAGGGAGGCAAAAGCAGTGGGGAGGAGAAGGGTAAGAACTGGGGCTTAGGGAAGGAAGAACAGGAGTGGACTAAACACAGGCTCATTGCAAGGCTGCTAGCACAGGGAGGAATCCACTGATACTGTCATTTAAGCTTCTTGCTGAAAGGTTAGTACTGTTAGCAGAGTTGGCTCTAAGTCCAAGTCCTGGTATGAAGTTAGATGCCCACCTTGTTAGGACAGATGTTATGAATCAGACTCTGACATTATAAAGCAGTGCCAGGCGATGTGGTGTACTCATCCTCGCCTTCCCTCTAGCCATCCTACTCAGCTGGATGTGGCTGTGCTATTACTAGGGCCCTACCAAATTCACAGTCCATTTTGGTCAATTTCACTGTCACTGGATTTTAAAAATTGTTAATTTCATTATTTCAGCTATTTAAATATGAAATTTCAGTGTTCTAATGATAGGGAGTTGTGACCCAAAAAGGAGTTGTGTGTGGGGGGGGGGGTCGCAAGGTTATTGTAGCGGGGGAGGTTGCAGTACTGCTACCCTTACTTCTGCACTGCTGCTGCTGGCAACGGCGTTGCCTTCAGAGCTGGACAGCAGTGGCTGATGGCTGGTAGGTCAGCTCTGAAGGCAGAGCTGCCGCCAGCAGCAGCACAGAAGTAAGGATGGCATGGCATGGCATGGTATGGGATTGCCACCTTTACTTCTGCACTGCTGCCTGCACAGCTGGGCCCTCAGTCAGCAGCAGCCACTCTCCAGCCACCCAGCTCTGAAGGCAGCAGCGCAGCAGTAAGGGTGGCATGGTATTGCCATGCTTACTTCTGTGCTGCTGCGGGTGGGGCATTGTCCTCAGAGCTGGGCGCATTGCCTTCAGAGCTGGCGCCAGTCACTGCTCTCCAGCCACCCAGCTCTAAAGGCAGCGTAGAAGTAAGGGTGGCTATACCGTGACCCCTCTAAAATAACCTTGCCACCCCCCTGCAACCCCCTTTTGGGTCAGAACCCCCAACTGAGAAATGCTGGTCTCCCTCATAAAATCTGTATAGTATAGGGTAAAAGCATACAAAAGACGATATTTCATGGTCCATGCATGTTTTTCATGGCCATGAATCTGGTGGGGCCTTAGCTATTACAGTATCTCCAGCCCAGTATTAAAACACATTCCACTACGACTAAATTACAGACACCATAACCAGCTATGTTCTAACCCTGCCAAGGAGCTGATATATTAAGAATGCCCAGATTATTGTGACATTCAAGTAATATGTCTTTTTTGCAAATCTATGAGAAATTGCTTTTATGAGCACAGATGCCACAACCTTCAACTCCTATAATTTTAGGAAGAAGTCACGTATGGCCCTTGAGACATTCTGAAGCAGCTACGACATAAAGTCAAAAGTCAAATCTCATGCCTTGGGAAAATTATGTTTCCAAATAAATATGGCACAAGCTTAAACTACTAACAGACTACTGTAGGAGTTCATGTCCAACTGTTCATGCAGCCAGAATGACAGAATCCTTTAGCGCTACAAAAGGTGTCAATCACTGGGATGCATAGTTTAATGAAAATTGTTAACTGATATTTTTTCAATAAAAGTAGGGTGGAGATTTTGACTGATGAGAGAAGTTAACACAAAACTGGAACACAAAAATCTCAGTTCTAACACTCTGAGACTGGCTCTGACATGGATTTCTTTTGTGGTCAAGTTGCTTACTTACCTTCCACAAAAGGAGTTGGGGGAACAATGAGTTAAGGCTCAGTGCTCAAAGGTATTTAGGTGCCCAATTCCCATTGAAATAATTGAGGATCTGGGTCTAAGCATTTATAAAATGATTGAGATGAAAAGGGTTAAGTGTTACTTAGTAAATATATCTTTATTCTATTTTATATTTTATCTCAATTACATAAAAATAGTCAGAGCAATGAAATGAGTGGCCCATCCTTTGGTAGTTTATTTAATGACATCAAAGCCTAATGCTACTGAAATCTGTACCCCACTGCCAGTTAATGAAGGTCTTAACATGAAAGCTCTTCCAAAGAGCAAACCCAAGCTGCAGACAGGAACAGGAATGGTGAAAACATGATGTGTTCTGAGATTATTACCAGCACATAGACACTGCACAGCAGACAGTAATGATTATTAATTATTTAAGAAAAGAATATGAGAGCACCAGCAAAAGCTGGAAAGAAAAATGCGGAAGCAGCGCTCTGGGATCCTCCAGTTAGAATAACGTTAATTAGCACAATACATGAGTCTGAGGGAAAGATCCAAAAGTACTTTATGGTAGTGAGGAGTTAGAAGCTCCACAATGAAACAATTTTCTCATTTGTAATAGGATGGATTTGCTTCTGAAGGCATTATGGGCAAAGTGTAATTTAAAAATAAAATACTGTACTGGCTCTAGTTTACCTAGCATTTGATTGCTTGGTTGTGTAACATATCCTATAGCAATTTTATATAGTATCATTGTAGCGCACAGGTTGAAATGCATACCTCTAGAAAGCTTTTTAGTGAGGGATCTGTATTTTGGGGACCTTTTGGGAATTCTTGAGGTCCTCTTCTTAAAATGAGGGGTTCAAAACAATTCAGTCTCTTCTCCCCTACTATCTCCAACAACAATTTTGAGTTTTGGGATCACTTTGTTTTACAGGTTTTAAGATCTTACAGACTTTTGCTACTAGGCAACTTACCAATTTACCATTCTATTATTTGTAAAGCGCAAGACAGGCAATCAGGAGACCAGGTTTCTCTTGCCAGCTCTGCCACTCACTTTGGCAAGTCATTTAGGGCCTGATTTTCAGAAGTGCTAAGCACCTACAACTCCACCCAGACTATGGAAGATATGGATGCTCTGTGCCTCTGAAAACCAGTCTCAATGGTTGCCTTGGTTTCTCCATCCACAAAATGGGGATAATAAAGTTTATCAGTATTGGAAGGATGTTGTGATGCTTAATTCTCGAAAGCAGCATTTCTCAAACTGGGGTCCACAGACCCCTGGGGGTCCCTGAGGGTACTCCAGGGGGTCCACAGGCCAAGCTGATCAACTCCTCCCTGCCTCCCAGCGCCAAACAGGGAGATTTTAGGTGCTAAAAGTCTGATGCAGTGGGGCTAAGGCAGGCTTCCTACCTGCCCTGGCTCTGCACCGCTCCCGGAAGTGGCCAGCATGTCCCTGCAGCCCTTGTGGGGGGTCAAGGGGGTCTCTCTGTGCTGACCCTGCAGCTCCCATTCGCTGGGAACTGCACCCAATGGGAGCTGTGGGGGCAGTGCCTGCGGGCAGGGGCAACGCACGGAGACCCCCTGTCCTCCCGCCAGAGGGATGTGCTGATCACTTTCAGGAGCTGCCCAAGGTAAGCACCACCCAACCAGACTCTCTCCCACAGCCCACACTCAAACTCCCTCCCAGAGCCCACACCCCCACCTGCACCCTAGCCTCCTGCCCCAGCCTGGTGAAAGTGAGTGAGGGTGGAGGAGAGCGAGCGACAGAGGGAGGGGGGATGGAGTGAGCAGGGGGCGGGGTCCCAGATAAGGGGCACTCACTGAACTGGTTTTATGATGTCGACTGGAGAGCTCTCTCCTATCAACATAATACAGCTACGTTAGCACTATTCCACCAGCACAGCTGAATCGGTGCTACTGTAAGCGTGTAAGTGTAGACATGGCCTTAGTTGTTGTCATAGCATATCAAGCTGTAGATTACATGGATTTTTCAGAATACCTCCCAGTCTCTTCTCTTTACTGCTCAGCTTGACGATGATGGTTTCTGTTTAGACATAGCTGCTGTTGGGTTCGAGGGAGCTATGGCTTCTTCCAACAGTGTAGCCCCTCTGTCCCCCTGCCTGATATGGAACAAATAGTCTCTGCTTCAATCAGCTCTTTTCAGACTTCCAATTCTACCTTAATCTGCTTTAAAATTCATTTATGATTCCTTCATAGTCCAGCTGCCTCTACACTCCAAGCCCCTCTGTGTCTGTTGGCATTTCCCCTCATTATGAGCTCCTTCAGTGTCTGTACACAAATGAATCCTGCTTTCATTATCACTCTGACCAAGCAATGTATAACAATAATAGAAAACTGGGCTCCTTTCAAAAATTCCTATGGTACCCTACTAGGAACCTATTTTAAATCTGAAACCTTTTTACTTATGACCATTGCTTATGTTTGAGATTTAGTCTGACAATATTTCAGCTGTTTAACTTTAGCCTCTGATGTAAAACACAGTCCAGTGCTTCCTGAAAATCATGTGGTTAATTAATAAATTTTAATTTCCTTCTTTGGGGACATTATTGTAGCCAAGCTGGGATCAAGAGTGATCTCAGAATTTTTCATGACCAGTGGCTAGCAGAGTTCTGGCATTGCCTCTATACTATGTCAGAATAATGTTACAAATATCTGAAATTAAATAATTCAGTAGCCTTCGCTGAACTACTTAGTGCTTAGATTCCACCGTGATGGGTGCACTAGAAATTCCCAGAAAGATTAGATGGAGGTGGGCAAAAAAAGACATGTACCACTAGCCATTTAGTACAAGGGTAGGGCTTAAAATCCCATTTTGTTATGAAATCTGTGCTTAAAGTTCAGAGGCTGAGCATCCTCTTTTCCCCTCAGTCTCATCTGTTAATTGTATTTGAAAATAAAATGTTGTTTCCAGATAAAATTTTGTATTTACAACCCTCCTGACTGAAGTCATTATCTTGCTAGATACTGACTTACCAACAGCACAGGGATTTAACATCAGGCACTGCAAATGGTCTCTATCTTGTTAGGATGCCAGTTTGACAATCAGAGGAAAAGCTTTATTACTCATATATTAAGGACTGTGTGCCAACAAAATCTGCAAGGAGAAAACCCCAGGCACAGCAAAGCACTTGCAATCATTACAGACCCATTTTTGGAAACTGGGTCTTGAATATTTTGTTTTATTAGTAAAGAGGTTAAACCAGTCTTCTGGCATGATGGAAAGAAATTTTCATGACTAGAACTCAAACTCTCAAAATCAAAACATTCTGAGCTGATTAAAACTCCATCCTTAATTTACCCCATGGTTCCAGCATAGCATAGGGAATTCAGCTAAGCACATGATATTGTATACCATGTATGTTACTATACCTATTGGCCTTATAACTGCATTTCCAAACTTACTTATTTGTAGCTATATTTTCAAAAGTAGCATATTGTTTTGGATACTCACATTTTTGATAACCAACATTAGACACTTTGGGACTGATTTTCAGAGTTCCCATTGACTGCAGTTGGGATTTTAGATGCTTAGTGCTTCTGAAAATCAGGCCCAAAATGTCTCAAATTAGGAACACAAAAACTCAGGCACCAAAAATTATGGGTCCCCTCTTGAAAAATGTGACCTTGTTTGTGTAAGGTTGTGTTTTACATTGAAGGAAATTTTCATGAAAGAGGAAAATATAATCACCTGTCAAGGGTTTTGTTTATACTAGGATTTAAAGGTATGTTAAAACATGTTAGCTTACTTATTCTAACTAACATGTTGTAAAAGTCTAGGGCAGACAAGGCAGAGTATATGGGCTAAGTTGGCTGAGCTAAAGCCTATGTGATTACAGCATTTGACTCAAGCTAAGCATTTTTGGTGGAACTGTGGTAAAGCCTTCCTCCTGCGCAGACCAGAAAGAACCTCTCCTGAGGACTAAGAAGATTTCTACAGTCTTTGATGGTAAGGTCATTTATAACAGATGTCAAATGTTGCATTTATATAGGTAGTAAAATCTAGTGGTTAGAGCACAGAATCGGGTGTCTTGGGTTCTGTTCCCACGTATGTGAGTCACCGCACAGTTATGGGCATGTCACTTTCATTCTCTGTGTCTGTTTCCTTATCTTACCTACCTCATTTGTGCGGTTTAATTAAATGCTTACACACCCTAACCCTAACCCCTCCCATTGAAGAAAGCAGAGCTATGAAATGTATTATAATACTTAGACATTCTCTTGCACAAGACAATAGCAGCTCTGGAAGTTTTTACTTGAGTTAATGAGACATAAGATACAGTTTACAGAGACACAGCTTTCTTACTGCTCCAGAGGTGAATCGACTGTCATTCTCTCCCTCTCTGCTTTGGCTGTTATTTGTTAATAACAAATTTGTTTCTCCTAGGGTTGCTGTGATCCAGTCCAACATTTCCCTGGTTATCTCTTTAAAGTCTTAAATAATTATGGCATAAAGCTTCTTAGGAAAGAGAGATCTGAGGCAACATAGAGCCAGACAACTTTTCTGTGTATCAGGCTGTTAGTTTGGAAGAGGATAAGGGGAGAAGGGAATTCCCAATTTACTTATGTTTGGGATTGATTTTGCTTCGTAACATATCCAGACTACTAGAATTCCCTCTCCATTGAGAACAGGTCTTGTTTCTATCCCAAGGAGGCCTACTGCTATCTCACACAGGTCATGGAACTGGTAATATCTCAAGAAACAAAAAAGTCATCACAAAGAAATTACTTAAACAAGTTCATTGCTCCCTGTGACCTTTTACTATGTCCATATTTATGGAAAGGGGCAGGGTCTGCCAGAGGAGAAACGGAGGGTGTGGAAGATGGGGGCTAGTTGGGTTCACAAGAAGATATTCACTCCTCTAACCAAAAGGCCACAGCACTGCCCAGAACTTGCTATTATGATTAAACAGTTGCAGACCCCAGGCACAACTAGACCAACTGTGTGGAGAACTTCTAGGACAGAGGGAAGCTTGAGCAGCTTGTACCAAGACAAAAATGTCAGCTTCCTCCATGGATCCTACTAAAGAGCTCAGCATGGGAGCATTCCTGCTTATCTTAATAATTGGTGGCTAAGTAGACATAAAACAGAAAGGGACATTTATTCCCTAATAAGCAGAGAGGTTTTCGCCAGGACAGGATGAGGGAGAGAGACACAGAGGAGAGGGAAGGCAGGAAAGTAGGGAACAGCATCTAGATGACATTTACAGCCTTTTTAATTTTCAATAGGCAATTATTTTTCTCTGGACAGGATGGGGAGAAACATAAAATCAGTGTGGTAAAGGGTTTGCAGAAAAAGTTAAAGGGATAAGTTTTAATTTGCCTACTATTTCTACCACTAGTGACATCCTACTAAGGCAGCCGCTAAATAGGCTGTAACACTAACACAAAATTCCCTACCCAATTGAACTAGATTTTCCTCAGCTGAGATAACATGATGGGCTCTTAAGAGATTTCTCCGATGAATCTTATATTTTTCCTTTAATGGTAATACAAATGACAATTTGTTACTTCTCCATTCAAGATTACCCATTAACAAGAGGAAAACAACAGGGGGAGGAAGATGCACACAAAAGTATTCACAGAAGCAAATTTTCCCCTGTCCCTTTTCTTTCTGATCCTACAACCACCACACTAGCCCTACAAAGAAAAAAAGATTCAAAAATGAAAAATTATATATGACCAAAATGAACTTTGGGCAGCTGCACTGCCAAGTTTACAGCTGTTTGCATTTTATAATTCTGGCTTTAGAAGTAAAATGATAAACAACATATATAATGCTTTTCATCTTCAAAGAACTTTACAAACAATGATTTAACCTCCACTCACACCATGAGGCATGTAAGTATTAAAATCCACATTTTACAGATGGGGAAAAATGAGACAGAGAATGAGTGATTTGCCTGGAGGTCACACATTGAGTCTACTGCAGAGCCAAGAATAGAACCCAGATTTCCTGAGTCCAAGGCCTGTGAATTATTAACTACAAGACCATCCTTTCCTCCAGAAGTTGTTTTTTTGTTAAAAGATGATGATGTGAAGAGGAAACACTTGCTAAAATGCAGAATTGAAGAAAAAATGTTTAGATGTTCAGTCTAATGCTTTCCTAGCTGAGCAAATTACCACCATAATAATAGAACATGGATGTGATGGGGAGTTCCAGGCACTAGCTGCTTCCTACTGGAGGCCCTTCTACCATGGCACACCCCACCCAAAGTAGTAGTAATGCTGAAAAAGGAAGAGCAGTGAGTTCAGACCATCATCCATCCCCCCAGATTGCCTAGAGAGGCCTCACACGAGCAGCCACAGGAAAAACGAGTGAGACTTGGTCCTACTACACCTAGGAGGGCCAGGAGCAGGCAGAGGCCAATCAGGGCCCAGCAGCTCAGATAAAAAGTTGGCTGGTTCTACTAGGGGCCAGTTCTGGGTGAAACAAGGTTGTGTCTACCATAACCCAAGTGATCTGGCCTGGTCAAGGCCTACGCAGGGCAGTGTATGCGTTGTATCTCTGTGAAAGGACTACTGTTTATGTTGTGGACTTTAATGCCCAGCTAGCTAGTCTTAGTTCAATGTTAATTTGTTTTCAGTAAAACCTGAGATAAGCCTGGTCTGTGGGGCACCTGGCTCCGGCGAACTCTTGACAAAGCGTTTATCTTTACCAGAAGCATCAGGGATAGGGTACTGGTGGAGTCATGATACCAAGATCACTAGGGACAATAATGTTTAATATAGCACACTCCCAAGTAACATGATTACTTTGTGATGTCTCTCTGATATTACAGATGTCTCTCTGATATTACTGTAGCCATTTAAAAACTGGTTATCTTAGAGAAATATTTTGTGAAGCCAACATGTAAGTAGCACATAGTGTCATTGTCTCCCTTTGTAAATTACATCGACGGCTAAGGCATTCTGTGGGAAGTCCCCAATCCTAGGGTTAAGATACACATTTTTTACCCCACCCAAACTGTGACCAGGCACATCTGCTTAGCCCACAGTACTCTGCAACGATTTTGACAGTTAATCTTGGAGTCTCTTTTGGCATGCGTCCCATCTCACCTTTACCTTCCTAAATCAGGGAACTTCGGGGGGGGGAAAAAAAAACAAAAGGTAGGCCCATCTACCTCCTTCTCTACTTTCCATCACAGTAAATAATTCTGTTGCAGCAATTCACATTTGATTGTTTGTGGAGTGGGGAAAGTTTTTTTTTCCAAACAGAGAATTCACAATGCTTTGAGACAAACACAAAGAGGAAGCTTCCACTCGACAAATTCAACATTCATGTCCTTCCTAATCACGTTTCAAACATTTCATCACTAAATTCACTGGAACATCACTGACCTCTTCTGTAGGGAACCTCTCTTGCATTATAAAATAATCTATGACTAGTGTTTATTAAAAATCCACTCTTGCTCCCACATACCTAACACACAAAGATACTGAGTAAGGGAGCCATTTTGATAGCAATCTTGCAACTTCCTATAGAATGGAGGCTTTAAAAAACCCACAAGTATTTGCAAAGCAATTAAAATATAAAATAGCATTTCTTTGAGCAGTTAACACCTCCTTTCTAGTACTGGAGAGAAGCGAAGCAATTTCCATGTTGTCATACAGTAAGCTCACTGGGATCTGTGGGAACTCTGAAAGATTTCGTTTACATATTAATGCTGCAAGCATTTCGGGAGGGGAAGCTGAGAGTTATTTAGCCCCAATAATGAGCAGAGTAAAAGACAGAGGAGAGGAAGGTTAAAGTACCCATGGACTGTTTTGTTTTCAATAATTTTAGACTGTCTATAATGCCCTTTAATAAGCTGCTTTCTCAGTTGTGAAGCTACAGCAGCCTTTGTGTGAGTGAAGATAATACTGTCTCAGACAGCGAAACAAAAAGCTGTGATATTATGGACTAAGGATCCCACCTAAAAGAGAGGATTGTTTTGCCTCTATTGATTTATGTGGGTTTTTTTCATAAGGTAGTGGCTTTTAGAAACATGTCTATCAAAATAAAATTATTTTTGAAATCCCTTCCTGGTTATTTATTACAACCTTAGTTTACAACTAAAGGAATTAGACAAAGCCTCATTTACCTTTTCATCCTTCATGATGTTTGTTTAGGATTTATTTATTACACTTTCTACACTATTCAAACAAAGTGGACTGGTCCAGTTTTACTTACTATTTATAGTCAATGTCACTGTCTAGTACCATTAGATAGCTCTAGTGTATAGCATTTGGGTTTTCAACACTGTAGTGGATTATTTGTGTAAATTGAGTAAGAACAACACACTTCATTAAATTGAAAAAAATATAGTTTGATTTTCTACCAAACCTATAGTTTGGTAGAAACCTACTAAAAAAATCATCCCCTTTTTTAAAAGTAAAACTTTAAAGTTCCACAGAGTGTATCAGAGAAGGATGTCCTGAAAACTGTGGGTTCAATTTCCGTGCTGGTTAAATAGGCACAACTCGACTGATGTCAACAGAATTATACCTGCTTATACTTTAAGTTAATTTGTCCCAAAGTTTCATAATCACACTCTCTGGATTGAAAGCATCTGATACCATGAACCATTATTATTTTAGAAACAATCCTAAATACTATCTTTTTTCAGTATTTGCCTTCCTTAATTTTTATAATTAAGGGCATTTACATGAAAACAGGATCTATCTTTCTTAAAATTCTGTCTGATCTTTGCCCATTTTAAGTCACCATTCTTTCTTTGACAGCACAACTGCTTGCTACAGAAATCATATATTTCAGGTAAGGAGCAAGGAGATAAACAATGTTCAGGAAAACTTGCAAATTGTCAAGATTTCCCATGAGGCTGCAGTAACTAACCAAAATTAAAGACGTTAGGCTTTTCGAAAGTTGCTTTCACTCACACAGCAACAACTCTGAACACACAGAGGACACTGCATCTAGAGTAACAAACAGTTTGAAGAGTCACCAAAAAATGAAGTACCACCTCCTAGGAACATCAGAATATTATCTGGTGCTAAAAGCTCTTGGACACACACTCGCCTCCTTAACTATACAGTAGAAAATCTTTATTCCTTCTTACTTAATAATTTACCTACTACAATGCTAACAAATCTCTGCATTTAATCATTCCATTCCATTGCTTTAATTTAAAAATGAACTCCCTCATTAAATATCTATCAGAAAAATAATTTCAGTATACATAGAATTTCTAAGAAATAAAGGGTAGATTTCTTCTCTTACCAGATTTCTGTCTCTATCAAAAGCTTGTTAGAATGGGGACTGACTGAGTCTGTGAGTCATGAACACATCAGATTTCCACAGTCACGCTTTCTCTGTGGGGTGCTGTATAATAATAGTATGTCACTCTACTCTCAGCCAGCTGCTCCATTTGTCAATGATATTTCATACACTTCCTCCACATTTAAAGCTTTAAAAAAAAAAAAAAAGAGGAAGGGACAGTTCGTATCTAAAACAGCTAGTCAAAAGGGAGAAAATATAACAATCTTCATCAAATGTCTGAATCTAAGTTGTGCAGGATTAAAGTGAAATTAATTCTCTCTATGAGCTAGAAGTAATAAAATTTTATCAGTGGAAACAAAATCCCTCCAGATGTACTGTGATAAGGAACCTTAGGATTCTGGCATCCAGGTGCAGGGCAGACTGAACCTGATAAGGAGTTGGACAAGCTTATTTTCTTCTGTAGAAAGGAAAAGAAATCCTAGCGATACAGAGCTGTAAAATGTGCATCTGAGAAATGTTCTTATGGCTGGAGAAAAGGTTCAGACATAAGCGGTGCTAAAAGGAGAAGGAAGATTGCATGAAAGGCTGTTAGAGAAACATCTCCTGGTGTCATTAGGTCAACATCCAAATTTAAACTGAGAGCAAGACCTGGCACATATGCCTTCAATAAGTAGTCACGCAAAACTCACCAGTGAAAAAAAGACTTCCTGCTCAAACTGGCATGAAGTATTTACGGATACCGAGCTAGAAAGTAATACTGCCAGTACTGTAACTGTTTGAATGATCCCCACTATTGAATGTACAGAACCAGTGTGCACTGATATTTTACAGTTACAAGAACAATGAATGGAACACACATCTAAAGCACCAAGTACAGTTCTTCCATTTGGACTGAGAAGCAACCACTACCCATCTACAAAAGCAAATGCTGTAAGCCCCATTTAGTACTATACCAACTGAGTCAGAGGCCTGATTGCCACACAGTAAAAAGCTGTAGTGCGCACAGGACCAAATTGTCTTCCAGAACCAGGCTAAGACCCTGGACAGTATGAGATTTTAGCTCCACCTAAACTCTGAGTTTGTCCTGGATTTTAACCTAATTCTGGCCACACAGGCCCCATTTGCACTTCAGCTTTTAACCATGTGGTAAGCAGGTCACGAGACAACAGTGTTGCAACCGACACCTCTGATTCAGTTATAGCATAGACCAGGATTATGATTGGGGCTGTTTGTTTCTACTTACAACCTATTTCATGCTGCCCCAGAAATCTGGAGAAATAATGGTAGCTTGTAGTCGATACATCCTGGGCAACAGCAAGGGGTCACAGAGTGGGCCTCTCACTGCCATTTCCTAGTGCTTCCCTGTCTTTTCAATACACGAGGTTAAATTACTCCAGAAGACTCCCAACAGGGCTTCCATTGTCTGCCAATCAACACTCAGAGATACAATGGCATTCATTCATGTCCAGAGCAAACATGCAGGCAGCGAATGTTGGTATGTGTACTCTCATTTTGGATGTTTTGGGAACAGTTTGTCTGAAATCCTGTCTTTCTACAAACAGTCTTTTTTTTTTAAAAAAAAGTTACAATGTGTTTTTATGCTTAAGCTATTCAGTAGGGACTAACTCCAGACAAGACTGAATTTTACAGGCAAGCTAAGGAATAGCCCTGAAAACTGACCCATTTGCTGGGACTCTGAACGTGTTTCTGAAAAGATCTACTTACTGCCATCACACTGAAAAAGATGATATTTTAATAGAGAAATACACATTCAGAAAAGTGGAAAATAGTTGATCCCTTTCAAAGAAGACAATCATAGCCAGTTTGATTTTGTGTTTTTGAAATACCACTTAGTGTTTAGCCTCAGAGCATACATTGCTATGGAGTACAGACACTGAGGTCCCAAAGTGCACTTTAAGACTGTTCACTTTACGTTGTCTTGTGACTAAGATTGAAGTCCTTCCCCCTTCCGCCACAACAGTTTACAAAAAAAATCAAATGAGCAAAAAAACCCAGTTACAATATGATAGAAGTCCAATGTTGTTGACAACAGGAGAGACTCTAGCCCCATACACCTCTTCATTGCTTTGATTTTTCTACTTCAACACTGGCCAGAGCAAAGACTTTGTCTCCAGATCCTATGGAGGGAAAACAGAAATAAAAATTGTCTTTATCCCATCACCACCATCCCAGTTTAGAGAAACAGTAAGTTATTAGCAGGGACTGTGTTTTGGAGGGGTTCATTTTTGATACCTTAAATCAGACAGAACAACACAAGAGGACTTTTGGGGCAAGAAGTCAAACCCACATTTTGAAAACAAAAACATTTCAGGTATAACTTGTCAAAAAATGGGGCCATGTTCTGGCTTCAGCTATATTACATGCATGCCTGAAAAGCTGTGGCCAGGAAAGGAGCTGCAAGGCTGATGGCATCCACCCAATTCTAACCCCCTTCTAAACCTAACGAGATCCAAGCTTCCCAGGACCTTTAAGCCATGAGAAGATGCATTCCAGGGTAAGGCCTCAAGTTCAGCAAGTTCACACACTGACCTGGCCCTTCACACGCTATCCCACAACGATTACCCCTGCTTCACTGGAAGCATGCACGGGGCAAAGAGGAGTAGTCAGAATAGAAGCTCACAGTAAGCACTGCTATCTCCCCAGTTTGAGAAGCAATTGGACAGAAACCTGGCCCAGAAGAATCTAGATTTAATATTGGAATGTGTTGATATGCGAAATTAATTGCATACTGAATGCACGTTCAGTCTTGCCACTTTGGTAGGGGGGTCTGGTTATGACAGTGGTGGGAGAAGATGCATTTCACCCCTGTACCGTTTGTTGCTATGGCAAGAAACTGCAGAGCGCTCATGGCCAAGAAGGGAAAAGGCTTTTTTTCCAGGAGTGCTGGAAGAGGACAACAAATTTGAGCAGAAATCATGTTTAACCCTAAAAATGTTGTCCCTATTTACTAGGCATAACTCTCAAGGCCTCCCCATTACGTGGGACACTTAATGGTTTGGTCCACATTAGGTTTCTTCCACATTGTACTTATTTTTTCATAGAGCAGTATATATAAATTTTACCAGCATTATACTAGGACATATATTAAGTGGCATGGATATTTTTGTTCAGATTTTTCCCTTTTAGATCAGGAATCATGTAGCCATTTCTTTCCACTAGTGCATAGGGATGCTGAGAAGCTTTGATATTAGGGGTATGAAGAAACTTACCAAGGTTACTAGAGACTCTCTCAAACTGGCTGAGGGCTGCACCTGCATTTGCTGACAGGAAAGTCTCATCATCTGGAGTCAGCTGAACCAAAAAAACCAGATACATACATATGAAATGAACACCTTAATTGTATAATTTTTTTTTTACTTTGTAAGGATATGTATCTGTGTATATATGAAATACTTCAGCCTGTAGAACCTGTGAATCTGATATGCTTTTAAAGGAATGGCATTATCTGACGGTGTGAATGCAAATTAAGCACTGGTGAAAGGTGCCAGATAGAAAGAATTTTTGTCTCCAGGGCTGTCAATCAACAGAAAAGGAAGAGCACAAGCAGCATTGCTGCAAGCTTCAGCCAATTGTATCATTGAACCTCAATGCCAAACTGCAGAGACTACTTTTAGGAGAGGAGGCCAGCCTTCATCTTTGTGCTGAGGCTGTCAACAAGGATGCGAGCCACAATGGTGCTTTTGTAATTTGGACACCTAGCCATGAGGAAATGGATACCAGTCCAAAGTTATTTCACATAGGCCAATGAACAGTCTAACGGCTTTCAGCCACTACCCACCTTGGCCATATTAAAGCCAATGCCTTAGAGATGACAGTCCGTTTCATTACAATGCTGAACCATCTGGTCACGTGCAGATGTATTTTGGTTTTTATCGTGTGGCACTCCAATGCTTTGTGACAAGTGACATTTATGTATATACAATAATGAATTAGTATCACAAAGTTGGAAAAGCCGGGAAATTCAGAGGTAAGATCAGCTTATTATTTAGGAACCCATCAAGACTGTATTCTGATTCTTAAAGCAAGACAGAAATTGATGTGCCTGATACAAGCCTTCCAAAGTGTCGGTGTCGGTAATATGGCAAATTCCTGTGGGTTAAGCCTGCTGCATTCCTTTAGGAGCCCTGAGCCTCCTCCCTGTTTTGTCACCTCACACCCACCATCTCCAAGGAGCCAACTCTCCTGGAAGAGAAGGACTGTACAGGATTCCTTTCCCAGTGTTTGGGTGCCCTGTCTTTGAAGCACTCCCAGGTCCTGGCTACTCATGGAGTGGGAATTTGCACCTAGAAAAGGAGCCCTGATAACTATGCTATTCTGGAAATACCCTATTTAAAAAAAAAAAAAAAACTTTCAAAAGACAAAACCAGTGTAGCTCTAACATACTGATAAGACTAGTTTGAACACTTGTGAAATAATTATTTAGATGAAGGAAAGAACTGAATACATATCAGAATAATGGAGAGCATGAGTTCCCTTTAAACATTATAGACTCCTTTCCAGGCTTTAGTTCTTGAAAATATAAGATATACTATAGCCATCAGGTAAAGTAGATCAACATTGTAAAGTAACTGGAAAACTGGAGAAAAATTATAAATAAATTACGTAACTTAGCTCTGCTGCATAATTACTCATTTAGCAACCTGTTGCAATGCAAATGCTTTAGAGGACCGTTTCATTGGAACAGATCTTCATGCTCTTTAGCCCTTACATAGCATTTTATCACTTCAATGTGTTGTACAGACATCAAATTAACCTTCACAATTCTGTGAGGTACGTTAATCTTAATTTTAAAAATAAGAAATACAGGTGAAGTATCATGCTCAAAATACAGAGTACCAGTTGGGATTAGAACCCAAGAGTTCCTGACTCTTATCTTCCTGTCCAATATACTATGCCACACAGCCTCTCATGGAAAGTGCTGTACACTTAGAGATGTACTGAAATGCATTTCAACACAACATCCTAAATTAACAACAGATTGGATGGAAACACTTAAATTACAAATAAATGCCTTTCAAACCAAAGTATTTGAAAATCATGTCCTCCTTTATCCTTCCTCAACCACCCAAATCCCAGTTCAAGTTTGTGTGTGTTTCCTTTAAGACCTGATGAAATCAGAGGTCCTGTCTACACTGTAACTTAAATCAGTACTGTAACCAATTAGCCTCTTAGAGCCAACTCAGCATGGTTTGAGCCCACACAAAATATAATATGTAATTATAATTATATTATGTATGGTAATATATGGCGAGCACTTTGAAAATCAGCCACATGTTCAGCACACTTTTAATTCTGGGGGCATTCTGCAGCAAAAAAATTAAAAATTCTACACACAATATTTCAAAATTCTGCAAATTTTATTTGTCAAAATGGCACTACATAATCACGCCAGTTTCAATTATTTTGGTAATTTATTTCAAAATACCGGTCAGCAAGTATGTCTGTAACAATACAGACACACACAAAAATTCCTCCAGAAGTAGAGAGTTAAAGAAACCCCTATGACAACCCAGGTCCTGTTTCTCTGCCCCCTTCTTTCCCCAGAGCCAGACCGGAGGGCCAGACACCCACAACCCCTCTCTCCAAATCCAACTGCGGCACCCCCCCGAGCCAATACACCTAAACCCCTCCCCCCTCCAAAGCACAGCCATGAGGCCTCCCCTAGACCAGATACCTGCATCCCCTCCAATCCTGAGCCCAGACCCAGGGCCCCCCCTTGCCCAGATACCCACACTCCCTTCCCTCAGAACCCAGCTGCAGGCACCCCCCTTGCCCAGATACCCACACCCCCTCCCCACCCCCAAAGCTCAGACACCTGCCCCCTCTCCCCCCACCAGAGCCCAGCCGTGGTCCCCTCTCAGCCCAGACACCCACCCCCTACCCCCACAGAACCCAGGGATCCAGAGGGAGAAACAGTCTGATACTCAGTCCCACGCTTGCACAGTTTCCTACGCTGCCCTCTCCTTCCCCCAGGGAGCGTGGGGAACTGCAGCTACCAGGAACCCTCTAGCTCCCTCTCCCTCCCCCTGGCAGTGTCTTCTATGTGAGAGCTGTGCTCTGCTGGGTCCAGTGGCGGCCAGCAGCACTGCAGTCCATGTCTGTGGAAGAAGGAAATTCTGCGCACATGTTAATTTCTTCAAAATTCTGCATTGCACAGTGGCGCAGAATTCCCCCAGGAGTAACACTTTCGCAGTATACACAGACAGCTTCCCTATCAGTACTTAGTACATAGCTGGTTTCTCCCTCCCAGTTTCTGTACCTGGAACAATGTTTTACCTCACTTGTCTACTGGGAATGTCTAAGATAGTAAATGACAGCTAATTACGTTCTCTTATAATCTATTCATATAAACATAGATAGGCAGTGTAGTAGATGTACACACAAAAAAGCTAACAAAGGACTGTGCAGCTTTTCTCACAACTTTGTGTACACAACTGCATTAATGGTTCAAATTAATGTGCTAGACTTGTATTTACAGTGTAGATAGGGCCCAATATCAAAAATATTGTAAAGAGTGCAGCTCCTTGCTTTCCTTTAGTAGTTAGTGATGTTATTAACTCTCACAAGAGAAACACAGATACTTGAACTCAGACTTTGGCAGCTTAAAAAAAGTCTTCCATTTAAACTACAATTAACTAAGTCTATCCAAGTAGTCTGTTAATGATTTAAAATCTTAAGTAACTTTTTGCAGTTATTTCTTCCAAGCCATTTTAAGCATCAGCATCTTTTGGGAAAGTCCAAGAATAAAAATCTTTTGGAAGAAGATATTGATTAAAATTAATACCATAACTGGGACACAAGAGCATAAAATACAAGTCATGTCTTCCACACGAAATATCCAAACCCCAGGCACTATCAAAAGAAAACAGCTAATGAAATATTATTCAAAGTAACTCAGCAGTGCCAAGACACTGGAAAGCTAATGTGAATCTGACATCACAAAATCAGGATCTTCCTCAATGGAAACTGTTTCCTTTTTAAAGCTAACACACATGGGGACCATTTCCTTCACAGACTGGCAATAGGAAAATATAACTGTTCCCCTCATCCCTCTAGTGGTTAGAGACAAGAATTAAGAGTCAGGATTCCTGGGTTCTACTCCCAGAAATTCCATACATGTAGCATGTCACTTAACGTCCCTAACTCAGTTTACTCACCTGCATAGTGCGGATAATACCTACCTTTCAGGGGTGAAGTAAGACATTGTATTATTGTAAGCCTTTGATATTTTCTTTCCATGGCTGGGTGGTTAATTAGGCAACGAGTAGTATTGCAGCTTGTTTTAAGCAGGTCCAAATTGATGTTAGTTATATGTCACGCACTCAGATGACAATCAATGAGTCCACTTTAAGGTTGTGATCAACCATCCATGACAGGGTTTAGACAAATGCTCAGTATTGTTCTCTATACTATCCATAGCATACTCTTCAGGGAGGCTGAGTACCACTGAAATGTAGGTTATATCTGAACTATGAGTCAGGAGTCTGATTCCCCTGCTCTCATCAAGCTAGCGCAAGTATAAAGCGCAATATAGCCACAGCAGCATAGGCAATAGAGGCACAGCTGGGTTTCAGGAGGGTTTGCATCCGGCACAGCTCAACTGTGCTTCCACTGCCACGGCAGCTACATTGCTATTTATGCTCTTGCTCGCTCAAGGAGAGCTAGTGCAAGTATGCGTACACAAGCAGGGGACTGACATCCCCTAGCTTGTAGTGTAGATGTAGCCATAGGGATGCTTCTGCCATGAGGCTTGTTTTTGTATTACATAATATAACTGCATTCTCTCCACACATATTTAATGCACACAAAAACAAAACAAGTGTTTAGCAAGAAAGAACTTCAATTCCTTTCTCATAGACTTTAAGGTCAGAAGAGACCATCATAATCATAGCTCAACGAATGACAGGTATCAATGCTCATATCGTTACCTTCTCTCCAAGCTTCCTGAGGGCAGTTAGGATTTCCCCCTTCTGCTGCGTGTATAGGTCCCGTCCCAGTTTCCCAACCATCAGATCTCGGTCCATCTGAACAAGAAAGAATATTTTTTTCAAATGTGAAAAATTTCACATGAAACTAGTAGAAAATTAACAACCTAACCACCCTTACAGCCTACATTTAGATTCCTTTTAAAATAATCCTGTGAATGAATATGACAATTGTGAAAGTGAGGGCCTAACAGAGGCACCCATGGTGTGGTAAAGAGCCGTGAAACACCCACCCCCAGCTCTGCAAGTGCCTTTTAATCCTAACTTCCGCATGTTTGCCTATTTCAATCTTGGACCAGTTTTGAACAGAGGTTGCTATTTATGTCAAGTTGTGTGGTAATATTCTGAGGACCAACATCCACTAGGATAAGGCCACCACACTTCATTTCACTTGTATCCTATCCAGAATCGGAATCCAAATCTCTGGAGATGAAAGGCTAGTGCGCCAGCCAGTCTCTCAACCTGAGTTCCAGGATCATGGCTCTTCTTCTGAATTTATATTTGTGATAATGGAAGTATTTCTGGTGCTCAGTTTACTATTGGTTACCAGATTTTTTGGTCTGTATTAGGAAAATGAGGGGGGAAGGAATGAACACAAGTAACATTTTCAGCCCCCATGCCTAATAGTGAGATAGCTATTTGAAGCTGACCAGATTCTGAAAGGCATCAGAAGATTCTCTGTCACCACAAAATTCACACTGACCCTTAATTTGTGGAGACTGGAAGGACAAAAATCAGGCCAGTTGAAATAAATCTATTAGAATTAGATTCTGTCCACAGGAATCTTTACCTCTGCCAACCTTGTCCGTAACTGCCCTGGCTGTTTCTTTGCAAACATTCTAATGACTTCTGGAGTTTTAAAAGCCTGGCTGATGGCTGCTTGTATAGCCTGCAAGAAAAAGAACAAGCTAAAAGAATGAGTACACCCAATAGCAAACATCATGAAATACAACCACATTACACCAGATTCACAAATGCTGAACAGCACCCTCTGCCTCAGTTGGTAAGAGACACTCAAGGCCATGTCTACGCTATCACTTATGTCGGCAAAACTTGTGTCGCTCAGGGTATGTGTAAAAAACACACACCCCCGAGCAACATACGTTTCGCCGGCAAAAGTGGTAGTGTGCACAGCGCTATGTCGGCAGGAGAGTTTCTCCCACCGACATAGCTACCGATGCTCGTTGCAGGTGGTTTAATTATGTTGACGGGCCAGGGCACCTATGCCTGGAGACAGGCAGGTGGGGGTGGCCAGGAATGGAGCGTGAGAGGAGCTGATGTGAGGCAAACCCAATGGGAGCCTGGGGGATAGTGAGGGGAGCAGGGTCCAGGTCATAGGTGAGGAGGCTGGCAGAGCAGTGGTGTGGGCCGGGGCTATAGCGGCTGGAAGAGCTGAGGGAGCAGAGCATCAGGTGCCATTGGTGGGCAAAGGGGAACAGGAAGTGCAGCACAGGGTTGTGGCAGGACACACCAGGGAAGTGGGGCATGAAGGAGGACGATGGCTCTGGGGGTAGTGGAGACAGAACTGCCATTCTGTTAAAGATTAGAAAGGTCCAGACTGCCAAGCTGGAGGTGGGCAAGCCCCTTCCCTCTGACTTGCATCCTAGCCGAATTTTCTTTAGGTGTGCCGAATTACCGCCGCTCGGGATACCCAAGGTATTTACACCTAGTACTGTATTAGGGACAGAAAGCAGGTCTCAAGCAGAAGAAACCAAGGGTGATGATACTCTTGACCAGCGGCTGTAACAATCGTGGGGGGAGCGAACATAAGAAAAATTTTCCGTTTAAAAAACACCTTTTTCTTTTTCAGAATTGTTCTTCGTGTAGTTCAGATCCTTAAATTTCCAAACCATATACTGGGGATGGGAACAAACACTACCCTTTGTAAACATTCCTCCTTAACTTTTGGGCTTTTTTGCTTTATTACGTATTCTACTCCCCTTATGGGATTAGGGGGCACAATAAAAGTGTCTCTTCTGTTTCTGTAACACTTTGATCTTATTTGAATAACTAACTTAGCATTTCAATTTGAAATTCTTTTCTCCCCCTCATCCTGAAACTCCATTTAAATCATTGAAAGCTAAGAAGAAAGTGAGACAGGAGGGCTGGATTGGCGCTATGGTATAGCTAGACGGGAGAAGAAGAAAGGAGCTAGGGAACAGGGGTCTGTATTGGGACCGTGAGGGAGCCAGGCAGGAACTGCAGGGGTCTGAAGAGGAGCTAGGTGATGGGGGGAAGGCTCGACTACGGTTATGGGGGAGCTGGAGAAGGGCAGATTTTGGAATCAGGAAGGGGTCTCTAATCTATTCTTGCACCAGGGTCCTCTGGAGCCTTGCTATGCCACCCAGCAGATGGGGTAGGAACGTCTCACAACGTGTTGCCCTAAACCTAGTTGGTGGGGTCTCCCCCACCATCTTTCATATCAGACTCCACTTAGTAAGGTGTCTGCTATATTTAAGCCCTGCTCTGGAGATACACAACTCTATTTCTACATGTTTAATTACCCTGATTCTTAAATATAGCTTTACTTTAAAAGACTACAGATTAAATCAACATATACTCGATTAATGTGGAATATTCATAGGTATGTGTGTAGAACAGACAAATACAAAGGTGTAAATCATGTATACACATACTTACACACACACACACACCCCAGTATGTATTTTCACCTTCTTTTTCACAAACTATAGGTATAACATATGCTATCTTTAGGAAGATACCACAGAGGAGACTATGAATCGTCCTTACCAGCTGCATCCCACTGAGTTCATCTATCAAAGTCATATTTCCAGACATGATCTTCTTCAGTGAGTCATTGAACTCATTTAACTGTTCTAGAGTTTCTTTTTTGGTTTCTTCATATTCATCTGCATCCAGTTCCTCTCTAAAGGAAATTCAACAAGCCACATCAACTCACAGGATTAAACCCAGAAAGACATATTTTTTAACTTTAATATTGTGCTAGATGAGGTAATACAGGGTAAAATTAAAAATAAAAGTAAAGTAATACCTATGTGTGGAGTAAAGGTCCCCACGCCCATAGCTAGCCATGGTAAGGACGGAGCTGAGGCTTTGAACCTTGGTACCATGAGGGAACATTTGTGCAGTTCCAATGGGAACTACTTTTTTAAAACATACCTGAAGCTCAGTCATGAACATGAAATAGCTTCCTTAAAGAAGTAGCTTGTTTACAATCATACTTTCTTAATATTAATTGTTCCTTTCTCCCACCATTTGTCGATTTAGATTATAAGCTGTTTGGAGAAGGGACTCACTATGTATATGTGCAATGCCTAACACAACAGGCCATAATCTTAGCTGAGGACTCTAGAGAATGATACTACTAATTATTTCCCTTTCCCAAAAGATTTGTACTCCTGATCCCAAAGTTTGCCCCATTATCTACACTCTTACTTCGTCTTCTCATACTCTGTGTTACAGTAACCTTCTCTGTGGCTCAAGAGGGCTGAACACTTCCTCAAGGCCTATGGCCAGTCGGTATCATTTCTTGAGTTGCCCAAGGAGGCACTAGAGGAGCAACTTGAAACATACAGTAGAACCTCAGAATTAAGAACATTTCGGGATGGAGGATGTTCGTAACTCTGAAACGTCTGTAACTCTGAACAAGACGTTATGGACCTCAGCCACTGGGGAGGGGCTGGAGCCGTGGAGGGTTGGGGGTGGGAAGTGCTGGGTCTCCAGGCTTCAGCCCCACAGCTCAGTTCCCGATTTCAGCCTGGGGTGGGGGGCACTGGACCTCAGGGCTTTAGCTACACGGGGAGCGCTGAGGTTGAGACCGGTGCCCCGCACAGGGCTGAAGCTGGGAACAGAGCCACAGTGCTGAAGCCCTGAGCACCGGTGCTCCTGAGAGTCGGAAGCCCTGACCCCCCTCACGCTGCAGCTGCAGCCCTACATCCCCCCATGGCCGGGCTGAAGCCCCAAAGGAGTAAAGTATTTGTGTGTGCGCGGCTCCGCTGCTACCTGATTACTTCAGGTTCCAGAGGGTGTCTGGTTGACTGGTAAGTCCATAACTCTGGTGTTCGTATCTTGGAGATTCTACCGTACTGCCTCAAGTGAAAAGTACATTGGCTTGGCAGGTTTCTATCTCCTGCCAAGCTGGAAATTCAGGACCAAGTTCTGACCTTGGATACCTATGTGGAAATGGCCTATAGATTACCAGAAGGCTTAGAATTTTGTGCAGCTTTGTTAAAAATACAGTAGTATGGAGCAGGGTAGTTCCACTCTAAAGAATTCTGCAGAGACCACATCTAAAATACTGCATGCAATTCTGGGTGCCTCATTACCAGAAAGTCACTGACAAATTTGAGAAGAGGAACAAAAATGCTTCGGGAGTTGGGATAATTCACTGATGAGGAAAGAACAAATACTATGTGTAGGTTGACTAAGCAATAGTTAAGGGAGGGTAGACAAGCTCGCCATCTATAGCTATATAAAGGTTGTAAACACAAAGGTGGGAGGCAACTGCTTAGGGTGACAGAATGGAATATTACATTAAGAGCAATGGGATGAAATGAAGAAAAGGAAAATTTTACCATAAGGAACATTCTGACAGTGAACTCTATTACTTTGTTGAATGATTCCTGAAAGAAAGTGGTAAAGCCTTGTTGCGAGGAACTTTTAAAACTAGATTGGACAAAGACATCAGAAAATTCACTGTAGAGAACATTTCTGCAGTGGCATGGAGGTGGCCTAAAAGTGTTTTCCATCTCTGTTTTTTATTAATCCCTTAAGAGTTAATATTCAAGGACATCACTGATCCATTTGATTGTGTTTTCCAACAAAACAAAAACAAAACAACTATAATGAAAAATAGGGACAAAATCAAGAATAGCTTTTTCTTTTTTTAAGATAGTGAAGAATGAATTTTGAATTCTGTGAACAGGTGATGATTCCATTGTTCACAAAAGTAATACAGTGTCACACTCCACCTAAGAATTTCAAATCTCCAAGAAACCTGCAACAAGTTTTCCTGAACTCTGTTTTTTTCCTGTAGGGGCCATTCTTAAACATGGAAAGAGTAGAAAAAGTTCATTGAATTTGTCCTGCACTGCTTAATCCAAGCATCCTTAGGCTGATTTAAAAACAAAGCCTCAAAGAACTGTGACAGGAATACTGAAAGGCGCAGCAATTTCTTCTGCCAGCTGTTGCTGGAAAAATATTTACATTTAAAAGGGAGACCCTGCCTTTCCATACCTGCACTCCTCCAGGTCTTGCAACTGCTGCATTAACCTGTCCAATTGCTCTTCCAAGTTCTGTTTTAGTTTACTGGTCTCTATTGCTCCTCTTGAAGCCATTTTAAATCTTTATATGGAAAGTGCAGACCTATAAGACAGAACACATTTTACTGATATCCAGATATGTACCACCTGAATTTAAAAGGTGTCCTGGCAAGCAAGGACTCTCCACTACAATAAAGACCAACGTGCCCTAGAAGTGTTTCTTAAGAGATGACCCATGAACTACCTGTGATCTGCAGTTTCTTGCCTGAGAATACCCAAATAAAAATATTTTGAGATCCTAGCAGTAGCGGATTTGGTAGGCTGGGCAGGAACAGGTGGCTCGATGGGATAACTTTTCCCTTAAAGTTGTCAATAGAGTAAAGAAGTTGAACAGCCACAGCACATCAAAATGGAAACATGACTGAAACCAAGAAGCAATTACTAAAATCCTTAGTCCTTACATTATGAAATGGAATGCATTCTTTACATATTCTTTTGGAAATTAGATAAACTAGAGAAAGCCTAAGCTTGGATGCCTGAGGCTTCCACACAACATTATTACAACTATCAACCTTAAAAACTTGTGGTGTTCCAAATCAAACCTCCACTTCTCTAAATAATCTCCACTTCTCTAACAAGAAGTTATCTGGGTTATGAAAAAACACTTGCGTTCTTGGATAACTTGTTGATTGAAATATAGTTTAGGCCCAAAACCAGAGGTCAATTTTGAACTGAGGTCAATAGCCCTTTGTGATATACTTAACAAGAAACCGAAAAATATCCCAGGCACCAGCTAGAAAGTTATTAAACACTAAAAGCAATGGGGGGGGGGGGGGGGGGAGAGAGAGTATTTTGGTTTTGGAGAGGGAGAAGCGGGCTTTAAATGTTAGGGGGGAAAAGAAAACTGACCCCCTCCAAATGGGCGTGAGCATATACGTTTTTATCTAGCTCCCACCCACCCCCTTTTCACTAACTGGTAAAGAAATAGCAAACATCACCAAATAACCACAACTATACTGAAAACAGTAAAAGCCAATACCACCACTGAAGTGAGCTGTAGCTCACGAAAGCTTATGCTCAAATGAATTGGTTAGTCTCTAAGGTGCCACAAGTACTCCTTTTCTTTTTGTGAATACCATCACTATGACTGTCCCTATTTTCCTACTTACTACCCTCCACAAACTTCACTCATACCACTCACCCTTAGTCCCCATGTACCTTTGGGCTGCCCTACCCCCCACACCTCCACAAGACCCACAGGTTTACCCTAGCCTTTTACTTGTAACCCTCACACAGACACACCCCCTACCCTTAGCACTCAAGGCATAAGCACCAGTCCTTTACTCACAGTTAAGCGATAAACCACATCTTGACTACTGTTTTGGAGTGACAAGCGATGACTACCGCCCAGCTAACCCCATTCCCAGCTTCCTGTATTCCTCAGGGCCTCTGTACACCCTGACCCCACAACAGCCCTACTCACAAGCCTCAGCGCCTATGCACCCTGACTCCACAAACAGCCCCTTAGCTCACAACCCTGAGGACCCCTATGCACCCCAACTCCACAAACAGCCCCTGACTCACACCCCTCAGCTCACCCGCCCCCACAACGAAAGCGGCAGCCCCTCCCCTAACCCTTCCGGGCCCCTGGGCCAGCCTAACCCCACAAGCCCCCAGCCCCTTACTCACACGCATCCCTTCCCCTGGAGGCTCGGACCGGCCTCACCTCACGACGTGCGGGAGGTGCTCCCTCACTCCATACCCATCCCTCAGCCTCCAGGGCGGCAGGGAGATCCAACCCCACCCACTTCCGGAAAGGGGGACATCGCTAGGCAACGGACCCATATCCACTTCCGTCGCCGAGTAGCCAATCGAAGCACTCCTGGTTGTGCGCTGTACCCGGCGGTCCCGTCGGCGCCTGGCACCCCGGGCCACAGTGGGTCCGCCCCCCTGGGCCGTTCTCTGCGGAGCTGTGGGGCTGCCTGTCAGCCGGGTAAGCAGCTTGAGGGGTGCCTCTGTGGGGCGAGGCGCCCAGGGGCCGCGCCTGGGTTACCCTGTGTGGGGAAGGGAGCAGGGCGGCCCCATGGGGAGCTCTGGCTGCAGGCGGGGGCTTCAAACCCTCCCCCCCCGGGGGGGCCTTGTCGCTGGCCAGGGACTTGCCTCCCAGCGCGCAGCCAATTTTTCAGTTAGTTCCGCTTACCTCTGTATGACTGAAACGAAAACAAGCGCTGCCACAGGGTAGGGAAATGCAGCCTGTCTTGCCAAAGGCATTGACAAATGATTATATGTTACTCCTGCAGTCCTTACTCACACAAGTAAATCCCATCAGTGGAACTTTGCTTGCATGAGCAAAGACTACATGCAGGAATAAGATTTTGTGGGACTGGGCCCTAAATTAGTCTGGCTGTTCTCCGTATCACTTCATCCCACGCGGAAATACTCCACCTCTGGGATGGAAGGCGGTAGCTGTTTAACAATGCATAGCATCACTATACAACAGCCCTGGACTTTTACCATATGTGTTGCACTTATTGAAAATGTCACGTATATAGCATGTATGTTTGTACAGTATATTTTGTGTCAGTTTTTCCTACTGAAACCAAATACAAAATCCTTGGTAAAAGAAAGTGGCAACGAAAACAAGTTCTTGTTGGTATTAACAAAACAAGGTGTTTTTTTTAATTAAAATTAGAATGTATTAATACTATATATAACTTTTTATTGCTTGCCCCAATGAATTTTTGAACATCTACCTTAACAATGTCAATTTACAAAAGAAAAGGAGTACTTGTGGCACCTTAGAGACTAACAAATTTATCTGAGCATAAGCTTTCGTGAGCTACAGCTCACTTCATCGGATGCATGCAGTGGAAAATGCAGTAGGGGGATTTTATATACACAGAGAACATGAAACAATGGGTGTTACCATACACACTGTAAGGAGAGTGATCAGGTAAGGTGAGCTATTACCAGCAGGAGAAAAAAACAACAACAAAAAACAAACAAACCTTTTGTAGTGTTAATCAAGGTGGGCCATTTCCAGCAGTTGACAAGAACCTGTGAGGAACAGTAGGGGCGGGGGGAAATAGTTTTACTTTGTGTAATGACACATCCACTCCGCCAATCATGGCGGAATTCCTCAAGGGCTTCTTTTCCATGGGTCCAGATGATAAAGATGTGATCAATGTAGCACAAGTATAGTAGGGGCATTAGGGGACGAGAGCTGAGGAAGCGTTGTTCTAAGTCAGCCATAAAAATGTTGGCATACTGTGGGGCCATGCAGGTACCCATTAGCAGTGCTGCTGATTTGTCCCCAAATGTGAAATAGTTATGGGTGAGGACAAAGTCACAAAGTTAAGCCACTAGGTTTGCCGTGACATTATTGGGGATACTGTTCCTTACGGCTTGTAGTCCATCTTTGTGTGGATGTGTCATTACACAAAGTAAAACTATTTCCCCATGTTTATTCCCCCCCCCCCCCCCCCCCCCGGTTCCTCACACGTTCTTGTCAACTGCTGGAAATGGGCCACTTTGATTATCTCTACAAAAGGTTTTTGTTTGTTTTCTCTCCTGCTGGTAATAGCTCACCTTACCTGATCACTTTCCTTACAGTGTGTATGGTAACACCCATTGTTTCATGTTCTCTGTGTATATAAAATCCCCCTACTGTATTTTCCACTGCATGCATCCGATGAAGTGAGCTGTAGCTCACGAAAGCTTATGCTCAAATAAATTTGTTAGTCTCTAAGGTGCCATGAGTACTCCTTTTCTTTTTGTGGATACAGACTAACACGGCTGCTACTCTGAAACCTGTCAATTTACAAAGAATGCCTATGGGAACTAATTTTATTTAAGTCATTTTGTTTACCCTTCTCAGAAATCCTTAGAGAGAGATTTTCAGTGTCTTATTTAGTAGTGGGCATGAAAATAGTTGGATGTGGTGTAACTCACCTCAGCTTTGTTAAACTAAGTACATAGAAATGCATGAGGAGCTTTTTCATCAGTACATACCAAGGATTTGGCGTTTGGAGACATGAATGAGAGAAAGTGGATAAAAAACAAAGAACTATTGTTTACTGGTATGAGTGTTTAAATATTGTTTGTGGTCACATTGGAATAATTTTGATAGTGTTAATTCAGTACCTACCAGTCCTAAATGATAATACATAATTTAACGAAACTTTTATTATGAGGAAAAAAATTACTTTAGCTGGTATAGTGATTAACCTTTCTAAGGACATTCAGAGCAGGAGGCTCTCTTGTTCTATAGAGGTTCTTGTAGCACTCTCATCACTGTAGCATCTGATTTCCAGTACTGCATTAAATTATATGATTAACATCTGTCACGTATAGTTTGTTTTCTCTTTCATCTTCTTCCCATGGAAGAAAATTGTGGGCACACTCAGCAATTAGAAGGTGCGATTCCCAGCTTGGGTAGATGTACACATGTTAGTTATGTTCAAACTGGCACCTAAAAATAGCAGTGTGGCAGGAGTAGCAGCTTGGGCTAGCAGTCCATGTACCTACTGAGTGGGGGGTCAAGCAAGATTGTATTGGGGGGGCTACCCTGACCTGCTGTATTATTTAATTTAATGCTGTCTGTGCCGCCGTGACCACAGTGCTATTTTTTAGAACACTAGCTCAAGCAAAGCTAGTGCATGTATGTCTACCCATGTGAAGTTTCCTACAGTCCAAGAGCTTTATGCCCAGATATATTGTATTGCTGTAATCCCGCCAATAGGTGATAAAGTCATGAAGGTCATATCATCTGGTCTGGATGAAATGGAGTCTCATCAGCAACCAGAGTTGGTAGAGAACATTGTTTATCATAGCACTGTGAGACCTTACGAGTCAGAGAAGAATCCTAAACTACAGATCAAACTGACCAATTGTGAGTGCATCCCTCCAACTAAAGGAGACTGCAGACTCCCATAGTGCTTTCCTCTGTTCCATCTTGCTCAGTTCCAGCTTTAAACAGCTGTTCTTCAACCCTGAGCCGATGTAATCCAAGCAGTGGGGCAGCTTGGTGGAGTGGAGGAGTATTTGTCATTTTGGGGAAGACTCACACTCTCTTTTTAGTGATGACTTCACTCTTTCACATAGACAAAAAAACCCCAAAACTGGAGAATTTATTGGAATTCTTGTTTATAGAGAAGAGACTAACTTTCTGGGCCAAAATGGGGGTCACTTACTATGAAATATAATACATTGAAGACCACCCCTATAGGAAATTCCCTGGCTTAAGAGGCTGCTATAAACTATCCCCAGGATAGCCAGTACCATTTCATTAGACTTTTAGACTTCATCTGCTGGGCAAGCCACTTCTCCTAGTTCATTAAAGAGATACTTCATATTATTTAACCTGACAGAAAAAAATGGGGTAAAAATGGCTGAGTGGAATTTATGTTATATGTTATCCAGACAGTCTGCAGCTACATCAGGTTTCTGTATTTTCAGGGGTTCCAATCCCTTAAATTGCATTTAACGGAACAAATATTCAGTTTTGTGCTGCAGTGCAAACAAACTAAAATGAAGGGGGAAAGTGAAAACAATCAGGTCATGTACCTGTCCTCTCATCCCTGAGTGCAAAATAGTTCAACATAGTTTAAAAGGTAACTTTATTTGGGACTGCTCAGAGGTGGCACATACAGCCCTTGGAAAAGGAAAGCATGTTGTATCATTCTGGATGACCCAGGAGTGGCTTTTCTAGGCCAATTTATTGAGCATAAGCTTTCGTGAGCTACAGCTCACTTCATCGGATGCACTGTAGCTGTAGCTCACGAAAGCTTATGCTCAAATAAATTGGTTAGTCTCTAAGGTGCCACTAGTACTCCTTTTCTTTTTGCGAATACAGACTAACACGGCTGCTACTCTGAAACCTAAATTTCATAAGTTATCTTTAATCATTGTAACAACTTCTTGCTTGAGAGGCAAGTTTCTTGAGTGTTAAAAGGATTTACAAGAGGGGCACAATAGATCAGTGAATAAGTACAGGCCTGCTTTAGTCTCTTGACGATACTTTGCATTGCTATAGTATCTTCCAGCTGTCCCTCACATGGTGCTAATGCACTAATGAAGCCTCACAACCCCTCTGAGTTCAGTAAGTATTGCTATCTCCATTTGACAGAGGACTAAACTTGAGGTAAAGGAAGTTTAAGTGAGTTGTCCAAGGTCGTAAAGCAAGTAAGAACTGGCAATAGCATCAAGGAGTCTTCATATCCAGTTGCCTGATCTAAGTGCCAGACACTGCTTCTTTACTATTTAGAAATAGTATAGAATACATTTTAAAAATCTCATTGTCTTCCTTTAAGCATGAGCTGTAAGTTACTGAACAGGATTGGCCCACTTAATGTTGGAGTAAAAAAGATTAAATCAAAGTTATTTTAGAGAGAAATATTGAAGACGTTATTTAGCGTGTTCTGGGACAGAATCATACAATTAAATTTTTAAATTATCAACTGTTCCTAAAATCACAATATAGAGTTTTAGCCAAATTTTCTTAAGGCAGCCCTAGTATGAAAACAGTTAAAGTAAACATCAGGAGAAATGGATTCATTATTTTTGTGCAACAGATTCAAAAGATTATTCTTACAATACTGTACATAAAACCAATATTCTATAAAAGTTATCTCCTCATCCAGCACAAGTTTTCTGGAGAGTTACAAAACAGTACACATTTGAAATTTACTTATGTAAACAAGATAGGTATAGGTATTAGCCACTTCCTTTAACGAGTCTTTAGGAAAAAATATTTCCAAGACAATAGACATATTGATCTCAAGTTACATTTTAAGTGTCACCCTGAATGCCTACCCAATCTAAATTAGGCAATAGTATTTCCACAGTTTTGTAGTAGAAATAGGGGGCTTTGAAATCTGCAACAGTAAAGGCTTCAAATAAGTCCTTTTGTAAAAGAACACTGAAATTAATTGAGTTGTTCCTGATTATTCCAGGGCAGTGAGCAGTTTTTCACAATTAGAGGAAAGACATGTACAATTGTGATGAATGAGAGTAACTATGAGGTACTCTAAAAGTTGTCTGAAATGAAATAATTTACTTTAGTTAGCACAGGAGTTTCTGAAATTTTTTAACTTCTCTTTATAAGAATGACTTTTTAATCTCAAAAGCCTTTGGGCCAAATTCAACCCTGAGGCCAATGGAGTTACATCAGTGTTGATGTCTCTAAAAAGCTTAAGGAATAAGAAGTCCATAATTCAACAACACATTAATTTCTTAAATAGTTTCAACTTAGAGTGAAGAGTTGAATGTGACAATCTGACAGTAGATGGGCTGTAAGCATTACTGGAGTCCTATGTTACTGTTCTCTGCTGGGAAAAGCTAATTAATTTCCCTTTGTACAAGGCACCACTTTTCAACTAAGTAGATCAGAATGTTGCCAGAGTATGAAGGTGAGGGTCACTCCATACTCAGTGGACGCCAGTTCTGAAAGTGCCAATAGTTTTAAGAATTACAGTATCAGAAAATGCATATTACACCATGGTTTTAGATTTCAGCCCTTCTGGTCCCTGAGCCAGCACACACATGTTTCCTGGAGAAATGTTGCTAAACTGCAGATGTCAGCATGAATTAAGAAATTGAGAGTATGTGTGAATAATCAGATCTTGCCTATAAATACCTCAATTTGTAAAGAGACACGAGTTAGAAGGCAAGTTTATGATGCAGTTTAACAGCTGCCTGATTTTCTAGACTGTAAAATTAGCTGCCATGATGCAAAAGGACATTTGATCCCATTGCTGAAAAGGCACCATATATTTTCATCCTTAAATTTCCGATTATTTTCCCCTTTTTTTAGGAGCAGACCTATTCAGGTCTGCAGTCTGAGTCACTTTCTTCTTTGAAACTGGAGCTTTATGCATTACAAAGGCAAGTCCAGCTCCTTCCTTCTCCTGTTCCATAACTGTTTCCATAGCAACTCTTCCAGCTGATGCCAGTGCAAGGGCTGCACTCAAAGTGGCACCAAACCCTTCATGTCCTTGCCTGCTAACTGTTTTGTGCTAATAAGGAAGAGGATTTGAAAAATTCTGTGTAAAAACTCTTGAAAGCACTGAAAAGTACTGACACAGAGTGAACCTCATAAGAGCACCAAAGCACTGTTGTTTCCATTCAAGAGCCCCCTGATGTTTGCATATATTGATAGTTAAAGACTTTGCTACGAATCTCTCTCGTTTTGAAATTCTCCTCACCGTGACTGTTAAAAGGATCAGTATAAAGAAAAGGAGGACTTGTGGCACTTTAGAGACTAACAAATTTATTTGAGCATAAGCTTTCATAAGCTGCAGCTCACTTCATCGGATGCAACATGTTTCTAATTTCTTCACCCCCTTTCTATTGAAGAGTGGCCTTGTGAGACCTTTCCAGGCAGGGATGTTGCTGTGGGAACAATGATGGAATATTCAGTTCTTTGCACAGACAACTACAACAGGAGAAAGAAAAAGAATACTTGTGGCACCTTAGAGACTAACCAATTTATTTGAGCATAAGCTTTCGTGAGCTACAGCTCACTTCATCGGATGCATGCAGTGGAAAATACAGTGGGGAGATTTATATACACAGAGAACATGAAACAATGGGTGTTACCATACACATTGGAATAAGAGTGATCAGGTAAGGTGAGCTACTACCAGCAGGAGAGCGGGTGGTGGGGGAAAAAAACCTTTTGTAGTGATAATCAAGGTGGGCCATTTCCAGCAGTTGACAAGAACGTGTGAGGAACAGTGGGGGGGCGGAGGGGGGGAGAATAGTTTTATTTGTGTAGTGACACATCCACTCCCAGTCTTTATTCAAGCCTAAGTTAATTGTATCCAGTTTGCAAATTAATTCCAATTCAGCAGTCTCTTGTTGGAGTCTGTTTTTGAAGTTTTTTTGTTGAAGAATTGCCACTTTTAGGTCTGTAATCGAGTGACCAAAGAGGTTGAAGTGTTCTCCGACTGGTTTTTGAATGTTATAATTCTAACACATTCCAGTTTTAGTCTGTTCAGAATAGGTCCAGGAGAAGCCATACTGGCAAGTCAGATTGCCATGAAGAAGAACACTCAGACATATTTAGGGTAAGGGGAGGATAGGAAGAGAAGTGAAAAGAAATTAAATTAGTAGAAAAAGGATTTACTCAACAGTTATGGTCATTCATAGTTTCTTTTAATTTCACCCACCCTATTAAGTACTTTGTCACAAAAGCCAGACTCCAAATGGAAGCAGTGCAAATACATGACATATTTCTGGCACTTATAAAAAGAAAATTATTTACTTGTTTTACCCACCACACCTTAGATTAAAATTGAACATTTAAGAAATCTAAATCACTCTTTATCAGTGCTACTGATTTATTATTTTCACTTCATTTAGCTTCCACAACAAAAATAGATTGGTCAATTTTACTTGTAATTATAATCAGCTTTTCTTCTTACATGCTAACACCACGCTGCCCTGTTTCAGTTTCCAGGACTTCTGCAGAATATTTAAATAAAGAAGGGGGAGGGATAGCTCAGTGGTTTGAGCATTGGCCTGCTAAACCGAGGGTTGTGAGTTCAATCCTTGAGGGGGCCATTTAGGGAGCTGGGGGAAAAATTGGGGATTGGTCCTGCTTTGAGCAGGGAGTTGGACTAGATGACCTCCTGAGGTCCCGTCCAACCTTGATATTCTATGATTTCACTTACATTTTAAAGGAATATAATAGAACGTATTCTTTTTAGGTTTCACTTAAATAAAATCTAAATGTTGGGTCTAACTGCTTGACAGTGCCCTTTAATTAATTTAGATACCCATATCTTTAAATTGTCAGGTAGATCAGTATTTCAGGGAAATGTGTAAAGCTAATTCTGTGAAGGAGAAAAGGTTTAATTTCTCATTTAAATAAACTTTAAAAGTACCTGCTGAAGTCACAGTGCTCACGGACAGCATCACAGACAGATCATAAAGTTTGGGCTAGTTTTGGCCTCTGTAAGAAAGCAACTGTGAGAGAGACTTCTTGTTATCATTGTAGCAATGTTTGTCAGTGTTTAAAATTGATAAATGAAAGGAGTAGCAATACTTCTTTTTGACATTATGACTAGAAGTAGTCTGAAGGTGCAGAAAACGTGCTTCTACCATTTTTAATCCAACTCACTAATTTCAAAATTAGGCTAATATTTTCCTAGTTTTTGATTATTCTGTTCCATTTTATATGCCCAGCAATCCATCCTCTAACTGAAAAATGCAGAGAGCCTGCAATTAATTATAAAAGATAACAGTGAAACAAAATTATTCAACTAAGTATACCAGTTGTAACTGTAACTTTATTATGGCACTGCTGAGACAAGGAGTTTGTTAAAATACTCAGATCCCTTCATTTAAGAGCTGTTAGAAACCAAAGGGTCCCATTAAAATGAAGTGGAAACTAGTTTTGCTTTAGAAAACATAAAATCAGAAGTGGAATGTAGCCTTGAATGCAAACATACATTCTGTGTAGCCACGGCAGTTAATACAACAGTGCAGACTCCTTCAGTTAAAAATCCTATACTCCTGAATACACAGAAGATCACCTTGAGCTCCTAGGAACTGGCTCCACAAGAATAAGCACCAAAGCCCGCCCTGGAAAGAGAGGAGAGTGATCAAGATAACGCTTCTTTAAAGTCCTTCCCAGTGAGAGACTTCAAGAAGATAAAAAGAAAAGGAGTACTTGTGGCACCTTAGAGACTAACAAATTTATTTGAGCATAAGCTTTCGTGAGCTACAGCTCACTTCATCGGATGCATCCAATTAAGTGAGCTGTAGCTCACAAAAGCTTATGCTCAAATAAATTGTTAGTCTCTAAGGTGCCACAAGTACTCCTTTTCTTTTTGTGAATACAGACTAACACGGCTGCTACTCTGAAACCTTTCAAGAAGATAAGCTTCCCCCTTTTGAAATATCATTATCTTGTCCATTGTGTTGCAGAACCAGTCTATATGACCTTTGCCTTCTAAAAAGCATAGCTAGAGGCAAATTATTTTGTCACTATACTTGACACACAGAACTAACTACATAAAATATGTTGAAAAGTTAAAAAGCCACTAAGTTCAGCAGCCACATATTGTTCACCCTCATTTTCTCTTCCTACGCTATCTTCATAACACCAGTGCATCTCTCCCAGATAATTGATGTGTTCCTGCTGGATCCAAAACAGCCAGATATCTGATGTAATCCAAGTATGTGTGAGTGATCGAAGGACAGAAGTGGTAATAAACATAGCAGTTGTATCACAAATAAGTCAGATACATTAACTCTTTTTGACACCTTAGAGACTAACAAATTTATTTGAACATAAGCTTTCGAGAGCTACAGCTCACTTCATCGGATGCATTCAGTGGATGAAGTGAGCTGTAGCTCACGAAAGCTTATGCTCAAATAAATTGGTTAGTCTCTGAGGTGCCACAAGTACTCCTTTTCTTTTTGTGAACACAGACTAACACGGCTGCTACTCTGAAACCTGTCTTTTTGACAATGGGTGTAGATTTTTCTCAGCATGCTTCTCAGTCCTAGCATCTCAGTGCTGTTTCATGACACCTGAATTACATATTTGAGTATACTGCCTGTGAGAGAATCAGGGGAGTATCACAGGCCTGATTCTCCCCTCAAATTTCTTTATACTGATATCTCCACTGACTTCAGTGCAGGGGCATGCACAATGGGGGGGCAAGCAGGGGCACCCCCAATAATCAGCGAGGGACACAGTACTCCCCCTGCCCCGGGGCTGCAGCGGGGAGAGAGCCACAGCCCCAGAGCTAGGGGAGTCCTCTCTCCCCAGGGGCTGGGTGGGGAGGGGGGAGAGTGAGCTTCTGTGCCTCCCCCCACTCCCCCTAAAGGGGTCAAATTTAAATTCCTCTGCATGCTCCTGCTTCAGTGGCGTCACTCTTGATTTACACCAGTGTTACAGGAGAATCAAGCCCTGTTTCTTTGCTGTCCCACATATCTCTCTGTAAAACCCAGATGCCTGCAGAACTCCAATGGTGAAGAAAGTAAAGATACTACCACCAACTTGTTCAAAAGTGACTGGCTGCAGTACTGGGACAAGCTCGGACTGAAAAGCAACCCCAAGAAATCAGTTAAACATTCACTGAATTAATATCCTTTTTTAATTTTTATTTTACTAGACAAAGCTAATATTGGGTTTCCAAATGTCTGTGTTTGCAGATTTCAGATGTATACATCAGTCTCGTGTTGGAGAACATTATTCTAAAATAGCATTAAGGTTTTGATACAAACCAAAGAATGGCAGGAATGTTAGGTTTAAGCCTGCGAAATATTAGAGCAGCAACTCCAGGCTCAACCTGGAATGGTATTATTCCCAGCAACCTTTAAATATACAATGAAAGCTGCATCAGGTAGCCACCCAATGGACCAATAAAATCAATTGTCAGTAGAGGTTTTTTTAACTGCAAGTTGAACAAAACCATATTGAAAACCTCGGGGATAACTGAATGGCTTAATACAAGGAGTTATCTATTGGGCAGGAGGACCTTAGTAGAAATTTCACTGTACCAAATTATATCCATCATCTCATCCTCCTATATTTATTCAATAGAAAGATCTCTATCACACCAACTAACACAGAAAAACTTCAGTAAAGGTTTCCTAACAGAAGATGTGCTTGAAAGAAATAGCAGGATGTTCTTCCTCCTGTTACATGTACCATTTATACCATTTATACATGTACCATATGTGTCAGCAATGGTCCTCTGCCATGTACATTGGCCAAACTGGACAATCTCTACGCAAAAGAATAAATGGACAGAAATCTGACATCAGGAAGCATAACATTCAAAAACCGGTAGGAGAACACTTCAACCTCTCTGACCACTCAGTAAAAGATTTAAGGGTGGCAATTTTGCAACAGAAAAGGTTCAAAAACAGACTCCAATGAGAAACTGCTGAGCTTGAATTAATATGCAAACTAGATACCATTAATTTGGGTTTGATAGAGACTGGGAGTGGCTGGGTCATTGCACATATTGAACCAATTTCCCTAAGTTAAGCATCCTCACACCTTCTTGTCAACTGTCTAAATGGGCCATCTTGATTATCGCTACACAAGTTTTTTTTCTCCTGCTAATAATAGCTCATCTTAATTAATTAGCCTTTTACAGTTTGTATGGCAACTTCCACCTTCTCTGTATGTGTGTGTGTGTGTGTATATATATATATTCTTACTATATGTTTCATTCTATGCAGCCGATGAAGTGGGCTGTAGCCCACAAAAGCTTATGCTCTAATAAATTTGTTAGTCTCTAAGGTGCCACAAGTACTCCTTTTCTTTTTGCATTTATAGCCTGACTTATCTCAGTTGTCACCCTGCCACCATAGAGATATTTATTAGGCACTTTTGGTGACATTGGACTGCTGCTGATTTCCAAAATACAGGCTGCAGGACCACCCTGCCATCACGACTTTACTTTAAATGAGCAGATTGCTGATACAGAAACAGGAATTGAAAATGGTACCACCTAGTTAAAACGTCAGCAGGCCTTTTCTGCCAGGTCCTTTATTGGAGTTTTCAGTCCTTCAGGTTTGTGCTGTCAGATCTTCAGGGGAGTGAAAACAGCTGCCAGTCTCCTTGTCTAAAGGGAACAGAAACTATGGGACAGGCTATGATTTCGCTCTTCTCAAGAACATCTCAGAATACTCAAATCAGCACTTTAGGTAAGACACCTGCTTCATTTCTCCCTCTGTAATCTCAGAATTCATCATGCATGCATTAAATTAACCTCTACAAGTTTTACTAATTAAACCTCTTTGTACCTCTGTAGGATGTAGAACTGAAGGATCAGAATAGTGATTCCAAAAATAAACACTATAACTTACTGAGAAGAAAATGACATGAGACATATTATTATTCATTACTTACTACACAGTAAAATATTCCACCAATACACAACTCTGTTACGTAGTTACCTGAGGCATTCAACTCTTGATCCCATATTTAAAGCTGGCAAAGGACTTGTAGACACATTTCAAAGGTACTGAGCACCCAGCGATTCCCAAGCAGTTTGGGAATAACTTAGAAAGTCCAAAATTCAAAGATTTGAGGGGCCCATGCTCATAGGAAGGGACATGGTACTATTAGATGATGCCTCTAGATTAACTGAATTTGTATTTTACGTGATGTTGTAGCAGCAAACCTTAATATGGAGACAAAGGCCTTAACTGCACTGCGAATTTTAAGGAGTTCTGCCATTGCCATGTAGCACCAACACAGCTCCACTTTTGCAAGCAATGGTACAAGCAGAAGGGCATATTGCTGCATGAATTTTTACCACTGTATCATCCAGATCTTCTCAATGTACACAAAGCCTTTGACTCCTGATAATGTGCTGTTATAATAGCAAATTTAATTCCATCATCTGTTTGCCTAAGCATGGACTAACCCTACCAGGTACTCTCCTATGAGCATATTCCCTTCAAAGCTTTTTAGTATTTTAGTCCCAACCTGATTTGGACCATTTTTATATTTTGCAGCCCTCTCTTCAGAAGCTTCTATTCCTTTCCCACTAGAAAGTCAATCTCTATTGATGTGTATGCTAAATTTGCTACTGTATCTGGAAACAGGTATTTTGTATTATATATGTTGAGAGCACCATTCTACCCTGTGATACGTGGTATGCACTACTGTATATCTTGTAAATATGAATGTTTGCCCTTAAATATTAGTAGCTCTTTTCAGTTGCAATGGAGGATAAGCGTTTCAGTGAATTAAACATTGAAGTTTCACCTCTGGAGAACTGGATTAGAATCTCAATTTGGCTCACAAGTAGAAGTAGTTTAATGGTCTCATCCTAGTCTTTAGAAATCTACCTGGATCTGTACACATTAACAAAAGTACCACATTGTTATAAATCTCAGCTCAGAAGACAAGGATGTTGTGAGTCGGGATTGCGGAGCATTGTGTGGCTGTAATCAGTGCTATTAGTTTTATTAGTTCAAAAGCACTAAATTCACCTTTCAGAAATAATAATTAAAAGCTAATAAACAATATCTCAACTTACATTAACTCTACCCTGTACACAACTATCTACCCTTTTGATAAAGGATTCGGGCTTTAATTATTTTTGCTGCTTTACTGGATTTAAGAGATTCTAAACTCTTTCCCTGGTTTCTGCCATGGATACACACACCCCTATTAAATAGCCCTAAAACAAAACTGTGTTTACAATCCGAATTAATGGTGTTTGGGCACTCATCAGCTCAGGTGGTAGGCCATGTGAGTCAGGCAGTAATGAATTATAGCTGGTCTCATCGGATGCTCAAGAATCTGGGAGAAGTGCCATTTAAGAGAGGTTTTTATTCCAGTAATACATGGCTGGTATGAGTGACAAAATTCTGTTATGCCCTGTAATTTGTCTCTGTTCTCAATTGCCGTTGGATTTCAAAAGCTCAGCATTCACCTGAATGGAGCTTACTTCCCTTAGGTCACCATAAGCACAAAGTCCCTTTATCGTAATGAGAATTGGCAGGATTAGTGCAGAATAGCTAATTTGTAATGGGGTGGGGGGGTTATATAATGCCCCAGTCTCCCCATCCCTTAATATTTTAGTAAAGGTTTTAAAAAAACTTTAAAAAGCCCATCTCAAAAGAACAAAATAAAAATCTTAACTTGTACTGACATCCTAACCATATCTGTGGTTGCACCACTACTCTTGGAGGGTGGGAGGCAAAGAGGGGAGACACAGCATAGATAAAAAAGTTTATGGCATAGAAAGGGGTTATTTCAATACAGAAACTAGAGCTTTCCTCCAGCTGTTTAACTACACTGGTATCTATGGAAGCAAGGATGGGTTAAACCTAAATGAAGCCCAAATGGGCCAATATTTTGCTCCCCAAGTTGGCCTTCCATATAGTTTCTTCCTCACTCTCTTGCAATGGATTCCATTTCTCAACCAGTTCACCATCTCTTACATACCCACTTGATGTCTGATTTTTCAAATGTGCTGAGTACCCACAACTACAATGGAAGTCTTGGGGAGCTTGAGGTGTTCAGCGCATCTGAAAGTCAGATGTGGCTTCTCAGTGATTTGCTAGCTTCAGATTAAAAAAAGCCTAGCTCCTGGAGCCTGCCTTACTTCACCTCGTGACGCTTGTCTGGCTGTGGCTGTCACATAAATACTATGGATGTCTTGGACCAAATTCATTCCTAATATGATCCTGTAAAGTAAGTTACAGCAGAGATTAATTTAGCTCGGCATGTGCCCATGCCTGCAACAGGAGCTTGTCACCAGGTGGCCCCGATAAGGATTCCAGCTCTGAGGGAGTTAATGGGAAAAATACAGGCAACCATGATCGGCAGTCGCAGTTTTGCAATGGGTGGGCACCTTGCACCTCTCCTATGCCCTTGGCACCTTATTTACCTCCCCAGGGCTAGTGGGGTGAGTCATAGTTAGAGCAAAAGGGGACCACTCCTAAATCTGGCTCCCCCCTTCCTCCATTGCGCTGTGCCCCCGAAGATCCCAAATCGCATGGCTATAGTTCCCACCATCCCTTTTGATCTCCCCAAGAGTCCAACGCTGCTGCTTCTGCAGCCACTGCTCACCCCAGCCAGGCAGCGTTTGCCCCCAGGCATGGAGAGTTATCTGCAGAGCTTGCAAAGCACACTATGCACCACTGGGAGCCTTTCACCATCATCCAGTTGGCCACAACAAGTGAGACCAGCAGGGCCATGGCCAGCAACTAGGCGGGGAACTGCAGTGGAAAAACCACTAGGGCAGGCTCACTGGCAACTGTCCCTGGTCACGCTAGTGTGTGCAAGCGACTCATGCTCCTGGACAGGAGACGCAAACGGCTGCATGGAAGGGACTCGCACTTCCCTGGGGATGGCATTGACACTCGCATGGTCAAGTGATAGCCCTGCTGTACGCTACCCCTGAGAAATACACTGGGACAGCCAAGAACACAGACTCACTATCAGAGCCCACTTTTGAAAAAGTTGGCCAAGAAACTTGCCCAGGGCCACACAGCAAGCTGGAGGCACACTCTGGAACTCTGACTTTTTCATGCTGTACCCAAACCACTACACCACACTCAGAGATCGAGCAGCTCCAGTAGAGGAAGTTCCTATAACAGACTCAGCCTATGTGGGTCAGATTCTGCTCATGGTTATAAACTTGTAACTAGGGAACAGTTCCTTTTAAACCAATGGAGTTATTCTGGATTTACACCATTGTAGCTAAGAGCAGATCCTTTGTCTTTCATATTTAGTTTTTATATTCTCTTGTTGTGTGCATGGGATTTCCATTAAAATTTTGAGGGGAAAACAGGCCCCTCAATTGAGCAAAAGCCTGAAATTTTTATTCAGACAAAATGTTCACAAAATCATTGGAAGTATTGCACAAGTAAGGATAGAGTAAAAGCTGAATAAGAACTTCAAGATATATCCTTTAATTTGGAACCTCAAGCAGTGTTGCAGGAAAAAACCTGACAAGTCTGGAATTATGTATTTAAATTTTAGTGGCAAACTAGGCTTAATGTTGTGACTCCTTTTCCTCATTTTGAAAGGATATTTACTCAATTTATTCAATTTGCTTTACTTTCTGATATTGCTGTTAAACAGTAAGTCTAAATACTTTGAACTATTCATGAGGCTCCGGGAACATTGATTTTTTTTCTCTCTGTTTTCTTTTAATTTCAAAATGAAAATTTCTTAAATTATAGAAGATGAGAGCCAGGGAGCGGAATGGTAATATAAAGATTTTTAATAGATCAGTCTGAACGGAACAGTAGCAAAGAGAACAAGTAAACTGGTGATAACTTCACCTTCAGAGCTAAGAGGTTTCAGAGTAGCTCTTCTGCTTCCTGTGGTCAAATCGCAAAGCTGCCAGCTGAGGAATGTTGTCTGCTCTCAGTCTTGGTAGGAAGAGCTGATAAAGGTGACTTGAAAAGATTCTGTTCCTCATGATACAATTAATAGACATCATTGTCACTAGGTTCAGGTAAATTGGATTGTTCACTAGATGCTATATTTGTTTGTCCAAATGTAGTAATGTTTGAGCTGCCTTCTGTATTAAATAAGTGGTGATTCGGTATTTTTATACTTACCTGGGCCTCCATTACTGTAGTATCTGAGTGCCTCCCAAATATTTCAAAATAACAATATCTCTCTCTCTTCCTTCACAGTGTGTAATAGAATAATAGCTTATAGTTTGCCTGTTTGTATGTGTGCTGTGTTGTGTATCTTTCTGTGTGAATAACTTTTTGAAGAAAAGCTAACCTAAAGAAATGAATTTTGCATTTAGTTCTGGATGTGTTTGTTCTCATCTCTTGCAGAAGGATTCATAGTCGAGGTCCAATTCCTACAAAAGTTCTCAGAGTAGCAGCCGTGTTAGTCTGTATCCACAAAAAGAAAAGGAGGACTTGCGGCACCTTAGAGACTAACAAAGCTTATGCTCAAATAAATTTGTTAGTCTCTAAGGTGCCACAAGTACTCCTTTTCTTTTTACAAAAGTTCTGTTTCCCACACTCATGAACCTCTTCCTGTTGATCAATAGTTTAATTGTTTCACCTGAATATAGCTGTCATAGGAATTCACGGTCTCAGTCACAGAGAGAGAAGTGATCTCTCAGTACCTAAACCAGTCCTATGGAGGATTTTGAAAATCAGGACACAATCTGAAGCAGTTTCTGTATTCATTGGGAAGACTGGGAAAGTGAATGCTGGAGTGATGCATTCATGGCAGCTTGCGCAGCTAAGCAGATTGGCATTTTATACCAGTAAGAGCTTTTTTCAGGATGTGTGGTTCCACTCCTAACTATGAGTTGCAATAATCTAGTTCATAGATCATTAATGAATGGATCACCCTGGCCAGATCTATGATTGATAGGTGTAAAATCAGCATAATGGAGTGAAGAATCTGTCCCTAAGTTTCTTGAGAGTACTAATTTAGAGTAGTAGTTTTTGATAGAAAAGAATTACAGCCTAAAATACTATATACTGGTAATTGTGGACTGAAGCCAATATTTAATGAATGTGTTTAAAACACCCAGTGCTTCTGTTTTTTCTTGATTAGACTAATATTTACTAGCAATTCTGCCAAAAAATAAACACTGGGACCTTTAAACCTTAATTATACCATACATCACTGTTTTTTGAACCTTGGCCATCCACAAAACGTATTATCTTCACAGTGATTATGATAGGTTTCAGAGTAACAGCCGTGTTAGTCTGTATTCGCAAAAAGAAAAGGAGTACTTGTGGCACCTTAGAGACTAAACAATTTATTTGAGCATAAGCTTTCGTGAGCTACAGCTCACTTCATCGGATGCATCGGATGAAGTGAGCTGTAGCTCACAAAAGCTTATGCTCAAATAAATTGGTTAGTCTCTAAGGTGCCACAAGTACTCCTTTTCTTTTAGTGATTATGATGCAAGCTAATGCTGAGAGGAAAATGAGGAAGTTAGTGGGTCTCCCTCTGTCATTATAAAGTATGTTTTCTAGCCCTTCGGGTTGTGGAGAAAAGTGTATTGAAAACATTAATTGACTGCACCCTAATGGCTCAGAAAGCCAAATGCAAATAAAAGGACCAACACTGCAAAAGAATAAATCTCATCATTTTTGAGGGGCCTGATTTATGATTTTTGAATGCTGGGATGGCAGTGCTGCTATTATTCACCATATACACTGTACTCTTTACTAAAGCTCCCTTAGTACTGTCACATTGCTATCTATTACACACAAATCTCATGCTGCCTTCCCCCACTCTCTTCCTTCTATTTCCTTTGAAGCCCTGAGTATTCTCAACTGTATGTTTCCCATACTTAAGGCCCACACAAGAGTCCTCACCATCCTTCTTGTGGCATATAGCCACCTTTGCCCCATCCAATCTCTCTGGTTGCACCTTCTCTGTTACACCTTCTGGAGGTAGCAGAATTGCATCTGGTATTAACCTCCTAATATCAAAAATGGAGCATCATGTAAGAGATTGTAGAGCAAATATTGATGTTAGCATGACGGGTTGTTCATTTCTAATCAAACCATCTTCTACTTTATTTCGTAACTCTAAAGGAGCAGAAAACAACTTTTTTGTCCTCTCCCCTTACTGTAGTTTTTGGCTGTGACTCTGAAGTTCTCCATTTGGATCTGTGGCTTCAGGGAAATCATATGGAGAATCCAGATAACAAGACAGAGGTCGTTCTGCTGGCCTGTGGTTCTTTCAATCCAATCACCAACATGCATCTGAGGCTGTTTGAGCTGGCTAAAGACTACTTGCATGAAACAGGTGGGAGTAATAGCTTAGCTAATGCAAAATGTAGTGCTCTGAGATGTGTGTGGTTGTGTGTTTAGGTGAGTGCATTTGTGTGAGTATCTGCGATTGTTTTGCTATGACAGTGTCTATATTCGGATTTCGATTCACAAGATGTAGAGATGGGTATGAGTGTATGCATGATAATAAGTAACCTAAGACATAGAAGAATGTCCAGAGTTGCTGGGAATATAGCACAGTAATCGGTCATATCTGTGGCAGTGGCCTCTGTATCCCTGTCCCCTCTTGTGGACCAGTCTGTTGTAAGCGACCCCAACTCCTACGCCAATGTGTTTCTAAGCCTCCCTGGGTCTGAATAGTGACTGGTCACTGTTCCTGCCTCTGGGTATTTCACACAAGCTCCCAGAGGTAGACTCTGGGTCTGACTCCCTATTTGGTCAGTAGGATCCCACATTCTGGAACCAATGCCTCAACCTTCCTGAGCCCTCAGTTGCTAGGATATATTCCCCCAGAGTCCACCTGGTTGTTGTAGCCCAGTTTCTAATTAAAACCTTCAGGGTCAGTGTGGCAGGAGGTAGTCAAGGAACACAGACTTATCAGAGAAATACCGTAATCACAGACACTTAACTCTCTAGCCTTTTCAGGAGTAACAGATCTTTGAAAAACAACAACATCCTGAATGCACACCCCCTTCCCCCGCCCTAAATCTAATCTCATCCCTCCTGTGAGTCCTGGGTTTTGTCAGCATCCTTAAACTATGCATCTTTTGCTGCCTTCTTTTGACTGGTCATTTTGCATGTGCCAGTGGTCTGGCCCATTGTGGAGAAAAGCACCCCTCTTTTAAAAGGTTTCAGAGTAACAGCCGTGTTAGTCTGTATTCGCAAAAAGAAAAGGAGTACTTGTGGCACCTTAGCTCACAAAAGCTTATGCTCAAATAAATTTGTTAGTCTCTAAGGTGCCACAAGTACTCCTTTCCTCTTTTAAAACAATCTCTGTCTCCATGTTGTCTATGTGCTTCAGCTGGGTAAGTTTGGGACGACAGCTTCTCCCTTGTCATTCAGAGTCAATTACCCTAACAATAGAAAAAAACCATTATTCTACTAGGGAAGAGTCATTCAATGTTGATAACCCTTGATTGCTCTGTCATTGCTTCTCAGACATAGTTGTTCCACTAGGTGTCAAGCCCCTGCTACAAAATGGATGCTCCAATCCACAAAAACTGCAATACAACATGAAGGTCACACTTCAGAATAAAGATTACAATACAAAAGAGAGACCCAGAAACAAAATGGGGTCCACGAAACAAAATGGGGTCCACAAAACAAAAAGGAGTTCACAGTTTGACACAGACATATTGTCAATCTGTCACAGCCTCCTCTCCCCAAACCCTGGGACTATCACACCAGCTTTTTGTAGTCTGTGTCACCTACCCTTGGCAGCGTGATTCAAATTCTCTTTCAGAGCTGTGCTCCATACATCAGTCACAGGGCACAACACTTTTCCGGTTCCAGGGGATTGGCTAACAGGGCTTTGTGGGGAGATGGCATCCATCTTCTTTTAAAGACCATAATGACCATGCATATGAAGTACTTTATGTACAATACAGTGAAGTCGACATCTGCTCAGTCACTCCTTATGTTTTTGTGTGGGTGTGTTTGTCATGCAGGAAAATACAAAGTAATCAAAGGAATCATTTCCCCAGTGGGTGATGCATATAAGAAGAAAAGTTTGATCAGCGCCAATCACCGAGTAACCATGGCAAAGCTTGCTACAGAAAGCTCAGACTGGGTGGAAGTTGATGACTGGGAAAGCAGCCAGAATGAGTGGCTGGAGACACTCAAAGTTCTAAGGTATTGCGTAGCCATACACTGAAAAGACACGTATTCCTATAGTAGGATCAGGACAGGAATGGTTTAAATGGCTAAGGGTCAATTCTGCAACTCTTAATCACATGAATAGTCCCATGGAAGTCAAAGGGACTATTCATATGAGCAAGAGTTTTTCACATAAATAAGGGTCGTGGGATTAGCGCCGCGCCCCCCCCCCCCCCCAATGCCTATACGCTGAGACTCTGAACAGTTTAAAATTTCTAAGGGCATATCACTTACATACTTATTTTTGATGCCTTTTTAACACTGAAGAAAGTGAGGGATTCATAACGGTGACTAGAGCTGAGAGTAGAGTGGGCCCATGCTGCCCAAGCTTCCCTCACTGAGTTCTGCTGATGTACAATGCTGCTCTTCCGTACGTTTAAAAGTAGTGTGAGAACCTTAAAGGAATACCTATTTTTCAATCTTCCTTCACCCCCATGAAGCTTCTGTGTTTGCCCTTCTTCTCCATATGGTTTGTGTATTACTCTAACTCCGTCCAATTTCTTCCTTTGAAAAAATAAACTTCCTTAATTGCTGATGCTTCTAGCTCCAGCACCGTGGCAGTCACAGGACTCTGATCTCACAGCCCATGGTTGGGGCAGTTCTCAAGAGACCTCTGTGAAAAACTCAGGGTACTGCTGCAGGAGAAAGTGATGAAATATGATTCAGTAGGTGGTTCTCTTCCCTATGTTATCACACAAGTCTAATACTCTTTCAAAAATTATTTATTTTGTAGATACCATCATCAGAAACTTGCATCTTCTAATCCTGATAACAGTCTGCAGAGTGCTGTACCTCTAATAAAGCCAGGTCGAAAGAGAAAACAGGAAGCAAATAGATACCTTCCTGTTAAAAAGAATCAACTGAGTCCAGAAACAAAAGGTTGAGTATGTTTGCGAAATAAATCCCCATAGCAACCCACACTTATTTCCAGACCATGGTGATCTGCCATTGAGAAGCATTTTTCTGATATTCGATCTCAGTTCTGACCACCCTACTGAACAATGTAAAGAAAATAAAGCACCTAGATTTTATGGCGTGAACCAGTAGTCTCCTTCATAATAGTAGACTATCAGGGTGAAGTAATCAGGTCTTAGACTAATCCTTAAGATAACAGAAATATGAACTGGAAAAAAAACATTTAGTTTACTGAGATTTGTCACACTACAGCTGAAGTTAAGGAATTGTGGATCATAGGCTCTTTTTATTCAATGAGGGAAGGAAGAACAATAAGTCAGAAGTCCCTTGTGTATCCAGAAATGGAGCAAGGGGTTGTAATTTAAAACCCCATGAAAGTGGAGTAGCATGATTTAGAAATTCCAGCTAACGTCCAGATTGATTAATAAAATTACATCTTTGTAAGAAGTAATATTCATCTCTATTTAACCTGAGCACCTGCATGAACTAAGACCTAACAAGCTTGCCAGTTTCTTAGTACCTTGGGCCCACCCACACCTTTTGGTTTCAGCCAATAAGCCCCTTCCAACTTTCCACGATGGATTTTTTTTCCCCCAATGTGTTTTTTTGATCCCTTAAAAATAATTTGATATCTTAGTCTTCCCTGGCCAGAGTTTACTAACACCATCCACCCAGGACAGGCAGACACCTATCAAGCCAAACAAACTTCTGTTGGTGAAAGAGATAAGCTTTTGAGGTCCACAGAGGCGCTGGGGGGGGGGTAGGGATCTGATGGGGGGGCTGCCAGCTGTGGACAAAGCAGGTGGCCAAACGACGTTAGGGGAGCATTGCACAACTTTAAACAAGCATGTTCTGTAATGGAGCAGGGATGTAACATCGAAACAACATTAAGCGAGAGGACGTTAAGTGGGGAGTTACTGTATTTTCTAGTACTTTTTGCTCCCTTTGGAGACTTCTATGGATAGCCTAATAAATCTTATTATCAGGATGTTTTTTCTAATACACTGTCTGAATGTTCCTTTTCATGTTAATTTCATCCCATTACCTCAGTATACCCAGGATATGGAGAGGTAGCATATCATTGCTAAGTCAGCAAATACCAGCAGCTAAAACTCAATCTTTGTCCATTCCCTTTTTTTAGGTGTCCCACAGCTGAAGTTGCTCTGCGGAGCTGACATCTTGGAGTCCTTTGGAATCCCCAACTTGTGGAAGCTGGAAGACATCACTGAAATTGTGGCAAACCATGGCCTTGTCTGCATAACCAGAGCTGGAAACAATGCACAGAAATTTATCTATGAATCTGACACGCTATGGCAACACAAGAATAACATTCACCTGGTAGAAGAGTGGATCACCAATGACATCTCTTCCACCAAAATCCGAAGAGCACTGAGGAGAGGCCAGAGCGTCCGTTACCTGGTCCCTGATGCAGTCCGGGCTTACATTGAAAAACATAACCTGTATAGTCCAGAAAGTGAAGATAGGAATGCTGGGGTTATTCTGGCCCCTTTTCAGAAATATGCTAGGGGATGTAAGCAGGAACAGACACTGTAATCTAGCCTGTTGTTATGCTGTAAAAACCCTATGTTTTAATGTGGGAAGATGTTTAATCTGTTCCAGTAAATCAGGTCTGATTCTATAGCCCTTGTACGTATGTAAGTACCATTGAATTCAATGGGAGTTTTGCGCATATGGGGATTGAGCTTTTACAGCACAAGCCTTGTCTTTTAAAAAAATGAAGTATTTTTTACCTCAGGTTAACTAACATGTGTGAGCTATCCTGAGGTAAAGACACACTGAGGACAAGGCACTTAGTTTTACCATAAGATAAACTAGGAAAGATCAGCTCTGTTGACCTTACTAAGGGTATGTCTATACTGCCCACGTTACAGCGTGGCTGCAGCAGCACTGTGATGTGGCCAGTGTAGTCATGCTTTATCACTGGGGAAGAGCTCTCCTGGTGATAAAAAAAAAAAAAAAAAACCCACCCCAAACGAGTGGTGGTAGCTTTATCGCCCAGAGTGTGGCTCCTGGCGATAAACTGCTGTCTATACTGGCACTTTTCAGCGCCAAAACTTTTGTCACTCAGGGGTGTTTTTTTTTCACACCCATGAACAACTAAAGTTTTAGCTCTGAAAGGGGCAATGTAGACACAGCCCTAGTCTATCTCACAGTAAAACTAAGGGTAGGTCTACACAGCTGACATTAAAGCGCTGCCGCAGAAGTGCTTTAAAGTGGTCTGTAGTCAAGGCTCCAGCACTGGGAGAGAGCTCTTCCAGCGCTGTAATAAAACCACCTCTGTGAGGGGAATAGCTCCTCGCTCCCAGCGCTGTAGCACTTTCTACACTGCCACTTTACAGTGGTGAAACTTGCATCGCTCAGGGGTGTGTTTTTTCACCTCCCTGAGCGAAGAAAGTTTCAGCGCTGTAACTGGCAGTGTAGACAAGGCCTAAAGTAACTTGTCTTCACAGTGTTTTTACCTCAAGGATAGCTGAAACTCATTTGTTATCCTGAAGTTTAAGAATACACCTTTTTTAGCAGTGAAGACAAGGCCTTAGGAGCTTGATTCCTCCACTGTCCTTTACCTTGTCATTTACAACTGTGCAGATTGAGAGTAAAGTGGGTGCAAAGTGCTGCCAATCAGCCATGCTGCTGTTTTACACTCACTTTGCATATGAACAGCAACAAAAGATGCTAGGCAGTGGAGAAGCAGGCCATACAATTATGCATTTTAAAGGGGAACCATCAAGTACTACAGTTTCATATCCAAAACTGAGCATAATGAAATGAAACAAAAATGGGTTTTACAAACTCTGATGTTACAGATATCCTTGACTTTAAAAAAAAAATCAAAAGTTTTTGTTTTGAACATGTCCCTACATTGGTGTGAACCCAAATACAACAGTAGGGCTCTGGCTACACTAGAGAACTTAAAGGAGCAATCTAGCTGTGCTCCTGTAAGCTCTCTAGTGTAGCTGCTCTTAGCCGATGGGAGAGAGCTCTTCCATTGGGATAATTACTCCAGCCCCCATGTACAGCGGTAGCTATGTCAGTGGGAGAAGCTTTCCCATCGACATAGCACTGTCCACACCAGCGCTTAAGTTGGCATAAGTTGTGTCACTCGAGGAGTAGCTAATTCAGACCCCTGAATGACCTAATTTATGTCAATTTAAGATTTAGTGTACCTATAGGCCAGGAACTAGTGCATTAGAACCAGAAAGTGAAATTGACTAGAAACAGAAAGCAAAATTGACCTATTTAGTTTTGCTGTTCAAACTGAATGACCTGTAAAGTGATAAACAACACAAACGTTTTGAACACTTCATTGTGTTATAACAAAAGACAAAGTCATTTCAAGGCAAAGTTACACTTTCTTCCACTGTTGTGTTTTAACCAAAAGCTTGGGAATGTCTGCTCATGAAAATGAAAAAAAAAATTGTTACAGTTCTTCTATCACTGATACATAGTAACTAGCATACTCCAAAATCTGGAGTATATAATAGTCTGATTCATTTTTAATACTATATTGTTCCTGCTGTAACTACAGCATAAAGCAAAGAACAATAAGAAAGATGCAAATCACATGCTAGAATAATTTTACATTTTAGCACCAGCAGCATAGTCAGAGCTGAGTCGTTTAAATGAGGAGCAGGATGAGGCTGGGTTGGGTTTATATATAAATGCAGTGAATAACTTTATTTCTGTTTCCCTGCCAGGGGTCTTGGGCTTTGAAAAATACTTGATGTTAATCAGGAGCGGGAAATGATATAATAATTGCCTTACTCTAAGGTCAACATTATTCTTCATGAAAGGACAGATCAGCTTCAGAAACTGGGCCCAGCCACTGGTTTAATGGCTAAAGGTTAAGAACAGTGTCATTGTGATTCTTATTCAACTGGGCCCTTTCTTCGGAATGAGGAATAAGATTTGTGAGACATTTGATTTCTGAGCCAGAATTTCTGTGACTGGAGGGGAGGAGGGGTAAGGAGAGACTAGGGTTCCAATGTAGTCTAGATATGTCATTTTTCTTTCTCAGAAGTCTGGTTCTGAAGTGAGCATAGCAAATTGGGTGTGTAAGTTAGAACAACACTATAAATGTCATGCTGGTGAATTCTACACTCCTGTCTCTTCATTTTGTGTGTGAATTAAGTGCCTTATCAAAAGTTCCAGGGCTCGAAGAGCTATTATTTAGATAGTATGAGAAAACTGTTGAACTGCATCCTCCACACAGTGGTCTGTCATACTGACCAGATCAGATATGCTATCAGAACATGAGATTCTCAGTGCTCTGGACAAGGTGAGCAATGCATGGCATCTCCACATGTGCACAAAAATGCTGGAATTAATGTATGCTTTAGAGCCTCTGTGTGCTGCTAGTACCAGTCTGCAACCATTGGTTTCTTCAGAGCATCTATATTAAAAAAAAATCTTTGTGATAAGGTGAGGCCATTACCTTAAAGTACACTTCTGGCTCTGAAAAGTGACTGAAATTGCCACTAAGATGTTCCATGTTTATTTCTTCTCAGTGATTTCCAGATCAAATGTGATCTGTTTATAATTAAAAATGTTTTTTCTCACTGGGAGCTTGGACTCACCTTGGACTTTGACAGTCAAGCTAGGTTCTTTCTAGCTCACACATTATCATTGGTAATAAAGATACTGTAGGCCAAATCAGTGACATCTGGGCAGTCTCACTGCCTTAAATGCGCTAACAGATTGAAACTTTAGTAAACAATTCTACTGATAATGCCCAGGAAAGAACAGAATTCACCTCTCTCTCTCAGCTATGTTGGTTCTACAGGGCTGGCAGGAGTAAAAAGCAATAAAGATTTATTTTAGTAATTAAAGTTATCTGATGTGACCCTGAATACACAAGCAGAACAGATCTTTTCTGTGAGAGAGTGCTGTTTATATAGTTACTTTTCAGAGTAGAATTGTACTTTATTAAGTCTGAGATTTACTTTGTGAATCATGATGCTGGTGTGTTTTGGTATACTTTATTTGTATAATTCAAGAGAAGGATTGTGCACTAACCAGGATGTTCTGTAGTGGCCTGGTCTACACATGTTATATTTTGCTGGTCTTTAGTGCAGTTATGTGTAATAGGTGTTTCAATAAAAAATTTGGTGATAAGCAAGTCTGTTAATTTGTTTAGCATTGATAAAATTAATCAAAGTTTGATAGCCTAAATCTTAGAAGCTTTTCTCAGGGACAATATTTAACCCAGCACAGAGTATCACCTAAAGCAATGGGATTCTGCATGGGTGAAACAGTCTGCCTATGCAGAGCACCTTGCTGGACTGAAGTCATAGTTCTATTGTGAATATTGATCATTCCTTTCTATTGTACCACTGGGACCCACAAACCAACACAGCATCAATTTCTACTTTTGCTTAACCAGTCTTGGTCCCAATAAAATCAATGGCAAAACTCCTGTTGACTTCAATGAGACTAGGATGCAGCATTTTTATAATTAATTTCCTAGCCATGAGGGTGTTTTGGAATAGCTACCTTCTCCACAATAACAGATATGTAGCTAAAAAGAAAAGGAATACTTGTGGCACCTTAGAGACTAACCAATTTATTTGAGCATAAGCTTTCGTGAGCTACAGCTCACTTCATAGCTGTGAGTATGGGTCAGTGGGTTGCATTCTTGCCTCCGGGCAAAATGATCCCATATTAAAACATGATTTCAGACCAAATGTGATACTGTTGTGTTGAACTATTAAAGATGTCATCTTTCAGAGGAGTTGCCAGATTGAGAGCTATTTTGCTATAAAGGTTCTTTATAGCAGTATAGCTATTCCTGTACAGGCAGGGCAATAACTACTCCACCAGTAAAAGTCACTTTTATACATGACTCTGTGTCCACATGGAGTTATACAAGTATATAACAATTTAAATAAAAATATCACTCCCCAACCTAAAAAGTTATATCAGTAAAATTTTCAAATGCTGACCAGCCCTAAAAGACCCCCAAAATACTGAAAATCTAGTATTCACGCAAATAATCCAGTTCACTGAATAAATTCAAATAACAAATACGTTTACAGGAATTATGATCTGTTCACAGATGTGCTGCAAGTGGGATAAAAAGACTAAATTTGTCAGATTAATTATTCATTGCGCTCAGCTATACTATATTATGAGAATATTATATTTATACTACACATTACATCCATCCAGAAGAAGCTTAAAGTAGTTTACAAACAATATATCTGCTTAATTCCTTTTTGGTTATTCTTTGTAAGTGTTATGCAAATAAAATTCTTTTCTGCTTCAAAAAAAAAAATCACTTTATCTAATACTGAAATGCTACTATCTCCGTGGTGGAATGAAACAGCAAGAGTACAGAACTTTGAAACTACAGGGGAATTTATGGTGCAGAATGAAATTACCCGTATTGGAATTTGGCCAGCACTCTGGGTTATACTTACAAAAAGTTCCATGGGATCCTTAATGAGCACAACTGTAAAGCAAACTTTTTATGTCTCATCTTAAAGCTGGCAATTCAAGCAGTATAGCCTCTGTACCTAGGCTTATAGTTTGGTACTGATTTAAACGGAAGAGCTCCACCTACTGAACTATTAGCATAACTTTCTGTCTATTTCTTATGCAGCACCCATCACCATATCATTTTAGGCCCAGATCCTTTAAGGTATTTAGGCTCCTAACTTCCATTGATTTCCATGGAAGTTAGGAGCCTAAATACCAGTGAGGATCTGGGCCTTATGCCCTTCCAATCCAATAGTGTGTAGTGTGTAGTATAGATGGCTGGGTAGTTCACCAATATCTTTATAATTTCCATTCTGTTATGTAAAATGAACACATTCTTCCTCTCAGTATGTGAATCCAGCCTTCTGTATGACTTCTATGCAACCCTCCTTATTGTGGGAGAGATGCCTGGAAGGATTACGCCAAAATAACCCTTCCATCTATGCAACATTTATTTTTCTAAGAAGCAAGAACAGAGCCCTTTTTGGTTCCTACATTGACCACTTAATAAATTATATGTAGAATTTAACTCTTTGACTGGCGGGAAATACTATTTTATAAACTACAAATTGTTTGTCTGTGTCATTCCCAGTTACACTATAGGCTAGAGAACAGGAAGCATGACTTGGCATCCCAGTATTCTACTTCCATGGTCACATGGGTCAAGTAGGCACAACTGTTAGCTCCAGAAATGTGGTCAGAGTGTTGAAACCAGGTCTGTGAAATCCTGGCTCTTAATTCAGCCTGACCTGAACTCATTGATTCAGCAGCAGCTAAATAAATATAGTAGTTGAGACTATTTCCTCGTTCAAGATTCTGATTAATATAAATGTCAATTTCACCATTATTTTTTGCTACAACAGCAGCATAGTCTGGGTTAAAGTTTAAAAGCCACATCATTTTTCTTCTTTCAGATATATATACGTTCCTCCGTGGCGCTCATCACTGTAGCATCTGAATACCTCACACCCGTGACTAAATTTATCCTCAGAACACATCTCTGGGATAGGGAAAATATTGTTATCCCCATTTTACAGATGAGGAAACCGAGGCAGAACAGTTAAAATGATCTGACTTTCCCATACACACATCTTTGGCGAACTCTGGAGCTCCTAGCCTCATGCTTAATCCACTAGTGATTATTAGACTAGAGTTTCTCAACCAATAGGCTGCGACCCTCAGGGGGAAGTAGGAGGAGTGGCAAGATGTAATAAAAATTTCAATCTAAAGTAAAGAAAATCTTGCTCCCCATACAGCCCTATTCTGCACGGTCAAGCAGTCTCAAAACATGCACAAATAGTATAGGTTTATTATAATAATTCATATGTTTTATACCTATAGTAAATGTAAGGTGGTCATGAACATTTTGTTTTGAATAAGAAGTTGATAGCTTGAAAAGAAACACTGTGCTAGACCATACTGCCTCCTGGCTTTTATTTATATACACAGTGCAGAAAGGTCACTTCACAACAGAAAAATAAAGGAATTAAAATATTGGAATCACCTCAGTTCCACATGTAAAAGGGGTAAGGGCTTCCGTCATCTTCATTCTCCCAAGGTCAGTCAATTACTACATGCCTGGACTCACATTTCCCTTTCCATGCAGAAAGACTTGCTTTGCAGAATACTGATTATTTTAGCTACTGAAAAAGGTACAGTCCCACCACATAAGGAGAAAGGATTCCTTGCACTCTACCCCTCTTCCTCCAATTGAAGAGAGGAAATTCTCCACTGAAATCACCCTCTGCTGTGATCCTTATGTTCTGTACCTCCATACGTGGCATTTGATGTAGCATCACAAGAATGAATTGTTCAACATATCTATGTTATCCTGTGCATTCCCTTTACTTGATCAGGCTTTGTATGTATTAAAGAACTAGCAGGTCATGTCTTCTATCTATATACAAGACAGCACTTTGTACTTTTATTATTAATTATTGTTATTATTTCTGAGGGTTTTAAAGTGTTTTTCAGATATGGACATTACTATCCACATTTCACATATGGAGAAACTGAGGCATGGTCACAAAGAAATTCAGTGACAGAGTTGTGAATTAAATCTAGGTCTCTTGCTCTGACTAGTAGACATACTACCCATCTGACAATGTTCCCAGACTGAGGACAGGGAAAGGATCTGAGCAAGAAAAGTAGTGATCAAAGCTACTGCAATCACTGTGCACACTGGCAACACACCTGGATTCCAGGTTGTCTTGGACATAATTCACAGCATAAAAGGACCTCAGAACACTGAAGAGGAAAGTGAGAAACACAGAGGTTACATGATCAAGGTCATTCACTGTAGAGCCAGGAACCAGAATCAGAAGTTCTGTCTTCCAGTTTTTTGCTCTAACCACTACACTATACTGCCTTCTATTCCCATCCAGACATCCACGAAAGAAGTTAATATAATTCTTTTGTCATGATTCAGAAATAAGAGGAATGTGCACTGTAGTTTCTAATACTGTGGCATGGAGGTCACCTTCCTCCCCCTGATATAAGGTAATGCACAGATAAGGATCAGTCCTTTGCGCCTCTGTTAGCATATGTCATATTTGTAATAAGGAGATTAACTTTCCCCATACTCATGTAGGTTTCCAATCCAGGAGCCTGGGTCTGATGCACCTGTACTGGCCCTCACTTACTAACTATGAAATCTGTCCCTGATTCCCCTCTTAAACTGATGGAAACAGGGAGTGACCATGAAGAGGTTAAACTATTCACTTTTTCCCCACTGTGACTCATGGGCCAGTAATATTTGCTCCACACAAAGATTTCAGACAATGTGAACTTTCCCCTCCAATACCAGCTGAAGCTAATTGTACTTCCACCCCCTCTCCCACCTCTTGGTTGGCCAGTAGCACATCCCCACTACCAAGGCTGCCAGCTGTAACCTCTCCCACAATTCCCCTCATATAGGGGCCTAGCTGGTAGATACACTCTCAGTCCTTTCTCTCTGGTCAGTGCACACTTCCCTTTGGGGTTCTTGCTCTAATACCCTGGTCATGCCTGTGGATTTCAGTGGCACCTGGAACCTTGTGTGCAATGAAAACTTTGAAGGTTACATGCTGGCTTTGGGTAGGTGAAAATTATAGAAATCTATGTCCAGGGGTTTGAAGTGTGCTAAAATCTAGAGGTGGTTGAAGTTTTCCTTCTTGGGGGGGGAGCAATTATTGTCTCCTTAGAGGAGGACCTGATTTCCTCCCCCTCCCCCCCCCCCCCGCCCGCCCCATCAAGAAAGGGACTAGCCCTCATTTGCTTGCCTGATCAGTTTATGGTGGGGGATACTAGTGATTAGTTACATTGTATGCTGTTACTTTCGGGTGTCCTTGCTCCCTGTAGTGAAGTTTGATATCTGTCCTTAGCTGGTGCCTTTCTCATTGGGAATTAACAGTGTTGCTGTATTTGTGTGGGGGCCCTTACTAGTGTGAGGGAGGGATTTTTTCAGCTGTGTCTACTCACTATTCTCACTCTTTTTTTTTAGTATACACTTAAGTTCTACATCCAGGTAACATCCTTACTAGGGCTACAAGGAAGCTATGAGGCAATCTCTTTCTCTGTCAGTGACAATATCCTTGACCTTCCCTGTTGCTAAACATCTGACTGTTTAAATGCCAGTCCTCTAATATGGCAAAAGCCCTGTCTAGCAGACCACTGCTGCAAAATCACTTTCAGGGTGGTGACCCTGAATAGGATGATGAGCATATCCTCTTCAGTGGTCCTTTCCTCTGGAATGCTCTAGGTCAGTGATTCTCAACTGGGGGGCTGTGAGCAGGTTTTAGGGAGGCCTCCAAGCAGGGCCAGCATTCAACTCACTGGGGTTCAGGGTAGAAAGCTGCAGCCCCACTGCATGGGGCTGAAGTCCTGAGCCCCGCTACCTGGGACTGAAGCCTGAGCAATGTAGCTTTTTAGGGGCCCCTGTGGCATGGGGCCCCAGGCAATTGCCCAGCTTGCTACCCCCTTATGCCAGCCCGAGCTTTTATATACAGAAAACCAGCTGTTGTGGCACAGGTGGGCCATGGAGGTTTTCATAGCATGTTGGGGGAGGGCCTCAGAAAGAACCTAGAGCAGAGATTTTCAACCTTTTTAACTTCTGAAACTAGCATCTGAACTGCTGATAGGAATGGGGACAGACCAATTATATGCAATAATGAGGAGTATGTGGGAGAGGAACTAGAAAGGGCCTCAGTGCTGTAATACTTTTGTAATGTAACAGCCAGTGGAGGCTGTCCCTTTGGAACCTGTAACAAAACTAAGCAACTTGTTTTTGGAAGCTCCTAAGGTGTCAGAAGCGTAGGGAATAGCCCTGACTCTTGCCAACAGTTATGCACTCAGCTTAAATATATTGCTTGGTGTTGGTCAACAGTTGGTTGACTGTTTTGGACGTTGTTTAATGTTGTAAATGGCTTTAAATGTTTTTATCCAATATTGGTAATATATTGAAAGATCCCCTTCTAGCTGTAGTACTACCACATCCTCAGTCTGAGGATAATGTTCTTGAATCCCCTCTGAGGACTAATACTCGGACTTGTCTTCATTAAATGGTCCTTCTCTCCAAGTCTTGATCATTCCACGTGCAAATCCATATGTTGCAGGTAACAAGATAAACTATGCTGAGACTTTTCAGCCTCTGCAGAATAAAAAACTACACCAGAGTCAATTAGCTCAAAAATATGACCATAGGAGAACTGAGAAGTGTCTTTTATTGCTTGCTTCTCCACATGGCTGGGAGTCTAATACATTTTAAAATATCCTTTTTTAGATAAAGCTTGATGGACACAAATTATGCAATGAGAAGGTTTATCTTCTATCTTACCTCGATCTGTCTCTCTAGCACAAAGAAGACTGCATTGAAATTCAGTAGCTCAGAGTGGGAATACCATGCTTCCTATTAAATATTATTATTGACATGTTTCCTATCCTACAGGGAAACTTCAAATAAATGTTCACCTGCCTAAACAGGGGAATAGAAACTTGCATGAATCCCCTTGATGAATGGGAGTTTGTCCTTTCTCTCTGAAGAGAGAATATTGAAGAGCAGCTGACTTAAATATCATGGCTGCTCCCAAAAAACTTATTAAACCCAAGTTGTGCTGAAGTGAGTTTGTGGTTTTCACACTCTGTTGAAATCACCGTTGCAATAAATGGCTCCAGAAAGTTGTTGCAGCATAGTAATCTTATCAGGATTCTCTGCCTTTATTGCAAACAGATTTTCCTTCACTTTTTTTACTGTAGTTTGCTCTTTCTAGTAGTTGAGTAGTATGGGTTACAAGGAGAGGGGAAGAAAACAAGGTCAACTGTGATTTCTGGGGGGATGACCCTGGAAAAAATTAAGTGACAAAATTAGAAACAGCAATTTTACCAGAGCATAGCACAAGGACTAGGGTGGATGATGGGACAACCCTTCACAAAAATAATTTGAATGACGCTGCTGAGGAAAGCCTGGATACTAGCACACTAGTTCAACTTTAACCATGAAATAGCTAAAGGTAAATTGCAATTTTTCTCTTCTCAACAAAATTGCTTCTAATATCTAAGGTTACATGACCAAATGCTGCAGCATAGTGATCAGCAATATATGCTGCTAGTACAGAGTTAACCCTTCTTGCTACTTAGGGACAACTACACTGTCAAGTGGTGGTGTGTATAAACATGACCATCTAATGGACCTACTGGGTTTGTGTGTGGGTTTTTTTTGTTTTTTGTTTATCATCTCAGATGTGGTGAGGGACCATGTCTTTAGTCTGTGATGGGTGAATATAACCAAAGCAGTGGGTCAGATACGTGAAGCTATCTGAGCTTCATGTGACCCATGCCAATTGCACTATTCCTAGGCAGCAGAGATCCACCACTTAGGGTGGAAATGGAAGCCTTATTGTGGCTCTCCCCTTCCCTTAAGTTTGTATTCTGAGCATGAAATTGGGAGGCTGTGTCTTGACTCCCAGACCATATGTCACGTGTAGAAACGTATGTCTAACTTGAAAATCATATGAAGAAACTTTCTCTGGGGTGTTGGCTTGAGCTGAATGTCTCCATTGCCAGTGCACTTAAACACTAATGTGTGTAGTGTCCTGAACTAACAGCTCAGGGATACAGGGCCTTGCCCGTGACAATTGCCACTGAGTAGTTGTCGCATGCTCCTTATGAAATGAGTTTGATCTTGCAGACTCGCTACTTAGCAGCAGCTGTTGCATGACAATTGGCAGTCCCTGGAAATTGTTTAAACTCAAACCATCATCCTGCTGATGATCCTGGCATGTGAACAGTTAAAACTACTTAGGGAAAGAAACGTAAGGCTTCATGCGCAGCCATAGTGCCCTCTCTGCTTAGAGGGCAAGGACAGACAGAGTTTACCTTAAAAATGCAAGGTTATTCTTTGAACTACTCAACCAAATGATTAAGTGGCTTGGCTGTCAAAACCATAAGTGTCTCTCTGCTTTTGACAGCCCCTTGCCCTCTAATGACTGATTATAAATACTACATGCATGGAGAAAACATCATGCTGGTAATCATCCAAAAGATGAACAGGTCCTTAATGGAGCAAATAACACTACATAATAGGTGTCTAAGCAACAGTGGGTACATGTTGCATACTCTGTTGGACAGGGAGACGTGAAGTTGCTTGTAACAAAAGAATAACCAATAACAGAGCTCTGTACCCCACAGTTAGGAAGCTCTTTAGGACCAAATTCTGACTTGGATTACACATGCAGATACCATCTGATGTCAATTTCAGCTGGGTCAGCACAACTAAGTACAGGCCAAACTTTACCTTAGCTTCCACCATAGCAGTAGCATCCATCAGGTTGTACTAATACAGCCGAAGTCAATATAATAAACAACCCGTGCCAGCAGTGGCACACTGACTTGCCAATAGTGTAAGGTGACCCATCTAGTTGAGAAACTCTCCTGTACCAGTCTAATCAAATCCCAGCAACCTAGCTTGGGAGTTGCACTACACTATGCAGTCCCATGCTTGTGAAAGAGTAAAATACTAGGTAGAAACACAGCTGAAGGAAACTGTCGGGGGGGGGGGGGGGCGGCTTTCCTGTACCTCTGACCTAGAGCCACATTAGCAGCACCCAAACCTGGATTGGCTCTGGGAAGCACTCTTGTGGGCACCATTATTAAGAGGGTAGCCTGGGTCTTGTAGGCTGGCAGGTACAAAAAAAAATCCATGATGTTAAATCTCTCTCTCCTAAGGTATTGACTTTGCAACTCGCAACATAGCAAAAAGGCTGAAGCCACAGAAGGTGATTGAACAGGAAGGCGATTCATTCTCCATCCAAACCACCAGTGCTTTCAGAAGTTACTTTGTCCAGTTCAAAATTGGAGAGGAGTTTGAGGAAGACAATAAAGGCCTAGATCATAGAAAATGCAAGGTAAAAAAAAAAAAAGGGGGGGGGGGCTGTACCTGCTCAAATAACAAAGCAGTTTGGTGGATTGCCTTAACTGATCAATGTTAGTGTGGGGACCTAAATTTTGTCCTCAAACTGTTATAGAAGAAACCCTCAAGTTTCTTGGGAGGTTGGGGTAGGGACTACTTGTTCTCTCCATGGTATACATGTCAGATTTAAGGTAGCTCACTTTCTACAGAGCATGATGTAGAAGCATTAACTCAGGGAAGCAACTTACCCTGGTAAGGGAGAGGGGCTACAAGAATGTGGTGTATGACTAAAGTTAAGACTTGTCTGTCTCTCTCTCAAATGCAGAGTGTGGTTACTTGGGACAATGACAAGCTTGTTTGTGTCCAGACTGGAGACAAGAAGAACAGGGGCTGGACTCATTGGATTGAAGGAGATCAGCTATATTTGGTATTCAGTTAGATTCTGATTTTGAATTAACTTCATGGCTCTGCATGAGGGCTACTGGGATCTATACTGCTGCTGTGGTTTGGGTTACTGGTATGTTCCCATGCAATTCTCTGTGCAGTGGATTCTAGGGCCTACTAACATAAACATGACCAGAAAATGGAGAATCTACATACATGTGCTTGGTACAGAGGGCAAGGACTCTAATATCTTTGGGAGAAGATACTTCTCCTCTAGTAGATTGCCAAAGTGACTTGGAAGCATTTCAGTATCAAAATATCTGACTTTCTGTCTCAATCTTGTACCTTGGCTTGGCATTCCTGAACTTTCTCTTCTAGAGTTAGTACTTTTGTCTATCAACCCTATTGTTAGGGTGTCGATCTCTGGGTATTGCAACAGGGACAAAAGACTACTTAGAACATAACACTAAAATCAAAGCAGGGAATTTAGTTGCTCTTAAACATTGCAAAAAGGATTACATGAGTCTTGGAAGAAAGATGTATATAAACTTCCACTCTCTTCACTTGCTCCATTAGTTCTCAGGGTAGCGTCCCCCCGTGCCCCGCCTTGGTCCTCAAAAGACCAAGTGACCTCTGCAAGATGAGAATTGTCTGGCATAGGGTGGCCAGCCTGAGAAGGAGCCAGAATTTACCAGAGTACATTGTCAAAAGACACAGTAATACATCAGTAGCATCCCCCACATCAGCTTCGCCCTTGCTCCTAGAGCCTCCCACCCAGCAGCAGCCCTGCCAATCAGCACCTTCCCCTCCCTCCCCATACTTCCTGATCAGCTGGTTTGTGGCGTGCAGGAGGTGGGGAGGGAGGGCACAGCAGGCTCAGGAAGGGAGTGGGAAGGGGTAGAGTGGGGGCAGGCTCTGTGGCAGACCCAGAGGTTGAACAGTGAGCACCCCCTGGCACATTGGAAAGTTGGTGCCTGCAGCTCCAGTCTTGGATCAGTGCCTATACAAGGAGATGTATATTAACTTCTGAAGAGCCACAGGTTGGCCACCTCTGCGTTAAATGACCCTGTAAAACAGGAATCCCTCTGCAGGGGGCGGGCAGGCATTGAAAAGAACACAGGGGATTCAGAAGAAATACAGCCAAGCCCTCTGAGCCAAGTTCCCATTCAGAGAAGGGCGGGGGAAGAGCAGGTGAAGAGTGGACCAAAACCCAGGGAAGGGATAGCAGTGATATAGAGAAATTCCCACTCTACTGGTGGTACTTATGTGGTCCCATCACCATTGTATTGGAGTGCCTCACATCAGGTAGAGCAGTGCTGTTATTCCCATTGTACAGATGGGGCATTGATGACACACTAGGGTGACCAGATGCCCCAATTTTTATAGGGACCATCCCAATATTTTGGGCTTTGTCTTGTATAGGCGCCTATTAACTTCCACTCCCATCCCAATTTTTCACACTTCATGTCTAGTCTATCTTCTCCTCCCCCCCACCCCCAGATACACAGTGCCAGATTTTCAAAGGCACTGGAAGGGGTGGGGGTGGAGATGTTGTCCCTGAGCCAATGCATATATGATGTGTAACTCTGGATAAGATGGCTCAGATATCGAAGTATGAAGTGGATAGTTGTTGACATCACCTGTTCACTGTGGTGTTGATATCTGAGTGGAGGCACTGATGACAAGAGTCTTATTTGATGTCTAGAAGATTTGACCCTCCAACTTCCTTTCAAGAGGAAGAGCTGCCCAGAGCTCCTGTGCTGTTTTCCTTTCCTGTGTTTAGTGGCCCTGAGATACCTCAGTCTCAATTCTCTCCCCCCTCCCCCAAATTGTGGAATTTTCTTGGTGTTAGGTTTTACACATTGTCCTGTAGAAAAAACACTACAATGCTGGAGTTGCTGTTAAGACCCTTCTGGGAAGTAACTAGCCTCTAAACAGAAGGCAGTGTTGCCAACTCATGATTTTTGTCATGTCTCATGATCATTGTTCTCCTTAAAGCTCCAGCTCCTGGGGTCAAGTGGATAGGTGACCCCTTTTTTTCTTAAAGAGAAATGAAGTTTCTAGCCCTTATGGGTGTGGGAGAGCTTCAAAATATGACCCTAGTGCACTCTAAATGCTCAAAGCAGAATATAAATAAAAACATTAAAAAAATTACATAAAATAGATTTGAAGCCAATCATGATTTTTGGTGAGGCTGATTCATAGTATTGCCAACCCCAAGCATTTAAAAACAAACATGAAAGCAACTAGACAGTGTCAGTTCCACTCCTGTTTAAAGTCAGTTTCTAGTCCTCTTTGTAGTGGGTAACACAATCCTAGAGCTTCAGGCAGCTGCAGCATAAACTCATGGGCCCTTGCCCTACTACAGGGGTGGGGAAACTACTGCCCATGGGCCAGATCCAGCCCACCGGCCATTTTTAATCTGGCCCTCGAGCTCCTGCTGGGGAGCAGGGTCTAGGGCTTGTCCTGTTCCAGCCAGGGAACAGGGTCAGGGGCCGCTCCACATGGCTCCTGGAAGCAGCAGCAGGGCCCCCCTCCAGCTCCTACACAAAGGGGCAGAAAGGGGACTCCACTCTGCATGCTGCCCCCGCCCCAAGTGCCACCCCCTCAGCTCCCATTGGCTGGGAACCATGGCCAATAGGAGCTGAGGGGGTGGTGCCTGTGGACAGGGCAGTGCACAGAGCTGCCTGGCTGTGCCTCCACATAGGAGTCAGAAGGGGGCCATCCTGTTGATTTCCAGGAGCCACTTGAGGTAAAGGCTTACCAGAGCCTGCACCCCAGAGCCTCCCCCTATGCCCCAGCCTTGATCTTCCCTCCCCCCCCCCCACCCTCCAAGCCCCTAGATCCCAGCCCGGAGCACCCTCCTGCACTCAAAACCCATTATTTCCCCAACCCAAATTTTGCAAGCATTCATGGCCCACCATACAACTTCTATTCCTGGATGTGGCCCTTGGGCCACAAAGTTTGCCCATCCCTGCCCTAGTGAGATGTTTCCAAAAGTTAAATTATTTATTCCAAGCTTGATGAACTACAAAAAAAAGCTAGAAAATTATCTAGATTTTTCTACAATTGTTTCAGTTCTATTCAAGATTTAGTAATAAAGTAAGAACACACATAAAAACTTTAAACCTAACCAGGGTTCCTTAAGAGAATTGACACAAGATGTCAGAACATGTAAGATTAGTTGAGTGAGTCTCTAATTTTTTTTTTTTTTTTCTTTACATAGGAATTAGAAATTATCTGACATAAGCACTGTATCTAAGTTATCTGGGGAAAAACCTTTTTTTTTCTCCAAGGTGCTCAAGTAGCCTCGGGAATAATTGTTACAGTTGTCCCCCTCCCCTCAATCTGAAATGGTGCCCCTGGAGGAGACTTTAATATAGTTGAACAAATTGCTGTAACTGAGAAATGGAAAGAACAAGCTTCAGAGGGGAACGTACTTAATATCTGTAGCACTAAAACCATTCTTTGGTGAACTTTAGGACATGTCCCTCCAAAAAAGGAGTTCTGCTGATTCTCTAAATTCACATCAGGGAACTAAGTGTGGCTAATGCACCTCCATCATCATCACTCAGAACTTTGAAAGCTAATCTGTATGAATTTGGGGAACAGGCTAGGCATTCTTATTGGATTTTTCCATTGCAACTATGACAGGAATAAATGGTATAAAATATTAGCATGAGATCTAACCCAGCACAGAGACCTACCACTCCTTAGGGGGCAAAACACCTGTTGGATAGCCCTGACTAGTAAAGCTGGGTAGAAAGGAGATCAGGGCTGGCAACAGCCAGAACTGGCTTGTTCATGCCAGCATTGACCTTATCCAATGGCCTGGACTGCATGGTTGAGATAAAGACTTGTAAGATAAGTCAGAACAGAATATTCATACCACATGTGCATGACTTTGTTCATGTTCTACAATGTCCTTAATGCTTCATGGTGCAGGATGAAGTGGGCATGATAGCAATGAGCATGAATAGCTGCATGTGGGGCATCTTGCACTTACACTGCAATTCAAAAGTAGCTGGCATGCTCTTGTTCTGGAATCCAGCTTGCTACAACTTGCTGCCAAGCACAGGGTAAGGCATAACTTGTGTGGGTACTAGTTGCAGACTGGCAGCAAAGGCAAAAGCTCTACAAGATGCGCACTGTTGTAAATGACTTGCTGTAAACCAATTCAACTTCACAAGTACCTAACTGTCAGGTTGACTGTTACACAAGTTAAATAACATTTGTTCTCCCTTCTTGTTAGGAGCTGTGCTGTGAGGAACAAGTATGCACACAGATTTACAAGAGAGCTTGACTTAATCCAGTCTTGACTGACACTTGAAAAGCATATCTGTACAGAGCAGACCTCCTGGAACTTATTTCTTTATGTACATGGGTTTCTACATGATCTCTAGATTAACACTAAGCATTTCTTGATCAGGCATATCTGGTTTTTGTTGTGCTTCTGATCAGGAGAAGATGTAACTGTTTGCACTAGTGTTGCAGTACTGCTCTTGTTAATAAATACTTGAAAACAATCCTGTCTGACTTGTACTGCTGTTATTTGGGGCTGTAAGAAAGGGGAGACTGTCGGGTAACTCAGCCCCATCTAACCATCAGAACTAGGCCAACATCCCCACAGCCATCTAGAAGAGTCTCCTATGGATTCAAAGGGTCAATATAATATCAAATCACCAGTTATGATACTGGGAAGGCCTAATTTTCATGGTCTTATACCACCTATGGCAGTGCAGAGGGTCCAGAAAACCACTTAAATGGCTGCCTCAACTACATGAACTAAGTACTTCAACCTGCTTTCTGAGGAGCATAATGATTACCTGAAAGGAATAAAACTACTTAATGGTATGCATTAGTGGTAAACTAAAGTAATCATCTTCTTGGCTCAAACGATATTTGGAATAGAATATTGCTGACATCACTAAGACTTAGTGTCTTGATAGAAAACTACTAACATGGAGGGAAGGGGACTAGGTTCCACTTTTACTTATTAACTGTCCTTGCACTGATGCGATTAGCATACCTTCATACAGGTAACACAGGCTCTGAGTCTCTTAAGGTTTTGACTCAATAATAGCCTATTCATGGAGGCTCTCAATTGCACCCTTCCAGGTGAGACAATGAGGAACAGAATCCAAATGAACAAACTACTACTTTTGACTTGCTGTGTTGGCCCCAGGATATCAGAATCTCTTTTAATTAGTGCAAGTTCATCCACCTTCTCATTAAAAGCAGCAGAGACTCTTTATTTTAATAATAATAAAAAACCTCAGCACATGAGGATTCCCCCCCCTTCCCAGGGGGAGGACAAAACTCCCCTTTGATTTGCTCAACAAAAATAAGTGAGCTTGTGTCATGTGGCAGTGACAGCAGGTAGTTTCTTTCAGGTATTCTTAGACACTAATATAGTTTCAAATATTATATAGAAACCAATAGCTAAAACTCCAAGCTATATCTTACTACAACTTGCACTCTCTTCAGGAACGTTGTGGACCTCCTACAACATTGATGCTATAATACTTAAACTCCCCTTACTCTATTGGCTGTCTTGCCTATTATTAAAAATAGGCTTAAGAAAAACTCTTTCCTCATCTGACACACTCTTAACAATTGTGATGTCATGAAATAACTTTCAGCTAATAAATCTATGGCAGGAGGAAATGTCCTAATTACTTGTTGCAGGTAGTGTTAACAGCTATTCAGGAATCTGAAATCTCATTTGAATACTGGAAACAAAAATAGCTGTAGTAAAGGTTAACTAAAGCTTTGATCTTTAAGGACTGCAGGGTTTCTGCAGCATCCTTAAATGCAAATTTTTAAAAGGAAGATCACAACACTTTCAGGTTCAAATCAATACAATCAGTTCAGTAAATTTATATCAGATTGCAGGAGTAAAATTACTACTGTATATTGAATTAGTTATACTGAAAACACCATTGCATTGTAAAGATTTTTTTTTTTTCTGTCAACAATGGAAAGCTGCAGGTTTTGGCAATTAGGAAGACCAGTTGGGGGTGTGTGCCACCTGGGGAGACAGGAGTGGTAGATTGAGGAAGAAAATACAGCAAAGTTTAGTCAGTTACTGAAGGGTTGCCCTTACAACCACTAAGGTTAGACATAATTTTCAAGAGCATAAATTCTGCTGCCCAGGGATGGGATGGGATGGATTTTGTAGCCACAGACTACATGGAGACCTAATTAGGAATAGGTATTTTAAGAGTATTAGTTCTAGTTGACTAATGTAGAAGATCTAAGATTAAAGTAAATATTTGGGCTGTCAATTAATCTTTTTAAGTTAATTGCATGAGTTAACTGCAATTAATCAGTTTTAATCACACTGTTACAGAATACCAATTGACATGTATTAAAAATTTTGGTTGTTTTCTACATTTTCATATAGTATTGTGTTACAATTGAAATCAAAGTGTATATTTTTAATTATAAATAATGCACTGTAACAATGATAAATAAAAGAAATAGCATTTTTCAATTCACCCCACAGGTACTGTACTGCAATCTCTTTGTTGTGAAAGTGCAACTTACAAATGTAGATTTTTTTTGTTTTACATAACTGTTCTCAAAAACAAAACCATGTAAAACATCAGAGCCTACAAATCCACCCACTCCTACTTCTTTTTCAGCCAATCACTAAGAGAAATGAGTGTGTTTACATTTACAGGAGATAATGTTGTTCTCTTCTTATTTACAATGTCACCGAACAGTGAGAACAGGCATTGCAAGATATTTATGTGCCAGATATACTAAACATTTGTATGCCCCTTCATGCTTCAGCCACCATGCCAGGGGACATGCTTTATGCTGATGATGCTTGTTAAAAAAATGTGATGCAATTCTCCCACAAGGAGCTCAATGTCCCCTGCTCTGTTATCTCCATATTCTTCCATATATTTCATGTTATAGTAGTCTTGGATGATGACCTAGCACATGTTGCTCATTTTAAGAACACTTTTGCTGCAGATTTGGCAAAACGCAAAGAAGATACCAATGTGAGATTTCTAGAGATAGTTACAGCACTTGACCCAAGGTTTAAGAATCTGAAGTGCCTTCAAAAATCTGACAGGGACAAAGTGTGGGGCATGCTTTCAGAAGTCTTAAAAGAGCAACACTCCAATGTGGAAACTACGAACCCAAACCACCAAAAAAGATCAACCTTCTGCTGGTGGCATCTGACTCAGATAATGAAAATGAACATGCGTCAGCCCGCACTGCTTTGATTGTTATTGAGCAGAACCCGTCATCAGCATGGATGCATGTCCCCTGGAAGGGTGGTTGAAGCACGAAGGGACATATGAATCTTTAGCACATCTGGCACGTAAATGTCTTGCAACGCCAGCTACAACAGTGCCATGAGAATGCCTGTTCTCACTTTCAGGTGACATTTTAAACAAGAAGCAGGCAGCATTATCTCCTGCAAATGTAAACAAACTTGTTTGTCTGAGGGATTGGCTGAACAAGAAGTAGGACTGAGTGGACTTCCAGGCTCTAGAATTCTACATTGTTCTATTTTTGAATGCAGGTTTTTTTTGTACATAATTCTACATTTGTAAGTTCAACTTTCATGATAAAGAGATTGCACTACAGTACTTGTATTAGGTGAATTGAAAAATACTATTTCTTTTTTTACAGTGCAAATACTTGTAATCAAAAATAAATATAACGTGAGCATTGTACACTTTGTATTGTTATAATTGAAATCAATATTTGAAAATTTAGAAAACGTCCAAAATATTTATTTAAATGGTATTCTATTGTTTAATTGCATGATTAATCATGATTTATTGTTTTAATCACTTGACAGCCCTAGTAAATATTTATAACTAGCTAATGGTGGGTGTACATAATTACAAGTGATAAAGCAACAGCATATACTGCATGGGATTTCTGCTCATATTACTTTTTGAATCAAATAGTTAAGACATCCTGTCTGAATCCAGACCTATCCAAAGACCCCAATCTTTCTACAAAGGAGCTGATTATTTGATCAACATGACTAAGAACTCTGAATAAGGAGCTTTAGACTAAACCAACGGTCCAGGGAGTTAAATTCTATATTTGCAATGCAGTTTCTCCATTCTCCAAATAGTGGTACTGGAAACGGTATTTTTACAACAGGTGAACTACTCTGATGGTTATTATGAAGATGGGTCTAATGAACAACTGAACTGTTTTCAGCTTGCAAAGTAATTGAAAGTGATAATTTTCAGGCGAGAACTATACTTGACATTTTCTGACTCAACAGATCTGCTCCTGATGTGTTTTCAGAGTTGTCTTAGCTCACTCTACTAACAAAAGACTATTTCTTTTAGGAACACAGAGACAAAACAGCTACTGCAGAGTAAGCTTGATTCTGTTCTGGCTCATGCACCAACAGAATTGTTAACTAAATCACAAGTGGAGGGCTAACTTGTTTCCTAGGTTACAGATGGAGCAGGAAAAATGGGTTGCAGAGGCATCATCTATGACATAATTTAGTTTGTAGAGTTCTTATTCCTTGTGCTGCCACATGAGCAGAAAGGAACTATCACTCTAGGCTGAGTAGAGCAGATAGAAAAAAATTGTTTACATGTAAAATCAGCAAATTTAGGATCTGGCATCCTTGAGAGAGAACGTACATAGTACAAAACCATTTTCTTGGTCACCTTTTCAAACATCTACACTTTGCGTGTGCTAAAGCATGGTGGGCAAAACTTTTCTTGAAGACCTTGAGACTTTCCTTTTTACAATGACAGACATAATAAAAGTTTGTTACAGTGTGTATGATGTAGTTTGAAACAGACACAATTACATTGAATTGTTTCCTGTTGAGGATGGTCCTTTTAAACTGGCACTCAAAACAAGGAAAAGAGCACTACTGTTCAATATGTGGTAAAGACAGCAAAATTACTCAACTGATGCAGCACAGAGTAGGAGGAAGTCTGAGATTTTATTGATAGTGTTGGATACACAAGACAAAACTCTCCTTCCCATTTTAGTTAGGTTAATGTGATTAGCTTTAGTGTAGATTTGTTTCCCAAAAGGATCTGCCTAAACCCATCTCTCAAGCGGAAAAACAAGTATAATAAAATTCCTGCCATGTAGCTGACAAAACCTGATACACCTTCCTATTGTTGTAGCTCAGAGAAATGTATGCTTTAATTTGATTAAAAAAGACACTGATTCAGAGTGAAGATAAGTCACTGTTACCCTAATTCAGTGGGGGTTAAACTTCAAAGCAGTGAACTAGCTCTGTCACATCCAGTAAGCAACTCATATGCAGGGAAATAAGAGGTTGCAAGTCACCCTAGATTCCCTACTCCACTAGGTGGCATCTTTGCAACATGCTGCATCTTCTTTGAAATACTTTAGTTTGCATTAGGATTTTTTTTTTTAAAGCAACATAGTACTAATAATAAACCCCACAGGCTGTCAGCTTCAAAGTCATTATAATGTAAGAGGATTCTGATATTGCATTCTTGAGAATATTTTTGGTGCACAGACCTCCTCACCCCCATAAGATTCCCAGGTGGCAAAGCACTACTATCAGAAAGCTCATATTGGCAGAATCAGGCCTTGTGCGGTGAAGCACCATTGCTGGGAAGCTGGTATTATTGAATATACCAAAGAGCCCTCATCCAGGAGAGCTAAGGGCGCTCCCATTACCACAGCCTCACTTAATGTTATTTAGCCAGTGCTGCAATCAGATATATGCTGCTGTGCACAAGCTCAAACTGGGATACTCATGAGAGGACTGAGAGCTCTCACGTGCACATCCTAGACATTAGAAAATTATTGGTTAACAACAAAAACAGAACTGCCTAACCAGATTGTACCTTTTCAGCAACATGCCAGTTGACTGAAGAGCCTTCAGAGGATACAAAATTCAGCAGCATGAGACACTATGTGAAAAGAGAAAGGAAATAGTTTTACTCTCAAACAAACTAGGAAAGAGATAAACTGTAAATAAATTAAGACACTATAAACTAGTCTACACTGTTCATATCTGTTTTCTTTGCAATGGGAGATGTGTGTTGTTGAGCTCTAGGAGCCAAGGACAGGAGTAAAATCCCAAAGGAACATAGAACATTAGAACGACCATACTGGGTCAGACCAATCATCCATCTAGCCCTATATCCTGTCTCTGACAATGCATAGTGTCAGATGTTTGACAATTCGAGGGCCACCCAGAGCATGAGGTTGCATCCCTGACTATCTTGGCTAACAACCATTGATGGACCTATCCTCCATGAACTTCTCTAATTCTCTTTTGAACCTAATTATATTTTTGGCTTTCACAACATCCCCTGGCAAGGAGTTCCACAGGTTGACAGTACGTTGAGTGAAGAAGTACTTGCTTATGTTTGTTTTAGATCTGCTGCCTATTAATATCATTGGGTGATCCCTGTTCTTGTGTTATGTGAAGGGGTAAATAACACTTCCTTATTCACTTTCTCCACACCATTCATTATTTATAGACCGCCATCATACCCCCCCATAATCATCTCTTTTCTAAGCTGAACAGTCCCAATCTTTTTAATCTCTGCTCGTACTGAATTTGTTCCATACCCTTAATCATTTTTGTTGCCCTCTCTGCACCTTTTCTGATTCTAATATATTTTTTTTAAGATGTGGTGACCAGAACTGCACACACAATTCAAAGTGTGGGGGTACTACTGATTTATATAATGGCATGATGATATTTTCTGTTTTATATATTCCTTTCCTAATGGTTCCTAACATTCTGTTAGCTTTTTTGACTGCCGCTGGACATTGAGCAGATATTTTCAGAGAACTATCCACAATCCCTTTCTTGAGTTGTAACAGCTAATTTAGAACCCATCATTTTGAATGTATAGTTGGGATTATTTTTTCCCAATGTGTATTACTTTGCACTTATCAGCACTGAATTTCATCTGTGATTTTGTCACCCAGTTTTGTGAGATCCCTTTGTAACTCTTTGCAGTCAGCTTTGGATTTAACTATTTTGAATAATTTTGTATAGTCTGCAAATTTTGCCACCTCACTGTTCTTCCTCTGTTCCAGATCATTTATGGATATGTTGAACAGCACAGGTCGCAGTACACAATTTTGGTGGACCCCCCTATTTACCTCTCTCCATTGTGAAAATATTAGAAAAGTCTCTTTTGTAGGCACTATAGATCATTTAGATTTTCTGACTGCCATTTTGGTGATGAAATTTTTCTCTTTTGGCAGCAGTCGTTCAAAAATAATTGCAAAGTGGATACAACATTTTCACACCAGCCCCAAGACAGCAACAGCTTCTAAGCCAGTGCCGTATCTGACCACTGTATGATTTCCACATACACCAATCACATACGGATATGTAAAGATAAGGTCCCTGCCCATCAGAGTTTGCAATGAAAACAGACCACCTAAAAACAAAGGAAAAGTAATTTAACACTTCACTGTGCAGACGGCTAGGGTTCATAAGCTTTGTAAACCCTTCCTAGGATGAGGATGTGCAGAAAGGAAGCAACGTTGAGTATGGCATACAGAACAGTAGAAAGTCTTCTTTACTGTACTCAGTTTGCTTCAAATGATATTTTTACAAGCAAACCAAAGAAGAAACTTTTTTCCCTGCCATTTTTAGGAGTGACCTTTGGGTTAATTCTTACTTAATACTGTATGTCTTCAAAAACAGCTATCAGAAGTACAGCCAGCAATGTCAAATTTGTGCAGAGATGGGGTGATCCATTCCCCTTACTCATTTTCTGACATGCTCTACATACTATTATGTAAAATGTTGCTAACATTGAAGTAGCCGTTACAGACCAGCATATGAACTGTCAAGTGAAATCAGGTAAAACAACTAGAGGTCTGACTGCAGTTCTTCAAAAAAACATACCTAAAAGGAACATTTGAAAGATTAAGATTTTTCCTGGAGGAAAAATACAAGAGGCAGCATGAAAAACGTAATCCAAAAGAGAAAAGGGGATACAGGATTAAGCAGCATCCATGACCAATAACTGCATGAAGATAATGATTGGCACAAAGATCCTACAAAAAGGGCAGCAGAAAATACAATAAATAGATATTCCTTTCTAAAAAAATAAATGCTGAATAAAGACCAATAAACCAATTCTGAAGGAGATATAATACAATATACTCATTGAGTTACAGATCCAACCTTACAACTGTAAGGTTCTCTATTTCAAGGTAACCCCCGATATTACACTATTGGGCATTAGCACTCGACTTCCACTGGCATACATCATCCCTTTTCCTACCACAGTTAGTAATACACTCTTGAACATAACCACTGAGAACCCTGGATATCAAAAGCAAGTTCCAACTCTAGAAAGTATGTCAATCTATATTATAAAGTTATTAAGATAATAAATGTCACTTAGATATTATGAGGATGTAGTAGCTAATCAGATTATATACATAAAGACTAGAGACTGAGATCGTGCTTTGCTTTAACCATAGCTTTGCCATAACCCAGTCCTTGACTTGCTTTCTGAGTTTAGTCTTCAGGTTGTCAGTGGTGGCTCGTAGAAGAGGATCTAGGCATTTCCTAACGAAAGCAGTTTCCATGGAGAAACACTTTTCTTAAACATTCTTAAAATAAGTCAAGTTAGGGAATGATGGAATTGGACTGCAGGTGCAGCATTGGTATGGCACAATATCTGAAAAAAATTCTAGGACTTCTTTCAATTTTCTACAACTTGTTGTTGTTTTTAAATTTATTTAGAGCGCTCATATAATATGCACTCTTGCTAAATTCTATTTTATGTCCATGTAGCCCAACTTGCTTTTGTCTCAGGAGGTTCCTGTTGTCCTCCTTTTATAAGCTTCTGTCATCAGTTGACTCAGGCTAGGCTGCTACAAGCAGTTTTCTATTAAGAGCCTTGGTAACCGTGACTGTTCAACCTGCAGACAATGTCAGTGCAAAGATACAAACTCCCTGTCTTCTGTCCTCTTCAAAAAGAGCTGGGTTTCCTTCTTTTTTTTTTTTTTTTAAATCCTCTTTTCCACCCATATAGATTAGGAAAGTAATGATTGATCTTAGCTATAGAGCTGAAAATGAACACAGTCTCCCTGTGCAGAGACAGACCTTGAGTGGTTTGTTCTCATTATAATTCATGATTATTCAAATGCAAAGCCAGGAAAAATAAAAAAGATTGGGGAAAATGGGGATGTCTTCTATGGTGATACTAAAAGCCATTAAAGGACTGAATGGAGAGACTAGCTACAAGTAGATGAGAATATGTAAATTTTTATTCTTACACAAGGGAAAAAGATCAGGGACAACCACTGAAAGGTCTATTCGGGCCAGGTCTACATTACAACTTACTTCGGTTTAACTTAGGTCGCTCAAGGACGTGAATAAACCATCCCCCAGAGTGACGTAAGCGCATAAGGGCTGGTGTGGACAGTGCTATGACACAGCTTCTCCTGCCCACATAGCTACTGCCTTTCACGGAGGCGGATTTATTATGCTGACGGGAGAGCTCTCTCCCGCTGGCATAGCGCGTCTTCACCAGATGTGCTACACTGGTGCAGCTACACTTATGTAGCACTTGTAGTGTAGACTAGCCCATATTTAAGAAGGAAAACTGAAAGAGGATTACTAGGAAACAGCTGAGGGCCCCTTGACAGTTGCGGATTGCTGTTTCCAGCAACATTACAAGGTAGAGGTGGAGATGATTGTGTGCACGTATCTATTTTACTATGTTTGTAAAACATCTCAAATTTAAATACTATATAATTTTAATATCAATGTGTGCCTATACATATAACTCACTGATACGTTAATTTGAAACAAAGGCACTTATCAGAAAGCTAGAAGTACATTTATGGTATGGCCAGGCCCACCAACAGCAATTTCAGGCCCCAGGGCAGAACAGTCAGTGGGGGGCTATTTAAATGGCAATAAATGTTTGAAAGGCCTTCATACAAACTCTGGAAACCGGATTATGGCATGGTACTAACACTTGCTGCTGACAGATTAACCTGAACGCCATTGCCCACTGCTACCATACCCTGAGGTATGAGGTCCTGCTCCCAAGAAGTCAATGGCAAAACTTCCATTGATTTTCCAAGCACTGGATTTGCACCCCATGATATCTGACCATGCTGAAATCAGACATACGCCATTAAACAGATTTGTTTCTAGTGAGGTTGTAGCATAGTTTTATTGACCCCCATAAGGAATGGGAATTTTTCTGATAAACACAAAAGCTGGAGGGAAAGCCACACAAAAGCAGCAAAGCTGCTGCAGACCAAGGTAAATTAAATATGACACCAGTGGTTACTGTCACAGGAAATATGTATTCAGCAACTGACACAGCAGGTCACCCAAAATAGGGAAGGGTGTGAAATATGGCCTGGGTTTTGGAAGTTATTGAATGTTTAGAGTCAGGGAACAAGCACTTCAGCGGTTTGGAGAACTTACCTCACCACCTACAAACAATTCCTGTTACAATGACAATAACATTGTTGTCTCACAGGTTAAACAAAAGTAAAAGGGAAACTCTCCCCCTCCCTCCCTTAAATAAAAGCTTGAGTTTTTCATACTTGTTACTTCCAATTGCAGACATATCAGGAGGCAGCTTAAAATATTCTTCAGACCTCTTTGCTTTTCCTCGTTTCCTTCTTTCACACTTCTTTCTCTTTCTCCTTTCCTTCCCCTTCCCTTTGCATCCACTTCTCCCCCTTCCATCTCCATCCTCCCACCTCTTCCACCCCACCTCTCCCCCTTCTGTCTCCATCCTCCCCACCTTCCACCTCTCCCCCTTCCGTCTCCATCCACCCCACCTCTCCTCCTTCCCCCTTCCATCTCTATCCTCCCCACCTTCCACCTCACCCCCTTCCGTCTCCAGCCTCCCCACCTCTCCCCCTTCTGTCTCCATCCTCCCCACCTCTCTCACCTTCCACCCCACCTATCCTCCTTCCCTCTTCCGTCTCCATCCTCCCCACTTTCCACCTCTCCCTCTTCTGTCTCCATCCTTCCCACCTCTCCCCCTTCCATCTCCATCCTCTAGGGTGACCAGATAGCAAGTGTGAAAAATTGGGACGGGGGTGGGGGATAATAGGAGCCCATATAAAAAAAAGCCCCAAATATTGGGACTGTCCCTATAAAATCAGGACATCTGGTCACCCTCCCACCCCACTCCCACTTCTGTCTCCATCCTCCCCACCTCTTCCACCTTTCACCCCACCTCTCCCCCTTCCATCCTCCCACCTTCCATGCTACCTCTCCCCCTTCCATCTCCATCATCCCATTTCTCCCACCTTCCACCCCATCTCTCCCCCTTCCATCCTCCCTCCTTCCCACCTCTCCCCCTTCCATCTCCATCCTCCGCACCTCTCCCCCTTCCATCCTCCCTCCTTCCCACCTCTCCCCCTTCCATCTCCATCCTCCCACTTCTCCCACCCCACCTCTCCCCCTTCCATCTCCATCCTCCCTCCTTCCCACCTCTCCCCCTTCCATCTCCATCCTCCCCACCTCTCCCCCTTCCATCCTCCCTCCTTCCCACCTCTCCCCCTTCCATCTCCATCCTCCCTCCTTCCCACCTCTCCCCCTTCCATCTCCATCCTCCCCACCTCTCCCCCTTCCATCCTCCCTCCTTCCCACCTCTCCCCCTTCCATCCTCCCTCCTTCCCACCTCTCCCCCGTCCATCTCCATCCTCCCCACCTCTCCCCATTCCATCCTCCCTCCTTCCCACCTCTCCCCCGTCCATCTCCATCCTCCCTCCTTCCCACCTCCCCCCTTCTGTCTCCATCCTCCCTCCTTCCCACCTCCCCCCTTCTGTCTCCATCCTCCCTCCTTCCCACCTCTCCCCCTTCCATCTCCATCCTCCGCACCTCTCCCCCTTCCATCCTCCCTCCTTCCCACCTCTCCCCCTTCCATCTCCATCCTCCGCACCTCTCCCCCTTCCATCCTCCCTCCTTCCCACCTCTCCCCCTTCCATCTCCATCCTCCCACTTCTCCCACCCCACCTCTCCCCCTTCCAACCTCTCCCCCTTCCATCTCCATCCTCCCTCCTTCCCACCTCTCCCCCTTCCATCTCCATCCTCCCCACCTCTCCCCCTTCCATCCTCCCTCCTTCCCACCTCTCCCCCTTCCATCTCCATCCTCCCCACCTCTCCCCCTTCCATCCTCCCTCCTTCCCACCTCTCCCCCTTCCATCCTCCCTCCTTCCCACCTCTCCCCCTTCCATCTCCATCCTCCCTCCTTCCCACCTCTCCCCCTTCCATCTCCATCCTCCCCACCTCTCCCCCTTCCATCCTCCCTCCTTCCCACCTCTCCCCCTTCCATCCTCCCTCCTTCCCACCTCTCCCCCGTCCATCTCCATCCTCCCCACCTCTCCCCATTCCATCCTCCCTCCTTCCCACCTCTCCCCCGTCCATCTCCATCCTCCCTCCTTCCCACCTCCCCCCTTCTGTCTCCATCCTCCCTCCTTCCCACCTCCCCCCTTCCATCTCCATCCTCCCTCCTTCCCACCTCTCCCCCTTCCATCTCCATCCTCCCTCCTTCCCACCTCTCCCCCTTCCATCTCCATCCTCCCTCCTTCCCACCTCCCCCCTTCTGTCTCCATCCTCCCTCCTTCCCACCTCTCCCCCTTCCATCTCCATCCTCCCTCCTTCCCACCTCCCCCCTTCTGTCTCCATCCTCCCTCCTTCCCACCTCTCCCCCTTCCATCTCCATCCTCCCTCCTTCCCACCTCCCCCCTTCTGTCTCCATCCTCCCTCCTTCCCACCTCTCCCCCTTCCATCTCCATCCTCCCCACCTCTCCCCCTTCCGTCTTCTTCCTCCCACCTGCCACCCCACCTCTGCCCCTTCCATCGTCCCCTCCCTACTTCCCACCTTTCACCTCTCCCCCTTCCATCCCACCTCTCCCCTTCCATCCTCCCCTCCGTCCTTCCCACCTTCCACCTCTCCCCCTTCCATCCCACCTCTCCCCTTCCGTCTCCATCATATCCCGCCTCAGCACCCCCCGGTCTGTGCCCCTCCCAGTCGCTCTCCCGCTGCCTCTCTCTCCTCCCCCGCTCTAATGCCAGTTTCTCCCATTTCCCGCCCCCTACTGCCCCGCCCCTGTTGCTATGGCGCAACGGCCGGGCCCTCCCCTCGCCGTGCCCGCGGCCGGAGCGCTCCCCCCCGCCTTGAGCGGCCGTGGCCGCCCGCAGCCGCCTCCTCCTGCTGCTATTGGCTGCCTCGGAGCGGGGCACGGCGTGCTCAGCTCTGTCGGAGCAGCCGGGCGGGCTCACGTGATCTCTCCCCAAGATGGCCGCCGTGCCTTCTTGTTTTGATGAATAATCTCTGTGTGGGGCAGGGGCAGCGAGCCGGGCAGCGGCCGAGGGGGCAGCCGGGCGGGGCACTGAGCGGGCAGGGCTGAGGCAGGCAGGAACTGGTGTCGCCCTTCCTGCAGTACAGGGGGCAGCAGGAGCTGGGGGCAACAGGGGAAGGAGGCACCTGGAGAAGCGGGGGGGTGGGGGGGAAAGCAGGAGCTGAGGGCATCTGAGCGAGGGCACAGCAGAACGGGGAACAAGAGCTGGGCGCCTGGAGCTGGGGCAGGGTGCAGCAGTCACAGCTGGGGCGCAGGGAGGCAGCAGCCACTGAGAGGACCTGAGCTGCAGTTGGCGGAGGGGTTTGCTGCTCCTAGCCTGAGTGGCAAGCAGAGAGAGGGTGAATTCTGTATTGTTGTGCTTCACCTCTGACTATGCAATTCTGAGACACCCCTGGGGCAAGAGGCAGCAGGACCGAATTCCCCCGAAGCTCTCGTCCCCTAGAGAAGCAAAGAGCCCCCAAACTACTTTCACCATTAAGAGGAAAGCGATGGAGGAGCTGAGCGCTGATGAGGTGAGTTTGAGGGGTCTTGGGGTGGGGGAAAAGGCTGGATGCTGGGAGGGAGAAGGGTGAGTCGAAGAATGGAGTCTTAGCATTAGGGTGGATCTGAGGGGTATTGGTGCTCTTTAGGAGAGGAGGATGGGATTGAGAGCGTATTTTGAACTCTAGGGTTACACCTGGGGTACTGGGTAAAGCCATTCATTTTTCTGATTTGGGGAAGGGGGGGCACTTGTTCTGGGGATGTTCATGTATGTCTTGCTGATCCAAAGGGGAAACTTTGATTAAGAAAAGTACAATAATGTGACTTTTTCTCTGTCTAGTGTTTGGTTTTTTTTCACTCCACTCTCTTTGTAGCACCTCAACATGGTTTTTCTGGCTTGTAATTATCTTGTTTGAGGGTGGAGGTTGAATTCCTTTTCTTTCGGTTAATTGTTTATTTGTATGTTTGTACCTGCCTGTTCACTTATGGGATGACTTTTTCATTTTGGGTTAATTTTTAGGAATTGTTTTTAAAAATCTCTCTTGGGATTTTTATCTTGTTTTTGAACGAGACATTTTAAAATCTCCTTCAAGAGTCTTCCCTTTGTCAATACTTGAGACAGTTGAGGTATATGTGTGGTTTCATATTTAACAGGGTTTCTTTTTTTTTCACAGCTCTATGAAGAACTCAGGTTAGCTCATGTTAGAACAGGTCAACCTGTTTTCTGTGGCTGACTTCAATTCCCTTAATTTTTTCCTTCTCTTTATTCTTCCAGATAAAGTTGTAGGTTTGTTTCTTGTGGTGGGCAATAAGTGGGGCAAATCATTTGCAAACTGTTTCTGTTTCTTCTTTTTAAATGGAACCTGATGTACTCTCAGGATCTGCTGTTGTGTTTATATTTTAGAGAAAGATTAGATTACTTCGATCTGACATAGGAGTTTTCCTGCTTCTAGTAACCGCCAGCTCCCCGAGTGTCCACTTCATGTACAACTTCAAACCTACATTCTCTCCCTACCCCTTCCCTTAAACACATTTTCATAGGAAACTATACTGTAAACAATGACTGATCAGATCAGCTGTAACATAATTGTTCAGGGCCTCAGATTCAGCTGGTTTACTACTAGGTTAATTGCAGACTTACTCTCTATGATTAGAATGTAGTGGTAGCAGGGAGAAATGGCTTTTATTCTGTGCCATACTTGGTGACCAGCTTGTAGAACAAGGCTGCTGCTGCTGCTGTTGTTCAGGTTTGTATTACAAAATACTGGGATATTTTTGATCATGTTGTAAGTCATGATTTAGCAGTCCTACTGTGTTGCAATAGAAGCAAGGAAAAAGTGCCTCAGAGGTATGTGGCTGGGGATGGTCTTCATATGTTGTGGTGATATAGAGACTACATTTCCCATGTGACATTGGGTGGGAGATGCTAGTAATGTAGTTCCTAGTATTGGGAACAGCCTATAATTTAGTAGGTATGTTTCATGAGTAATATTTTTATATCTAATTCTTTTGATCGTACTTCTCAACTGTGTCTGATTATGAAGCATTTTGTTAGATTTTTAGACCATTCATCCCATAGAAACCTGGTTATGTCACTGATACCGTAAATTACTGACATCAGAACTGCAGTATCATGGACCTGAGATTGCAGAAAATAGAGTCCTCCACTAAGGATTCCACCTTCATTAAGGAAAATCCCTGACTTTCTTAAGTAGCTTCTTAAAGTCTTCCCCAAGTTTTCTAGTAAAATTTTAGCTAAAGATCTCGGCTGGCTGGTCCTTTGGGTGGTTGTTTGTGGTAAGCTTTATCATATGGTTTTTTTTTTTAAAGGGAGTAATGTCATCAATTTTTGTGGTTAACATATACACACCCTTTTAACCGGAAAAGACCTTCTTCAGAACCAAATCAATTTTATTTCCTCCAAGTTCCCCTTTTTGCTGCTGCTGTTTGCAGCAAGTCCTGTTTCTTAGATGGCCATTATTGGAAAATGTAGCTGTTTTAAAGATTACTAGGTTTCCTTTGTCTCTAAATTGGATGGAGCTGAGAAGAAAACTCTTCTTGGTGGAAACTTAATATGCTGAGCATTGCCAGTGGTTGAAGGTAGTGACATGGGTTGGATGCTTCTTCTAATTTCAAAATATAGTTTAAGTACAGTAGAACTTTGCTGATTTCTACTAATGTCTGGGAGATCCTCACACGTTACTGGATTTTACAGATTAGTGGGTGAATAAAGAAACACAACTTTTAAAAGTGCAAGACTGAAACATTACAATATATATGTTAAGACTTGAATTCCCTTAAAGGTAAAGGGATATGTAGAATTTATTTCAAAAGAAGAAAGATTAAGGCATTGACAAGTGATTCTATATAGTAGTAAGTGTTCTGTAGTATATTTTGTAAAAGCACTGAAAGTAAAATGAGAGCTCACTACCGCTCAGTATTAAATCTGAGGTGTGTGGCATAGCAAAGGGAAAGCTAGCAAGGTTCTGCTGAATATTGTAAGGTCTTCCACGTTCATGGAAATAGAATGGGATATTGCCACACAGAAATACAGTCACAATATTTAGTAAGATAAATGGATGGATTTGTCTGTCACAAATATGAGTGAGCATGACAAACTGAAACTGAAAGAAATATGGGAGAATAATGGTCTTGGTGAATTATTAGTGTGTTCTTGGTATGGAAAATATTTTGGGATATCTTACGCATCCCTTTCCTCCTTTGTAAAATCTCTTGTAGTTTTATTCTGAATATTTTTGTTTTTTGTCTTGATTTGTGTCTACATGATGTGAAAATGTGGCTAGTCTTTCAAAGAAGGATGTTAATAGACTCTGATTTAGATTCTCTCTTAAGAACTCTTAACCCTCTGTTCAATTAAGGCTTCAGGTTTTCACCCTTTTTGACAGATTAAACTTCCATTGGAGTCAATGGCCTTCCATTCACTTCAGTGCATGTTTATTTGGAAACCATAAGGACCAATGGTCCATAATAATTTTAAAGTGACTATTATCAATGCCTGAGCCTTTATATTGCTCGCTTTTCAGGGCAGGGGCTAACATCTGTTTGGCACAGTTCACTAATTGCATAGGAAAATGTTCAGTTACAACACTAAAGCTGCATGCTGATGCAACTTTTCATGGTGCTATAATAAAGCACTGTTGCAGAAAACAAGACCTTTAGCACCTAAAGAATATTATGTGGGAAGAGGGTCTACAAGAGCATGGAGACATGAAAGAGGAAGATGGGGCAGAAGCATCAGGAGAGTATGAGAGTTAGGTTGGAGGAACAAGGCCAGAATTGAATGAATATTTTGAGTTACAAATGAGGCAAAGCTAACAATTGCATGTGAAAACAGGAAGGGAAATTGGTGACAGAAAAATGTGGCTTGAAGTTGAGACAATGTAGTGACCTGTCATTTCTTAAAATGTCCTCATTTTTAAATGGGCTAAATAACCTCCATCAAGTTCTTCAATGAACAGTGCATTGAAAAGATGAAATATTTCTTAAACTTGCTTGACATGCTGTTGCTGGTATATCGTTTTTATTTCCCTATGATGTATTAGGATCTGGAGTTAATGTGAGTTCTTCTCTTGGCATTGTGCAGTTTTGAAACCGCTCTTTCATGGAAAAATAAAGGTTGTTTGCTTAGAATCTCAGCTGATCTAGTACCATTGCTCCAAAATAGATACGAATAAAAATCACTTCAATTTTTGTGGTCAAAAGTATATGAGGATGAAAGACTGGTTGCTGTGGTTGTATCTTTATTGGTCTGTTGTATAAATAAAGTCCTGAATTTGCTATTTTTAGTGATCGAGCTATTTTCATCTTTTGTGTTGTTGAGTATCCAGCTGACAGCTTTGTAGAAGTCCATTAAGATGAAAAATGTTCTGAAAACTAGTTTCCAGAAAGACCCTAGATACATCTAGTGCTAAGTGAACTAATAAGAACTAATGCAGCTGTTCCATTGGGCTGCTTAGATTTTTGTGTTAACCTTTTATACAATATTAACAAATTAAGTTATATAGGGAAGGTAGCTCTTGATGGTTCAAGGCCCCATATAAAGAATGGCACAAAATAACTTGCCCTTTATATACGAGATGCTGTTGAAACCAAGACCTGTATAGTGTAGGGTTACTGTATGGTAAATAGTCATCCTTTCTTAGTAAAATGTTTCAAAATACTATGTTGTTTTTTCATTCTTTGGTAAGTACTAGTTCAGTCTGAAAGGCAAACTTAAAGTGGTGACCAGTTTGAGAAGAATTGTGGGGGTTTAAGCACTGTCTTAATATGTTTGTGACTCTGGAGTCTGGGGCCTCGTGCTAGGCACTGCAAAAAAGTGTCAGTCCCTGCCCTAAAGAGCCTAGGGCCAGATCTTTAAAGGTATTTAGGGCCTAAAGATGCAGATGGGTGCCTGATGGGATTTTCAAAAGTGCCTAAATGCCATACTCCCAACAGACCTCAGCTAAACGATGAGGGGAAGCTTTCTGGAAAGAAATTGTTCATGATACATGTAGTAATAGTGCCCTCTTTGTTGCAAGTAATAATTGTGACTGTTCTCACTAGAACTTCTGAGTTAACTTGGTTTGGCCTGTCACTTTCTGTAGGTGGGGAGGATACGAAGTGACACAGGGTGCAATCAAATCTTGATTATCCTCTTGAAACTGGGGGATGAGGGGAAATAAATAATGGATAACAGAATGGGATTTCCTGTGCAATTAATACATGTTGTGCAAGACGTGACCTTGTTTTGGATAATCGAGGTTTGACTGTATTTGAGAATAAATTGGTAAACGTGCTGATCCAGTGTTACTGTTTCAGCATCTATGCCTTTTCCTCTCCTCTTTCCTATTATTCTCTCCCACTTGATCCCAAATTTGTTGGCCTGCTGTGAAGATAAAAGCTAGCAAGGCGGAAAATGTGCTTGAATAATGTGGAAAAGTGTGACATCAAATCTGTAGTCTTAATTTCCAGTGACACTTGAATGATTTTTCTTTTATATGTTTGCTGCCTTCCCTTTCTCCTTGTTTTCCCCCTCTTAATTCCTTTCCTCCCAGTCACACCACTAACTGAATCACTGTGTTTCTCCTTCCCATTTCCACCCACCTCTGTTTTTTTTTCCATCCTGCATACCACTTCTTTATTTGAAAAGCATTCTGTAAATATATGAATTGAATGATGGAGAAACAGATTATTTTTAAGCCCTAATGCAACTTCCAATTAGATTATAAATTCAGCAGTTTTGTTTTACTAATTATCCTCCTTGGCACAACTTCTGTTTGTGAGCAAGGCACACTTAATTTGGTTATATTTTTGTTTGGCTCTAGCAGTGTTGGTACAGGTGGACTTGACAAATGGAAAAACAAAAGTGAGGACATGTCGTTGATATTTCCTCAGCTATGCATCAGAGTGTCAGGGGATGACTTTTCATTTTTCAGATAACATTAGCTGAAATGTGTGACATTTCATCAACACTCTACTTACCTGTGACTTTTCAATCGTTTTTTCATATTTTCTTCTGGAAATTATTTTGAATGGATTGGTTAGCCTTCAAACCCATCAGATCTGGCTAATAAAGATTGTGTTTTTGTTTCTTTCGCTTCCATTAATTTGAATGAGAGTTTGTAATGACAGTTAGACTTTATGTATTCCCTTTTGCTTATTTCCCTTGTCTTGCTGTAACTCTTGATATTAGCAGGGCAACACCACCACCACTCTGCTGGGTTTATAGCACTAGAACTGATATAGTTGGTTTACGCTGCTTAAAGAACTGTGTTAGTGCATGGTGGTATGACAGGGCTAGAGTTGTCCACCGTGCAGCACTTTTTGCCTATTTACACCCAAAAAAGGCTCTCTGTGTTGAGGAACAAAGCTTTAATCTAGGTCAAAACTGACATTTTGAAGGTCTTGACCTGTATTAAAGCAGTGCTCCTGAACACTGATGTAGATTTGTGTGTCCACAAAAGCAAGGGGAAAATGTTATAATACAGACAACCCTAAACATTCCAGAGCTCTGAAGAAGAGCTCTGTGGAACTTGAAAGCTTGTCTAGTTCACCAACAGAAGTTGGGCCAATAAAAGATACTACCACACCCACCTTGTGTGTCTGAGTACTATTGTCATTGCTCGGCTAATATTGATCGCTGCTGTAAAACATGAGGAACAGGCAAAAGGGGAGATGTACATTTTAATTGTTAGAAATACACACTATAACATGGGCATCTCAGATTGTGTTTTTTATCGTAGTGTAGAGTGGGGTCTTGTGGATGCCACTCACACTACTGTCAAAATCTACTATTGACAACTGTGTTTAAACATGGTCATTTGCTAGCATGGCTTTCCTGACCTGTTGGTATAGGATTCCCCCCCAAGGAGACATGCTAAACAAACTGTAAATATCCTGAGGTAGAACTTCTCTGTGTTGGCCTTACAGCACTGTTGAAACCCCATTTTAGTGCTGTTTATGCCCTGTCATCTCCAAAATGTACCATGTTTAAGTGTCAGGGCACAAGACGAGAGCTTTATCAGGATGTCTTAAGATGGTTATGACATCCTCTGGGCCAATCAGCACTGGGAAGACCAAGTCACATTAAAATCTACTATGTTTAAGTGTCCTCCTTAAACACACTAGTAATCCAGTCACATTAAAATGTGACTGGATTACTAGTGTGTTTAAGGAGGACACTTAAACATAGTAGATTTCTATGAAATAGACTGGGCCTTAAACTTGGCTGTAGCTAAGCTATTGTACCAACCACTGGTCAAGCAAACTGTACTAGCAATAATTATGTTTAAGCAGAATTGTTACTAGTATAGCGTCAACAGTAGTATGAATGAGACTGTTAGTGCTGCTGCTTCAGAGTGGATTTGCTGTTAAGAGAAGGGAAAAAGAAGATGGAAATCCAAAATGCTCTCATATAGTAGGGAGATCAAGAGTAACCTTTCTGCAGTGCAAGTACAAAAATCATGATGCACATACATTCCAGTTAAATAATATTGCCATGCATTGCTCCCATGTTTATCTAGGGTGTCTTGAAGACATTTTGGATAAATGGGCTGATACAGTAATTCTTATTTCATACTGTTCCATAGTGTGACTGAGAATTGGCTTCTTGTGTCCAATAATCTTTTCTTCTGAATGTCTAAGCCAAATTTTATAATATGCTACAGAGGCAATCCTGGCGCTTACACGCTGGTAAGCCTAACTTCAGTACCAGTCAAATTGGTTGAAACTGTAGTAAAGAACAGAATTATCAGACACATAGATGAACACAATATGTTGGGGGAGAGTCTCACTACATTTGTAAAGGGGAATCATGGGTCAACAAGCATGTGGACATGGGTGATCTCTAGTGGATAGAGTGAATCTGGACTTTCAGGAAGCCTTTGATAAGATCCCACACCAAAGGCACTTCAGCAAAGTAAGCAGCCATGGGATAAGAGGGGGAAGGGCCTATCATGGATCAGTAAATGGTTAAAAGGTAGGAAACCAAGGGTAGGAATCAATGTTCCCTCAATTTTTGACAGGCCGTGTGTGCAAAAAATTTGTTCTGTGCAAATTGTGCTTCTGTGAAGATTTTTGTGCACACGGTGTTTCGCTGTGTGCGCAGGCACAGCTTAGAGGGAACAGTGGTAGGAATAAATGGTCAGTTTCCACAGTGGAGACAGGTAAATAGCAGGGTTTCCCCAAGGATCTGTACTGGGACCGGTGTTGTTCAACATATTCATAAATGATCTGGACAAGGAGGTAAACTGAAGTGGCAAAGTTTGCAGATGATAGGAAATTACTAAAGATAGTTAAGTGCAAAGCTGACCGGGTATGTCTACACAGCAAAGAAAAACCCACAGCTGGCTTGTGCCAGCAGACTTGGGCTCATGGGGCTCTGGCTACGGGGAAGTTTCACTGCTGTGTAGATTTCTAGGTTCAGGACCTTCCCACCTCACAGAGTCCTAGAGCCCAGGTTTGTCTTTCTTTAAACATACCCTGTGAAGAGTTACAAAAGGATCTCACAAAGCTGGATGACTGGGCAATAAAATGGCAGATGAAATTCAGTGTTGTGTAATGCACATTAGAAAACATAATCCCAACAATACATACAAAATAATGGGGTCTAAATTAGTTATTAACACTCAAGAAAGAGATTGCGGCATCATCGTGGCTAGTTCCATGAAAACATCTGCTCAATGTGCAGCAGCATTCAAAAGCTAACAATGTTAGGAACCATGAGGAAAACAATAGATAATAAGACAAAGTATCATAGTGCCACTATATAAATCCACGGAACACCCACACCTGGAATACTGCATGCAGTTCTGGTCTCTCCATCTTAAAAAAGATATATTAGAACTGGAAAAAGTATAGAGAGGGCAACAAAAATGTTTAAGGGCATGGAACAAATTTAATATGAGGAGAGGTGAAAAAGATTGGGACTATTCAGTTTAGAAAAGAGATGACTATGCGGGGATATGATAGTGGTCTATAAAGTGTATTCTGTGGAGAAAGTGAATGTGTTACTTACCCCTTCACATAACACAAGAACAGGGATCACCCAATGATATTAATAGGCAGCAGATTTAAAACAAACATAAGAAAGTACTTCTTCACACGACGCACAGTCAACCAGAGGAACTCCTTGCCCAGGGATGTTGTGAAGGCCAAAAGTATAATTGGATTCAAAGAAGAATTAGAGAAGTTCATGGAGGATAGGTCCATCAATGGCTATTAGCCAAGATGGTGAGGAACGCAACCCCATGCTCTGGGAGTCCATAAACTTCTGGTTTCAGAGTAGCAGCCGTGTTAGTCTGTATCCACAAAAAGAAAAGGAGTACTTGTGGCACCTTAGAGACTAACAAATTTATCTGAGCATAAGCTTTTGTGAGCTACAGCTCACTTTATCGGATGCATGGAGTGGAAAATACAGTGGGGAGATCTTACATACACAGAGAACATGAAACAATGGGTGTTACCATACACACTGTAACGAGAGTGATCAGGTAAGGTGAGCTATTACCAGCGGGAGAGAAGAAAAAACAACAAAAAAAACCTTTTGTAGTGATAATCAAGGTGGGCCATTTCCAGCAGTTGACAAGAACGTGTGAGGAACAGTAGTGGAGGGAAAATAAACATGGGGAAATTGTTTTACTTTGTGTAATGACACATCCACTCCCAGTCTTTATTCAAGCCTAAGTAAATGGTGTCCAGTTTGCAAATTAATTCCAATTCAGCAGTCTCTTGCTGGAGTCTGTTTTTGAAGTTTTTTGTTGAAGAATCGCCACTTCTAGGTTTGTAATCGAGTGACCAGAGAGATTGAAGTGTTCTCTGACTGGTTTTTGAATGTCATAATTCTTGACGTCTGATTTGTGTCCATTTATTCTTTTACGTAGAAACTGTCCAGTTTGGCCAATGTACATGGCAGAGGGGCATTGCTGGCACATATCACATTGGTAGATGTGCAGGTGAACGAGCCTCTGACTGCCATAAACTGGGACTGGATGATAGGGTGGATCACTTGATAATTGCCCTGTTCTATTCATTCCCTCTGTGGCATCTTTCATTGGCCACTTTCAGAAGACAGGATACTGAGCTACATGGACCATTGGTCTGACCCAGTGTAGCCGTTCTTATGTAAGTTTATTTGATACACTGATTTAAATGTGGCCAAATTAATTTTCAGAGATTTGTGACCAAATCAACTTGAGACCAAGCTGAGTTTTCACTATATTGTCTAGAAACTTTCCAGCTAATTGAAAACTGATGTAAATTTGGCTTTGCTTTAATTTATGTTCTAATTTTGGAACTTGGATCCAAAACCTTAGGACTTAGTTCTTTCTGTGCTTTATTCACCTTTATGTTGCTGCATGGATGAATATTAAGAGACAAGTAAATATTCCTGTCTCCTTGTGACATCTGTGGTGATGACTCTAGCTCTAGACCACCCCCAGTCCATTTACAGACACACACAAAAATTATACTTTTTTTTTTTAATGCAGATATGGAGATTTGGGCCTTTGTCCTGCAGACACTCAAACGGAACATTACACATGTGAGTAACCCCATTGTAGTTTATGGGGCTACTTGTGTGTCATGTTCAGCACTTTCATAAGTTTTTTTTGGGACTGGAATCTTAAAGTGATTTTTTTTTTTCTTGCAGGGGAATTAGTTTACAATAACAACATCCAGTCATTGACACAGTGTGAAAGAAAACCCTCGGGGTACTTTTCTCTCACATTAATTGTTCTCTATTTTATATAGTATAAATAGCATGATATAGGCAACCTTTGGCACATGGCCCATCAGGGTAATCCGCAGGCAGGCCACGAGACGTTTTGTTAACGTTGACCATCCCCTGCAGTTCCCAGTGGCCTCAGTTCACCATTTCTGGCTAATGGGAGCTGCAGGTAGTGGCGGCCACCCATGCCACTTCCCGCAGCTCCCATTGGCTGGAAATGGTGAACCGCGGCTGCTGAGAGCTGCGGGGGCCATGCCTGTGGATGGTCAACGTAAACAAAATGTCTCGCAGCCCACCAGCGGATTACCCTGATGGCCTATGTGCTGAAGGTTGCCGAACCCTGATATAGGTTAACAGTAGAGGATGCTCTGAGATACAGCTCATTTACAAGGTTTGTGTGTGTGTGAGATATATGGATTACTTGAACTGCTACCAAAATATGTCTACCTCTTGGGTGAAATGTAGTAACTGGCTAATGGTTAGAGCAACATTACACTACAGAAAATTTGCAAGTAAGTGGGTATATAGGATATAAAATCTTCAGCTTTCATCACTCTGCAAAACAGATTTGGGGGAAAATGTGAGTTCTATTTCTTAAATATTTTTCTGTAGAGAGCCCAGTAAGAACAGTTTTTAGCTGCATGAGTGGATGCTGCTTTGTCTTGCTGTGATAGAGACACTGCAACTTCACTTCGTAAAGAGTAGGATTAAGATATTCTATTCAAAGCCCTTTTTGTTTTTGTTTTTTTTAAAAAGATTTATTTTCTTTCCACCTTCCATATTCATGTCGTGACATTAGAGTCAAGGAAGAGATGCTCCAGAAGCTATGTTTCCCCAAAGTTTTTCAAGTCTGGTTTAATTTGATCAGTTCATCATCTTTCTCTATTGAGGAAGGTTTGGCAGGCTATTAAATGGCTGTAGTAACATGGTATAAGTCACTTGACACAAATCTTTTCTTGCACCTCTTTCACCTGCTTGGCAACTCTTGGGTATTATGGGCAAAAGTAAGAAATGGTGCAGTTGATTGAACACTGATTTAGTGCTAGAGAAGTGGTTCTTGATAATATTTAACTTACTTTCTGAGTTTTTAATTTTTTTTAGTTTTCTGGTTCTAAAAATTCTGTAGATATTATTTTTCCTTTGTCTATACCCTACGTATCAAGCCAATCTGCTTGTGGTGGTACTAAATTTTAGAAATTATAAAGAACACTAGCAACCTGTCACATGTTGCAAGTAAACACACTTCTTTACTTGTGTTATTAATAACACAGTAAGGGATAGAATTTTAAAAATCCAATTAACCTGTCAGTTTATGCTCATTTACTGCTCCTAGATGCAGGATGCTCATCTCTTCATTTACTTTCTGTATTTCTCTGTTTGGCTGAAAAATGTCACTTATAGAGTCTTCATGTTTGGGTTTCAAACACTGTTGGGTAATGATCTTTTGATTAAAGAAACTGTTTTCACAAGACATTTTTTTAAATACAAACATTTCTCTTGGTCTTAGATGTTATGAAATTTGGGCAACATTTATGTTGATAAGGTCCCTTTAACAGAAGAACATAGTTTATTCCATCAAATGCTAAATTAGAGGAAGGGAATTGTTATATGTGTTCACATTGCTATGCAATAGGAAGTGAAACCTGTCTTAAATGACCACTCAAGGGACTAACACAAATTGGGTTGGCCAGTAGAGATGGTCTTCAAAGATATCAAAAATGTACTGGAAACTCTAGGGGTATTTTAAAATGGTTACATAAGATAGGGGGATTCCTTATTGGAGGTGATCTTTAATGCAGGTTTCCCTTTATATCAAGGGTCATACATTATATTCTTGTTTTTGGTGATGCCTTTTGGTAGAGGTTGATATGCATATTGCTTGGAAGGACCATTGGTGCAATGTTTGTGAAATTCTGTGTGTGTGTACTTTATTTACTTCTTATTTCCTTTGTACAGATCCGTCGAAGGCGCCTTGCTCGGCTTGCAGGTGGACCATCTTCCCAGCCCACCACCCCTCTTACCTCTCCACAAAGAGAGAACCCACCTGGACCACCTGTAGTAGTGCCAGCCCCAGGTCCATCCCCCAGTTTTGGCCTGAATGTCCATAGTATGACCCCAGCTACCTCTCCAATTGGTGCATCAGGTAGGTTGCAACTTAATCACTGAAGAATTATTTTGTGGTGGTTTTTGTGATTATTCTATTGAAGATTTTAAACCTCTGATATAAGTGCTACAGTTTTTTCTGGTGTAATTTGAAAGGAGTTGAGGAAAATGGACACTTTTTGATATATATAATTATTTTCTGGTAAACTATATACAATTGTTTAGGTGAATGCATTAACATATTTTAAAGGAGTAAACCAGTAAAGGAGAGAGCTCTTCTGTACAATTTTTTTTTGGAGGGAGGGAATTACAAATGCTTCTAAAACAAAGTTTACTCAGAATTAAAACATGGTGTTGAGTGAAGTATGTAATTTAGATGATAGTTGACAATGCTTACATCTTCTGAGTATTCTGAATAAGAGAGAGCATTTTTTTCCCATCTGCCTTTTAGATTATCTAAGATTTTAAATAACTTTTTTTTTTTGTTTTGGTTTCTAGCTGGACTTCACCACTCGGTTCCAAAGTCCAGTTTTGTTTCAGATCGTGCATTACTAGTGTTTGGTGCATTTGAATGATGCATGTGGTGTCTCTACGTATTGTTTATAGGAGCAAAGTGTGTGAAGTCAATAAACAAAGGGAAAAACAGTCTTCTAACATTTCTGGAGGGTAAAGGTAGAATCACTTTCAGTTACAACTCTTGTGAATCTAGGAGTCAGAAGGCTTGGAAAATGTCCGAACCAGACTAATTCCTATTTATTTATTTATTTTTTTAAATGAGCAGGTGAGAATGGGAAGAGGGATGTTCTTTTGCTGAGACAGAGTTAATTATGCAATTTTTATTTATAATCTGGGTTTTGATCTAAACTTGGCACACATGCCAAGTATTATAAACTTCATCTGTAATCACAAATTATATTTCATGTTTATAGTTTTATGAAATTAGAGGCACTGAACTGAGATTTTTTTTTTAAATGTTCAGTATTTCAAAGGTGCTGGTTTGCTATTTTTAGCAAACTACCACTAAAAGATCAGAGAGATGTTAAATAGTTGGGGGGTAATGAAAAATATTTTTCTATGCCTGTGCAGATCAAGCTAGCGCATGACTTATTTGCATTGTGAGCCTTTGTCTAATGCGCTGGGTTTATGGTTATGTCCTTTGGAACATACATTCAGTAAAGTCAACCTAGAAGGCTGGAAACCTCCTCCTTTTATTACATACAGTCCTGTCTCAGGACTGGTTAGAACTCTGACTCCTTGTTATAGTGTTGACTTGTCATAATGGATTTTTTCTTAACTGTTCTTTCTACCGCCCATTTCTCTGCATTTCAGTCATGACTGAGAGTAGTTATTAAAAGCATTGCCAGAGAAAAGCTAATTACAGTTACAATTTAAAACAGTACACTGGCCTTGTGATAACAAAGAAATGACACAGAAGCAAAGGTGATTTTAAAAAAAAACAAAGAAACAACCTGATAGTCCTGTAAGTAACTCAGTAGGTATGGTGCAGAGTCCATGTAGTTTGTGTGATGGTTCTTGGGATACCCAGGAGGACTGAGAGTCACCTTATTACCCCCTGCCTTTAGCGAGAGAGAGAGAGAGAGACTTGCTTGTGTTTAACTGAGTATTGGCTCCTTGACATCAGCAGCCTGCTGTTACCCAAACAGACAATCTACTCTGGGCTATTCCAGCCCTTGCTTTGCCTTGGAGGTTAACAATAAATATAACCCAGTCCCTGAATTCTTTTGAAGCGTTCCCCTGTAGTGTCCAGTCCTTTATTTACTGAATGCTCACCGAAATACCAGGTTTGTGGTCCCCAAGAGAGCAGTGTATACAACAGCTTGCCTGATTCAACTAGGGATCAGCATCTAGCTTCACACCACAGAACTGAGATATACTTATAGTGAAAACGATAAGTGTATTATCAAAGTTTCAAGAGACCGTAAGGATAATGGAAACAAGGGGGTTACATATAAAATAAAATCGTAATAATCATCCTAGAGACTAATCTTAATTTACCAAGCTAACCGCCTGTCTAAAGAGTTCTTATCTCACCCAAAGTCTTTTGCAGTGTCGTCCACTATGGTAGGCAGAGATCCCATTTTAATCAATGTAAGTGCGCTGTCCTTTTATTTCCTAGGTGAAGAATAAAGGTACACCTACTTCCTAGGTATCTGTCTTGCTTTCTCTTTGTATCTTACAAAGTTTATTTTCTGTACCCAGAGTCAGGATCACCAGCCATGTCTTATTCTCAGTGTGCTGCCTCCTTGTTGATTTCACACACACTCCCCTTCCCTCCCCTTAACTCTCTGGGTAAATGATTGCCCATTGTGTTATCTTGCAATGCTTAATTTGTATGTCAGAGAGACAGGTGAATAAATATCTCTTGTCTGCCTTTGTAACTCTGCCTTGATACAGACTTTAAAACATATTTTCAGTATAGATACATAACTCCTTACATAGTATCTGTACCTAGATTTCTCAATTATATTAATGACCAGTGTGACCCTGGCTTTCATTTAAGAACCCACATGACCTTCTTTGGTGAACCAGAATCAGGATATTCTTGTAACCCTCTTACCAGTTGGCATTGAGAGATTCATGGGTCACAGTTTGTTTACCTGGGGAGGTCAGTCTGGCAAATTTATTAGTCTGTTCTAGACACCCAGAGCCTAGGGATGCATGAGCTGTTGGTTTGTCATGGCCAAAAGCATAAAATCACTAGTTAAAGTACAGTGTTCACTTTCCATAGTACTGATTACTGAAACAATGTTCAATTTTTTTTTTCAGATCAGATGAGGGGGTTAGATAAACTAGAAAACTGATGGTGGTTATTGAGAGTGTTGTTCAATGCTGAGCATCCACTGTACACGCTTCACATCAGCAAAGGTTCATTTAAAGCTATACAGTTTGCAGGAATCCCTTAGCAGTGCTACATGTTCTCTCTGTATATAAATCTCCCCACTGTATTTTCCACTGAATGCATCCGATGAAGTGAGCTGTAGCTCATGAAAGCTTATGCTCAAATAAATTTGTTAGTCTCTAAGGTGCCACAAGTACTCCTTTTCTTTTTGCTTAATTGGCTGAGAATGCTGTTAAAAATGACATGCTAATTGTCAGCTTCAGCCCAACATAGATTGTTAACCCACACTTACCGTATTCTTTAGTTTTTGTTCACAACTGTTAAATATACCATGTAAATCGTGGCAGGAGTGAGTTACATATTCCTTCTGTGTTTTCATACCACTCTATAGAACATACTTGTCTTTTCAACTGGGATGTTTTGTTAATCTTAGTTTAACTGTATTTCTGGTATACATGCTAATTAATAATACCTTGCACATCTATTATGCCTTTCTTCTAATGATCTCAGAGTACACTTCAGACACACAACCTGTCTGAGGAAATTAAGTATTATATGCACTGTGCACAAAGGGAAGTGGAGTTAGGAATAGTCTGGGCTTCTGGTGCTATGCTCTGGCCACTAGGCTGCATTCCTACCCCATTTGATTCAGAGGTTAAAGGCTTATGCCCTATTCCTGGAGATATGGAGGTTTGCTTTTTCCCCTTCTCAAGAGAGAGCGGTTATCACCCCCTCTTCTATGAACTCTTCTTTTTTTAAGGCCCCATTTCGAGGCCACAGTACTCCAGCTAAGCAGGGTTTGGACACGCTGCCTGATCAGGCTTGGCAGGTGATGGTTTTCAAATCATACTCATTAAAACAAAGTGCTTGTTCTGTTCCTTCTTATCTTGTCTTATTTTAGTTTGTAATTTAAAAACTATTAGTTTGCTTTGGGATTACCCTGTAAGTGGATGGAATCCAAAATGGTGGTTGAATTTACAGAACAGTGGCTATTCCAGCTCTACCTTGCTGCATGAATCTGCCATACTTTTCAGAAGAGAGCAGTTAGAGCTCTAATATTTGCCTCCTGCAAATCTGAACCTACTGGTACCTCTGTTAATAGCTAGCATTTACGTGGAACTTTAAATGTTCAAAAAGCTGCGCAGACGTTAACTAATTAACATTGAGAAGGTATGATTACATTACATATGGCTTTTAGCATATACAGTGAAATAAAAAGAAACGCACAATCATATAGTGACTATAAAATTCTGCCCACACACAGATTTTGCCCAAAAGCTTCTGCTTCCATGCTGAAATGGGGAGGGTTGGCTGGGTTCACTCTAATTATTTATCTACTTTTTTTTTTTTTGACAGAAGAGTTGGTTACCATTGATAACTAGTTTCAGAGTAGCAGCCGTGTTAGTCTGTATCCGCAAAAAGAAAAGTAGTACTTGTGGCACCTTAGAGACTAACCAATTTATTTGAGCATAAGCTTTCGTGAGCTACAGCTCACTTCATCGGATGATTACTTTCAAGCCACCTAACCTGGGGAATTGGGAGACTGACATAGTTTAGCAGTAAGAGCAAATAAACGTCCCCACTAGCTTCCATAAATAAATTAGAAGATTTTAAAAACTGAGCTCTGCAATATGTATTTCAAATCATCCAAAGAAAGTGTCTCAAAATTCCAGTTATACATTAACATTACAAAATCTATTTTTGATGGAGAAGATGGCTTTGAGAGTAACCAGTTGGTGAACTTAACTGTCAGCTGGTGTCTCTTCATCTGCCCTTAGCATGGCAAAGCTTTAAGGAGTGCATCCTAATTTAGTGTTGCTCCATCCCCATCAAGTTACTGGGCCATCATTACACTTTGTCAATAGTTTAGTTCTTTTTGGAAGCTAAATCTGTACTTGTTATCAGAAGTGTTCTGAGAACTAAGACCCCAGCAAACCCATAGAAAAAGCTAACACTTTTTAAGGGGTGTTATGGAGACATAACTGTAACATTACAGACCTAAAAGTGGCAATTCTTCAATAAAAAAACTTCAAAAACAGACTCCAATGAGAGACTGCTGAATTGGAATTAATTTGCAAACTGGATACAATTAACTTAGGCTTGAATAAAGACTGGGAGTGGATGGATCATTACACACAGTAACAGCCATTGGTTAGTCTCTAAGGTGCCACAAGTACTCCTTTTCTTTTTACACATAGTAAAACTATTTCCCCATGTTTATCCCCCCTGCCCCCCACTGTTCCTCAGACGTTCTTGTCAACTGCTGGAAATGGCCCACCTTGATTATCACTACAAAAGGTGTTCCTCCACCCACCCCCCCCCGCTGATAATAGGTCACCTTACCTGATCACTCTCGTTCCAGTGTGTATGGTAACACCCATTGTTTCATGTTCTCTGTGTATACAAATCTCCCCACTGTATTTTCCACTGAATGCATCTGATGAAGTGAGCTGTAGCTCATGAAAGCTTATGCTCAAATAAATTTGTTAGTCTCTAAGGTGCCACAAGTCCTCCTTTTCTTATAACTGTGACCCTTTTCAAAATATGCCCTATTTTTGGCTACTTGTTTCCATGTATAGATTTACTGTGTATATCGGAATCATGTTAAGATACAATAGTATCCCCTCAAATTCTGATAGATGGGACCATGCTGTATTATAACATGATTCCCCCAACATGGTACTTTTTGTGTGTGTAGGTGTGGAGCTGATTTATTGACACCCTCTCTGCATTGCAGCTGAAACTTTTCTAACAATAACCATATGGTTGTTTCTAGTGTAGGTCCCTGACCAAGTTGAATAGGGATTTTTTTTGACCATTTAGCCAAATTATGCCGCAGTGCGTACTGTCTTCCATACCACGTTTATAACATGGATTTAAAAATACAAAAGTCCTTTTCCATATTGGACAAAGAAACTGCTAGAAACAAGGACATCTGACAACTTCTTACTTAACTAATTTATACCAGTGTAACTCCATTGAAGTCAATGGAATTACTCCAGATGTACACTCATATGTAGAAAGAGAATCTGGCCCAACCCCATTTAAATAGCTATTGCTAACATTTTGTTATAAAGTGTGGACACAACCAGATGCTTGGTTTTTAAAGTTTTGAGAAGTGTTTTACTTAACTTTTTCTTCATTTTGACCAAATGAAACAAATTTTTTTTTTTTTTTTTCCAAATTGTATTCTTCTGCAGGCTGGCCTTATTTTTGCTGTTTAGATTTTCTCGTGAAGTTGAAATTTGTGTCAAGGCTTTGAAATATTTTGTGAAGAAACTGCTAAAACAAACCACTTGCAGAAAAAATGGCCTAATCCTGGATCTGTTCTACTTCACTCTCCACATTGTTAACTTGAAAATGTGATACTGCCATAGGCATGGGAGAAGCTACTGCAGATTTTAGTAGTAGTGCTGGAACAGACCCAGTGCTAGAATTTAAAAGTGGATTGTCAATCTGGTTTTACGCTTTTAACCTGAAACCTAATACTATTCGAGGAATGTCTTGTAAATAACAGATGGAAAACCCTACAGGAGTGGAATTCACTGCTGCTTTTATATTAAACAAGCAGGCTAATACCTTTTTCTTTGCTTGGTCTTCAAAGAGCCCAGTTATCAGCACACAAGTATAATACCACAGAACTGCTACAGTAACAGTTTGTAATTTAATAATTATTAGTAGGCAAGACTTAACCTAACACCCCTCTCCCTGACCCAGTATCACCAGACAGGAATTTTAGGAGTGTGCTGCAGTTCAGCGCTGACCTCTATATGGATGTCAGTAGCACTCAGTCTGCTTTCAGTAGTTTGAATCCAAGGTTTATTCTGCATTAATACGAATTTTATATGTGTATTTCTCCCTACACCCTAGAATGCTGGTGTGCATGCCTTCACATCAGAGAGAACCTGGCTGACTGGCACCCAGGTTAGCCTAGCCATATTGCATAGCTGCACTTCCATTATTTTATCCTCGCCGGTGCTGCACTCATCTGTTTGCATTTCTAGGATATCTGGGGCATATCCCGTGGTTCTTTGTGCTTTAGTAAGTTGAGCCACACTGGTTCTTTCCCACTGAGTTGTGGGAGATGTTGTTTCTCCTTCTGGGCACATGGAAGGAATCATGGGAAAACAACCAGCATTTGAATGGTCGTAGCCTGCATCCTCACTGCTAAGTGGGCAGGATGCCACCCAAGCGAAAGCCTCACTTGGGGTTGAGACTGTACTCCATGACTGGCCAGCTAGCTTGGGTTGAAAGCATCACTGAATTCAGGTCGGAGGTTTTAGTGTGTGGAGGAGAACCAGCTTATGGGGAACACTCAGGTCACAGCTGAGGTTAACTCTGCAGTAAAGACTAAAACTTTTGTGTTCATCTGAAGATAGATAAACAGACAGGGTTGGGATGACTTGGCAGTCTTTTGACATCGTATAGCACTGTCTTACAAGTGATCAGAGTTTGATAGTGAGCTTAGTTCCTCTCTTCCTTGCTTGGGAAGGTGGACTGGGGTTGCACTGGTGGGACCCAGAGGTAACCGTACCCAACCTGCCTCAGACAGGAGAGTTTGGTCTCTGCAGAAGGGAGGCCTAGAGAGGGAAATTCCTTTTTTCTTCCTGCCCAACCCACAAAGGCAAAAATGGATTTGCATATAAACTGCTTTTGGTGCAAACTATTAGCTTGTGTGAGTGCATCTCTGAGGGTGATCTATCCACATGAGAGATGGGGTCAGATGGATGGACACACAGTGATACCTACACATATCTAATAATATATCTATAAACGACTCCATGAACTTTAAAACTTGGCAACAATTTGCTGTGAGGCACTTCTTCTGATTTGGTCAGTCACTTTCTACAGCCCGAGGGCTGTTTTTGTTTTGTCTATTAACAGCATGTACATTATTTACTTTAGGATTAATTTTTAAAAACTGGCTGACCTCACAAACCTGTAGGGAAATTGTATCAAAGCATCAGTATGGATTACCTTGCTCTCACATTGATCACTTCAGGCATTTGCATTCAGTGTAATTTTTTGAAAGGAGGAGGGATGGGAGAAGGCTGTTATTGAGCTGGGTAAGTGTATTTGACGTATCCATATTTCTTACCTGAGCAGGTTGGAAATGAGGAAAAATTCCTGTAGTCCTCTTTTTGAGCTCTGGTATAAATCACTGCCAACATGTAAATCTTGCGAATATGTAAACCTTGGTACAGTTAAAACATAGAATTACCACAGCTTCACATATCACTCAGATGTACAGAACACAAAGAGTTTATTTAAAATCAAACAGTGCTTTTCTTAGAGGGAACCCTGAGCATTTCACAGACATGAATTAAGCTTCCATTCTCTAGTTCATGCTGCAGGTAAGCATTCTTACCTCTACTTCTACAGACAGGGAAGAGGAAGTACAGACAGACAAACTTGCTGAGGCCATACAGTAATTCAGTGGCAACAGTATTGTAATGCATTATCTGGAATCCTTAATAGCTGGATTGAGAAATGATTGCAAAAAACTACATGGATCTCACTGGATAATTATGTGGTGGCTTCGCCTCTCTGCAGCACTAATCTGGTTGTTGCTTTTCTTTAGGAGTAGCCCACCGAAGCCAGAGCAGTGAAGGAGTGAGTTCGCTCAGCAGTTCCCCATCTAACAGCCTTGAAACACAATCTCAGTCTCTCTCCCGGTCCCAGAGCATGGATATTGATAGTGTCACCTGTGAGAAAAGGTAAAGAATGCTGCTTATACTACCAGGCAGATATTGCACTACAGGCCATCTAAATATGTACAAAGAAAATACTCTTTATCTTCCCCTCCCAACCATGTTAAAGGTCAAGTTTAAAATGTTGTATTATTTCCTACAGTGTGTAACCTTGTGCTTTGTCCTGTCTTTTTAATGGAGTCACTTTCTCCTAAACTGTTACAATACAGAGGGTCATCCTAGACATCACAAGTGACCAGCATGTTGATGGGTGTGACTTAATAACTGTATTCAAAATAAATTGTAGGATGGAATGGCTGTACATTTTTCTTTGCCTGCTTAAGAAATTCATTGTCATATTTCTTGTATTTAAAGCAAACATAATATGAGAGGCAGACCCAAAAGACCCATTTACTGACTAGTAACTTAATTGCCACATTTATGGATCTGGTATTCCCATGCATCCGTCCTTTTTCCTGAGCAGTTTCCATTTAAGAGAACACTCCTTTAGTCAGCATCTTCATAAAGAACTATCTTTGGGTTTCCAGCAATTAATGGGCTCTTCTGTTCTTTCCTCTTACAGTATGTCCCAGGTGGATGTAGATTCAGGAATAGAGAACATGGAGGTCGATGAGAATGATCGCAGAGAGAAAAGGAGCCTGACTGATAAGGTTGGCTAGTCCCAGAGTCTGTTTCATTTCAGGCCAGATGTAGAAACTCTGTATTGTGACCTTTAGCTCTCGCATTGTATAAGTGAGCTTACTTGGATTATGCAACTTAATGTTTAAATTTAAAGCATGACTGTTTTTTGTTTAACGTAATGCATGCTACTGTTTCATAAAGTATTAGATTTCTTTTACGAAGAATTTGGCTTAGACTCAGTCTACTGCCTTTTACTTGTATTAGTGAGGCAGATGGACTAATAGATGAGCATTATGATACTGGCTTTGCTCTCAATTTTTCCATGCAGATGTCTTGCTTTCCCTTTTACCACTAGAAGTTTTAAATCAGACTTAGAGAATTGTCCCTAATCAGAATCAATCTTTGGTAGGCCCCCCCAAAGGATGTGGAACAATAGTCAGATTGGTGGAAGAGCAATATATAGTATTGCTCTTAATCTGTCTTCCATTGGATCACTCACCTTTGTGCCACATAGATGTTTTTGAGGGGAAGTACCCAACCTTCAGGCGTCATCTGACTACACTCCCTTCCTCAAATTCCCTGGTCAAACCTAAAAAAGACAGAACTCATGAGATAATGAACTTTTGTAGCAAGCAACTGGATGGTCTCAGAGTGTTTTCCGCACAATAGCTTCAGCAATCCAGTGAATGGACTCTGGGGAAAAATGCTCTCGAGACCTTGGGAGGGATATTATACCTTGAAATAAAATTAGTTTAACCCTCAAAATCTGGTTTTTCTGTGATGGGATTAGATCAAAGCAAACACTTGTTACAGGACATAACTGATATAATTTTGAAGACCATGTTCTCCTTTGTAAAACACTTTTAGATCTCCTAATGAAAAGCATTATATGAGTTAGGTATTATTATTTATTACAAAAGAGAGAAAGAAGAGCAGCTAGCTCTCCCACACATCTAGACAAGGGATGGGACCCTGAAGAGCAGAATGGGGGGAACCAGACCCAAAGGTCAGATTCATTCCAAAGTTATCACTTGACTTTTGGGTCCAATGCTAGAAATGTGGCCTTAATGTGGGTGTGGAGAGGCTTCCACCAACAATTTTCGCAGTGCTCCTTCTAAGCCTTTGTTTACCTCTGTACTGTCATTAATAAACTCAGTTGGTGAAAGTCTGGCTTTGAGCCATGTTGCAATAACCCTGATGCAGAACTAATTTTTCTGAGCAGTCTCTAGTTGCAAGCCAGGCAGTCAGACAGCTTCCATTGTGCTGCTGTGAAATAAGTAGTTTCAAATCAAGGGTGGCTTGAATAGGGGGCTCAGTGGAGAGTACGAAGAAGCTTTGAAAACTTGGCTTGATTCCTCTTTAGCCTTCTGACTCCTCTGAGTGAATGAATTGGAAAGGAGGCACCCCAAAACCATTTTATAAGTAGGAAATTTCCTTCCCTTCCTTCTGCATGGAAAATGTGGGCATTATTTTAGAATAACTTTGATATTTTGATAATGTCAGTATTGAAGCCTTTTTGTTTGCATGAAAAGGAAGCAGAAGAGTTTGGGGTTTAATTCCCTATAGGTTCTTGTGTTGTGTGAAATACAAATAGTACCAGTTTAATTTTACATACCTTACAGTTGTTAATTGAATTCACACTAAGTTACCATATCTGGTACCTAGGGAGGTGGTAGAATCTCCTTCCTTAGAGGTTTTTAAGGTCAGGCTTGACAAAGCCCTGGCTGGGATGATTTAACTGGGACTTGGTCCTGCTTTGAGCAGGGGGTTGGACTAGATGACCTTCTGGGGTCCCTTCCAACCCTGATATTCTATGATTCTATCCTGCCCAAGCTTTTAGGTTATTTGAGGTCCGTAGACATGTGTATTGTTTCTTGGCTGCAGAGGAGGGATGGAAAAATGTGAAACAATAGTGGTGGATAACTTTTGTGGGAGTGGTAAGGAAACTGAGGCAATCTCTGCTGGATCTTGAGTGCTAACCTGAATCAGATTTTTTTTATTTTATTTTTCGGTTTTTTCCAGTTTGAATTTTCTCCCTCCCCTGCCAACCTTTCTTTTTTAAAGAGAGCAACTTCTTCAAAAGATACTGACTTATCCTGAAACTTTTAAAAAAGCTCAATATCAGCTGAATACCTGATGTGTTCTATCTGATAAATATGCCATACTCTTCCAGGAGAATGGGCTTTGATCCAACAGGCTTTTTCCATCTCTAAACTGTTGTGGCTTAAAATCGCATTTGCTGGTATTTTGCCATTGTGATGTGATCTGGCCCGTTTACTTTGTGTAATTGACAACTTTAGCATGCATTGGAAACTGATGTACGGTAAAATGAGAACAAAGGCATATGGGTTCAGGCTATTCCAATGCAGACCACATCAGGTGAATTGTATTGCTTAAGTCAGTTAGCTGCAGTTGTTGCCATTAGAAAGTCAGCATTTGCTGATGAGAAGGAAAGAGAATAGAAAAGATGGCAAGTGTGTTGGGTTTTGGTGTGATGGAATTAGGAAGAGTGGGGTGAGGACGGTCCAGTCACCAATCCAGTAACCAGTGTGTCCCAACAAAAAGTGTTTGGGAACTGGTGGAATGTGCCCTACATCATAGAGCTCCAAGTGCAGGGTTCTTGCTGGGAAGTGCTAAAGAGAAAAAGAAGAAATAATTTTAGGCAGAAATCACTGACCTTTATGCAACAAGTATTTTCAGTGTTCTTGAGTGATTCTTGTGTCTAATTACAGTTAGCCTTGCCAGCCATGATGGAGAACAAAGGTTGCTGGTTACATATATGCAAAAAGAAAAGGAGTACTTGTGGCACCTTAGAGACTAACCAATTTATTTGAGCATAAGCTTTCGTGCAAAAGCTTATGCTCAAATAAATTGGTTAGTCTCTAAGGTGCCACAAGTACTCCTTTTCTTTTTGCGAATACAGACTAACACGGCTGTTACTCTGAAACCTGTTACATATATGTTCTGGAAAGGGTTTTAAACACTATTAATTCCTCCCTCTTTGCAGATGATGATTATCTGAAACTTGCTTCCCTTATTTCTTGAGCTACTTTTCCACCTATGCCCCCCAAAATCTGGCATCACCTTTGTAAAACCACCGTAATTCATTCCTTGTGTTAGCAATTATTTATTGTGACAACTTTTTGATGGGAGTAACTGCAGAGAAGCTTCTTTTGCCTTGGAATTGAATACAGTTAACATGGCTTTACTAAGTGAAGGGAGGAGATGAATGAAGCAGGCCCTTGAGTACTTTGTCCTGCTCTTTCCTCTTTCTAAAGAGAGGCAAAGCTTTGGGACTGGATGGAACAAAAGCTAGATTGAGCAAGCAGCAGTTTGTAACAGTTCTCCCAAGTGTTATAATCAAAAGTTTTCACTTGGTATCAGGATTAATTTTCTCAGTTTATTTTTTTTTCTTGTATTCTCTGTTTGACAAAGTACTTATTAAATATGCTGAGACCTGTTAACATTCATTCAGGTCTCATCTAGCAACTGGAAATTCCCAGTTGCTTCCAGGCATCACAGTGTGCAAACTGCAGTTTCATTTACAGTGGAACTTCCGTGTAGAATTAAGTTTTTTTTTAAGAGAGACTGACTTGTGCCGTGAGACTGCTCCTACTCCTATTGAAGTCAGTGGAAGTACTCCCACTGACTTCAAAGAGCTGGGATCGGGCCATGAATAAAGAGCATTCCTCTGTATTTAACATTCAGCAAGCCAGCTAACTCGAAATGGTTTTTAACTGTTGTATGGACACAATTATTTTTGTTGGTCTTTCTTTGGTAAAACAAAGATTAAAAAGAGGGGAAAATCTTTAGGTTTTCATTTTGAGATGAAATCTTAAAAAATGGAGGTCCTGTCTGCTCTGGGTGGATGTTAAGTAAAATTAAAATGAACATCCAACTCCTTGTAAGACTAGAGAGTTGTGCCAGTATCCAGGCTAAAATTTTTCTTCCTCCCACATTATTTTCTAATATGAGGTATGCCAGTTGCTTAGCACCATATTGTTGTGTGCTATCATTATTTCATTTCTCCTATAATTCTTCTTTGTATAATTTTACTTTTTGGAATATCTTCTGATACTTGTATGACTGTCCTTTCATAAGCACTCAGAATCTGCTCCCAGAGTCTAGTTGTGACTTTCAAACTGACATGCAAGAAGCCTTTCAGAACATTTTCTTCACAGAATCAATGGATAATAAGTGGTGGGTTTTGTTTGTCCTGTTTCCTTTTGGCCACCAGAGCTGATTTAAGGTGTCATATTGTCCCTGTTGAAACTTTGACTTGCATAAGCCAAACCAAAATGAATGCAAAAAATGTTTCCCTTTCCCCTCAACAAGGAGCCTCCATCAGGATCGGAAGTATCTGAGGAGCAGGCCTTACAGCTGGTCTGTAAGATCTTCAGAGTATCCTGGAAGGACCGAGACAGAGATGTCATCTTCCTCACTTCGTTCTCTGAGCAATTTAAGCAGAACCCAAAAGAAGGTAGGAACTTCAGTCGTTTGCATTGTGCTAGTTAAGGTATGAAAGAACAGATTGGAGGAGTCATGTCTCCGTTTTCAAACATTAAGACGGTGTGGCTGGCTTGTTGTTCGGCTTCATCTCTAGGTTTTTGTTCGGCTGCAGTCATATAACTGATGCTGCAGTGATGCTTGAGCTTTTCTAGCTGCGTTTTTTGCTTGATGCAGACGTTATTGAGCACAAAATACATTTGTCATCAGCAGGTGCCATTACAATGGGGCCACAGTACATGGACAAAGGCAAGATCCTTCAAGGTGCTGAGCACCAGCAGCTCCCATTGAAGTCAACTGCCTTTATAAAATTGATCAATGTGTTATTGGGAAACTATTGTGCAAGTGTTGCCATGCTTCTGAATCTTTCAAAAACCCTTTTAAATTGAAGTATTCAATATTGCCTCATAATAGATATGGCTGCTGTTCATTTAATAAAACTAAGGAAGTCTGCTGTCTATTTATTAGATTGATCACCATTTTGTCAGATATAAATGACCGATTACTAGATACCAAAACACCTCATTGCTAATTTAAACTTGTGTTTTCCCTTGACATTCTGTGACCTTATTCGAGAAAAGGAAGGAAAATACAAGAGAGTTTAAAAAGAAAATTGTCTGTAATGTCCACAATAATGACATTAGACCATGTACAATTCTTTACGTTCTCCACAAACCTTGAGCTTGCATGTTGCTATATTCTCAAAACCCAAGATGATAGAGACCAAATGATGATTTTTTGTTAAAATAAAGTAACCTAGTCTATTGCTATTGGCAACAATAGCATTTAATTTATGGAAATAGAAGAAAATGTTTTGGTTGGGTTAACCACCGAGGTCCCTCAGGAGAATCCTCATCACCACAGCAGTCCCTAATTTTCTTGCTGTCCTCTTCAGTGTTCTCAGATTTTAAGGACTTAATTGGCCAGATTTTAATGGAAGTTCTGATGATGTCCACCCAGTCGAGGGACGAAAACCCATTTGCCAGCCTGACAGCCACATCCCAGCCAATTGCAGCAGCTGCCCGGTCACCTGACAGAAATCTGATTCTAAACACTGGCTCCAACCCAGGAACAAGTCCTATATTCTGTAATGTGGGCTCCTTTGGTTCCAGCTCCTTATCCAGGTAACTTTGGGTACACTAGAATGTTGGTTTTGTAAGTGTGGGTAAGGGGAGCCTTAGGCCTGGTCTACACTTAAAAGGTAGATTGACATAACTATGTAGCTCAAGGAGTGTGAAAAATGACACTCCCCTTACGTAGCCATTCCGACTTAACCCCTGGTGTAGATATTGTAGCTCAACAGAATAATGCTTCTGTCAGCCTCGCTACCGCAAAGAGGTGGAGTTACTACCGTGACAGAACAACCCCTTCCTTTGCTGTAGTGTCTAAACGATGGCGTTACAGCAGCATAGCTACAGTGCCATAGTTATGCTGCTGTAGTGTAAACAAATCCTGAGTTCTTGCATTTAATGTCTTCTGCTTCATATGGGCCTCGAAATGGCACAAAAACAATAAGTATAGAGCAGGGATCGGCAGCCTTTCACAAGTGGTGTCCGAGACTTCATTTATTCACTCTAATTTAAGGTTTCGCGTGCCACTAATACATTTTAACATTTTTAGGTCTCTTTCTATAAGTCTATAATATATAACTAAATGTATGTAAAGTAAATAAGGTTTTTAAAATGTTTAAGAAGCTTCATTTAAATTTAAGTTAAAATGCAGAGCCCTCCCGGACCGGTGGCCAGGACCCGGGCAGTGTGAGTGCCACTGCAAATCAGCTCGCGTGCCGCCTTTGGCCCGCGTGACATAGGTTGCCTACCCTTGGTATAGAGGATTTAAAAAAAATGTTTCATCCTGCTGCACCAGCAGGTTCTTCCTGCTTTTGACTGGACGCCCATGGTTAAATGCACATTTGGTCATTAGGGCCAGATCCTCAGCGGATGTAAATTGATATAGTTCCACTGAAGACAAATGGATATAAACTAGCCATCAACAAGTTTAGGCTTGAAATTAGACAAAGGTGTCTAACCATCAGAGAAGTGAAATTCTGGAACAGCCTTCCAAGGGGAGTAGTGGGGACAAAAGAATCTAACTGGCTTCAAGACTGAACTTGATAAGTGTGTGGAGGGGAGGTATGATGGGACAGTGTACAATGGCATGTAGCTGATCTGTGACAGCAAATATTTCCAACAGCCGGTCATGGGACACTGTATGAGAAGGACTCTGAGTTGCAGAGAATTCTTTCGCAGCTGTCTAGTTGGTAGGCCTTGCCCATGTGCTCAGGGTCCAACCAATCCCCCCGTATGTGGGGTCGGGAAGGAATTTCCCCCCATGTCAGATTGGCAGAGACCCTGGGGTTTTTTCACCTTCCTCTGCAGCATGGGGCACGATCACTTTCTGGTTTAAACTAGTGTAAATGGTGGATTCTCTGTAACTTGAAGTCTTTAAATCATGATTTGAGGACTTCAGTAACTCAGCCAGAGGTTAGGGGTCTATTACAGGAATGGGTAGCCAAGGTTCTATGGACTGGAATGTACAGGAGGTCAGACTAGATGATCATGATAGTCCCTTCTGACTTTTAGAATCAGAGTCTATGACGTAATTGGAGCCTCACTGACTTAAGAGTCTGATCCTCAGATGAGTTAACTTTTAAATGTATAATCCAAGCAATGAAATTGATACATTGTTTAAATATTGCAAATAGCCTAAAATGAGACTCAGTAGGTAAAAGCATTGTATGTGATGTGTTACGTGGAATATACATATACTGAATGGTTAATAGTAGTGGGGTGTTTCTGTTGTTAATTTTGTCTCTCTCTTGCCCTTCTTCTGTGTATCCTAAATGGCTGCTTTTTTTCCTCCTCCCCTCCCTTAATTGATTTAGTCTCTATGGGACTAGTCCAGCTTCTAGTAACAATTTCTCAAGCCACGTGCCAATGACTGGTTCATCTGTTACCCCACCAGCCAGTTCACTTGCCACCACATCTGTGCCTTCCATTTCTGTCAGCCCTCATCTCACAGCAGCAAGTCCTTCTGGAGTCCAGCCGTCCTCTCCGAGGTACCACCCATATACCATCACCCACCCCTGGGGCTTTTCAGCTTCTCATATCCCACGCTCCTTGAGTATCTCCATCCCAGCTAGCTCACCAAGTCCTCCAGTCATGGCTACCAGTCCTCAGGCTGTGCCACTCAGCTCGTCCAGACAGAGGCCCACAACAGTGGGTCCACCTTTGTCCACTGCTTTGCCCGGTACCTTGAGCAGGCGTTCTTCTTTCCTAAACAGGATTCCTTCTAGGTAATTCACAAGCACAAACAGTGTCTATTACATATGCAGTGCAGGGTGTGGTGCATTTATGCCGTTTGGAAGAACTTGTCTCTGTACTGAGCTCACTCTACTTACCAAGCGTGGATTTTTCTGTTTGTGTTGAGCTAATACGTTGACTTGCTAACAAGCCCTGGCTGCCAAAGTACTAAAACTTTTTCTGTCGGTATTTGATATTTAACATAATTGGCATAAAGGTAGCAATATCGTTATACATTTCCCCTTCCTTTTATTCTTCTTTCCACCCCTCCTCACTGGTAAACTATCTTCCTTTGGTTTAAATTGCAGTTCAGTCACTCATGCTGGATAGTCTATCAAAGAGGTCTCCTGGTTTGTAATTAACTTGGTGTAGATCTTCAGTTGGTTTGTTGAATGCTCTTGCTTGCTGGAGTATGTCAGATTTGACTCCATTAGTGTATAGACTTAAATGATTAGCTCCTCTTTGTCAGCAAAGACAGGTACTACTATGCTGGCCCTCTGCCAGCTGCTTCCAGGATCCCCCATCCTCTGCAGGAGGGAGAAACCAACAAACAGCCTTTCTGGTGCTCTCATTTTACTCTGCAAATGCTGTGGTTCAGTTGAGCAGCTCAGAGCTCTGATTTTTAGTATTCAGTGAGATTGAAGGGCTTCCATTTATGCAGTAATTTTTCTAAAGACTCTCCTTGTTTACTTCATTAGATGTGTGTGTATGTTTTTATTTTGGTATGTGAATAACTCATAGTCAGTAGCATCATGGAGCATGTTAGCTTAATTTTGTTTTTTCTAATGTCATGGATTGTATTAACCATTGTTTGCTGCATGTTTAGGAAGAAGATTTTTGACAGATAATTTATAAAGGAAAATTATAGCAGTTTTACTTGCTGTCTTTTCATTTTAAAATCTGTTTTGTTCTCTGATGGCCTTTTTCGCTTTTGTTGCGGTAGTATATACGACAACCCTTTCTCCCTCCTCTTCCTTGCCGTTTCTGATGTGTCTGGGGATAGTAGTGATGAAGAAAACGAAGATGGTGATTTTTCTTGTGTCCAGTTTGGGTCCAGGTATTGGAGAAATAGAATGTAACTTGCATGTTTGGGTGCTCTAGGAACTAACAGTTTGTGGAGCTTTAAGCGTTCTTCAGTGGAACTTCGGAAATAAGTAAAGAAGGAGATAACTTTACAGGTCTTAATGGGAGATGAAGGATAAACATGCATAATGAGTCTGAGTTAGCCAGTTCTTTTTTAAAAAGAGATGACTCAGAATAAAGGAAATGTTAGTCATGTTGCCCTTCAGGTTTAATGACCACAAAGTCTGAAATGCCCATGTAAGTGGAACTCCTTATTGAATGCATGATATGAGGAATATTGCTCATCAAAAACTGTATCTTTCAAAGTCAGTGCTACCTCCTGCACAAGCACTTCTTCTGAATACTTGAAAATGAGGACATAGGTTAGTGGGGAGTAAAAGACAGAGCCAGATCCTCAACTGATGTAAATTGGTGCAGTTCCATTGAAGTTAATGGAGCTACAGCAATTTACTGGAGCTCAGCATCTTTCCTCTAATCTGTGAAGCACATGTTACCTGGTTCTCAAATGCACAAGTAGAAATCAGCAGCCAGTGGAGACGGGGTGGTGAAGACTGATACATTTGGGACACTGAGTTGGGGAGAAAGATAGCTTATTGTGAATCAAAAACATACTGTGAGGTTCTTCAGTTTATATGGCACTGAAATACATGACAACAAAATGAGAATGGATATGTTCACTGCATGTGGAGGTTACCCATGAGCCTTGCAAATATAATACAATTTGCTGAATCCTGAATGGACCAGGCAGGGAGATGCTTCTAGGAATGACAATGAAGGGCAGGATCTTCTATAATGATATGTGTAGCTGGAGAAGAATAACAGCAAATGGCTGAATATGTTATCAGTGTGTCTCAACCTCTTTTGAAACATTTTTGCTGTAGGATGCAGCTTCTGAAATGAAGAAATAAACAACTCCCGAATGCGTGTTGCTCAGTTGTAGGTGATCTGTGTTCCTGGTCTGGCCCTGGTGATATTGGTTCCATTATCCCCATTAAACAATATCTACAAGAAACATTTTTGGCATCTATTCTTTTCTTTTGCACATAGCCAAATTAGGAGATGGGTATAGGAATAGTATATGGGAAGCATGCCCTTTGGAGAAGGGGAGCTCTTTGGAAAACAGTAGCTCTGTAACGTTTCTAGCATATTGAATACTTTACACCCGTCTTCAGTTTCCTGTCCCAGGCTGATGGCGGCCAGCCGCTCATCTGTCTTAGGATACTGTAACGGCTCCTTCATAGCAATACAAATCTAATCATGATGCTTGCAAATTTGTGCTTGTTGTCTCATGTACTCCACATAGAGTGTTTGTATCTTGAGTATAACAAAGAGCAATGAGACTTTTTAAAAGGAGAATTTAGTCTGAATATTAATTTTTAAAAATTCCTAAATTAGGAAAATCTGATTAGGATTTGAAGTATCCTCCCAAGAGAAGTGTGTGGAAGCACCATTGCTTGGGACTTCTAAAACTAGACTAGACAAAGAACTGGAAAGTGCCATGTAGGGGAAATGCAGTGCTGCATAGGAGTGGAGGAAAGTCCTAGAAGATCTTTCCAGCTCTTACTTCTGTGGTTGTCTGCGGTGGAACATTAGAACATAACTATTGTGACAAAGTTAAAATCTGTAGATTTAATAAATAACTGTTGGAAGATTCTCAGGGAGGTGAGTTTAATAAACTCCCATCTTCCAATCCACACTGAGTAATTTCAGGAGAAATATTTTATGCAGATTGAAGTTTTGCATTTTGTGTACAAGGAATTCTGTGTTGTTTTCACCCTTTGCTTTAATTTCAAATCTTACACCTGTGCTATTGAAAATGTAGCCCAGATGTTAGTTAACACAATTCATGCAGTGTAATATCTTATGGGACTACCACGCTTCAGGTGACTTTGCTGGTGTATTATGTCCTGATGTTCTGACTGACTGCAGTGGAATATCAGTTTGTCATGTTCATACTTTAATCTAACATTTATGCAACAACTTTCATTTTGAAGGTTTTAAAGCACTTTGCCTATGTAATAAACATATACAGCTGTGTATCAGAATAATTTCAGCCATTGCTAAAATGAAGTTGCCTACAAAGTAACTAACTTTGGCGTGAAAAATCTTTTTTACAAATAAGTTGATATTGTACAAATAAAGGTGGTGATCTTCAGGCTGGAGGTGAGAAATTCAAGGTACAAGAAAGAGACTACACGGAGAAACTCATATGTATGTGTAGTTTTACACTGGATTAAAGCTTGAACCAATACCATCTCAGTAGGGTTAAACTGGTGATTGGGGTGGAGATGTTAGTAATGAGAGACAGATGGTAGGCCTACTCAGCAAATAAACACCATGGCTGGCCCATGCCAGCTGACTTAGGCTTGTGGGGCTGTTTCATTGCTGTGTAGACTTCTGCGCTGGAGCCTGAGCTCTGAGACCCTCGCACCCCACAGGGTCCTAGAGCCTGGGCTCCAGCCCAAACCCTGAGTCTCTGGGTATGTCTACACAGCAGTGAAACAGCCATGCAGCCCGAACCCCATGAGCCCAAGTCGGCTGGTAGGGGCCAGCTACAGGTTTTTGTTTGCTGTGTAGACATACCCAGAGACCCTTAAAAATGGCCTGGTGAAGAATAGCTGTTTGACCACCCATAATGACAGTTTTTTGTTTTTTTTAATCTTGTTACATGTAGTGACTATATAGTTGTAAACCACTTTTATAAACTGGGATTTGCATGTGACATAAAGTTGCCAAGTTTTAATGGGAGAGAAAGAGACACTCAGGATCGAGGATCCAGGAGAAATGGGTTCTGTTCCTGTGTCTACCATGGATTTCCTGTGTGACCTTGGGCAAGTCACTTCATCTCTCATTTTTCATGTCTGTAAAATAGAGGATGGTGATGACTGCCTATCCCAAGGGAATAAATATGAGACATTGCCAGAGACTGAGGTATCAAAAGGGAGGTGCTGGTATTAGTTGATAACCAAAAGCACCACATGTTGTCAGGACCAGGTGGTATATCCAAGAATTCTGACAGAACAAAAGAATGCAGTGGCTGAGCTGCTAATGAAAACAACCAGTCACGTAAAAGCGAGCTGCTGTATTGGAGACCTGGAGGGAAGCAAATGGGGAACCTATCTTAAAAAAACAGAACATGCACCTACCAGAAGCCAGTCTATTTACATAAACTTACATTATTTAGTACAAATTTACTTACGGGGAGGAGAAACAACTTACACTTCTGTGATTCACATTTCTGTGATTTGGAGAATTACAGCCCAGTAAACGTCACTTCAGTCCCAGCCAAACTATGTGAAATTGTAACTTTAAAAATAGAATTCTGTTGCATGATATAATAGGGAGAAACTAGCATGGCTTCTGTGACTGATTATACTAACCAAATGTGTGTGCTCAAAAAATCTGAATAAAAAATTATACCAAAAAAAAAAAGTGTGATTGTGGTTGAATTTACAGTAGATGCCCAAGAGAGAATGCGAAGCAGCTGTGTGGAGGGGTTTTGTTACTTTTTCAGTGTTGTTGGTCAGATAAGTTGGAAACCATAAAAAAGAGTGCAGGATAGGGTACAACTAGCGAGAAGTATTACTGCTTGAAGACTGGTGTCTGCTTCACCTCTGTAATCCACAATTTGAGAATGACTTTTATAAACGCCCCTTATAATTACATGCCTTTTACCATCTGTCAGACATCTGGTCGGTCTTGATCCCCTTTTAGGAATTGCATTATTCTACTTGCTGTGCAAGCAGGGAGAGTGAATCATGTGAGAATATGGTCCAGTCCCAAGATCTGGACAAAAACATTTAGCAGCTTCTGCTCAGGTCACACAAACAAACCTACTTTTACAGGTCTTATCTGCATGAGTGTGGTGTGTTGGGATGGGGTTTTCTGCTACAAAGAAGTTGTTTGCCAGAAAAAGTTGGGAGCATGCAAGACATTGGTAGAAGAGGGATATACATCTTGATTTTCTTTTTCTCCTTTTTTTTAAAGTGTGGGAGGCTCTGCTGGAGCCAGTGCTTGTGATTCCTGCAGTGACCATTTCAGCATTGAAACTTGTAAGGAGACAGAGATGCTGAACTACCTCATTGAGTGTTTTGACAGAGTTGGAATAGAGGAGAGAAAAGCACCAAAGGTATGGTAGAGAAGAGTAAAGCCATATTGGCAACAGCACTGAGGCTCAAACTGTCTTCTCTTACTTTACATTGCCCAGAGGGGAAAGATGGTTTGCAGCAGATGATAGCTCTATAAAAATTTTGTGAGAAGTTTTGTTTTGTAAGTCTCATTACTTCAATTCCTATTTGGCCTTTTAAAGTTTGTGTTCAGAACCCCCATCTGTGTTAGTTTGATATCAGTAAAATTGACATTGTTTTGGGGACTGAGATGCATCTATCTATTCCCTTGAATTTGCTTTAAATTGTTTATTCCACATAGAACCACATCTCTAAGACCATCAGCCTTTGCTGTTAACGTAAACCTAAACTTCTCCCTTGTAGACAGCAGTGGAATGGAAAATAATTAGTTCAGCTCATTAAATGTAATCTGAAGAATCTTTAGCTGGAAAGATGCCATCTGTTTGCTTAGACTGCATGAATGCAGAAGTTGTTCACTGCATTTCCTATGTGTCTTATCTATGGATGTTTTCATTCTCCATTAAAATGGTTTCTTTCTTCTTCTTAGATGTGTAGCCAGCTAGCGGTTAGCCAGTTACTGAGCAACATCCGATCACAGTGCATTTCCCATGCTGCTTTGGTACTACAGGGATCCTTAACCCAACCAAGGTGAGTAAAGTTGATGTTGGTCATGAAATATACAAATTCTGTGTTCGATGTGTGTCTGTCTACAGAAGTAGATAAAAATTGAGGAAAATCAGCGACAGAAATGGGACATCTTTTCAGTCAATATGTATAGTATGTATCATTACATACATACAAAATGGGAAATGATTGCCTAGGAAGGAGTACTGCGGAAAGGGATCTGGGGGTCATAGTGGGATCACAAGGTAAATATGAGTCAACAGTGTACCACTGTTGCAAAACGAACATCATTCTGGGATGTATTAGCAGGAGTGTAGTAAGCAAGATGAGAAAATAATTCTTCTGCTCTACTGCTGATTAGGCCTCAACTGGAATATTGTGTCCAGTTCCGGGCGCCACATTTCAGGAAAGAGGTGGACAAATTGGAGAAAGTCCAGAGAAGAGCAACAAAAATGATTAAAGGTCTAGAAAACGTGACCTATGAGGGAAGATTGAAAAAATTGGGTTTGTTTAATCTGGAAAAGAGAAGACTGAGAAGGGACATAAGTTTCAAGAACATAAAATGTTGTTACAAGGAGGAGGGAGAAAATTGTTGTTCTTAACCTCTGAGGATAGGACAAGAAGCAATGGGCTTAAATTGCAGCAAGGGAGGTTTAGGCTGGACATTCGGAAAAACTTCCTAACTGTTAGGGAGGTTAAGCACTGGAATAAATTGCTTAGGGAGGTGGTGGAATCTCCATCGTTGGAGATTTTTAAGAGCAGGTTAGACAAATGCCTGTCAGGGATGGTCTATATAATACTTAGTCCTGCCATGAGTGCAGGGGACTGGACTAGATGACCCCTCGAGGTCCCTTCCAGTTCTATGATTACAGTGGCTCAGGGTTTGTCTATATGGGAAGATATATCAGTATAAACTAAGGTGTGAATTTAAACTGCTGTAATTCTACCAATATAACCCTCATGTGGATGCTCTTATTGCAGCATAGGAGTGCCTTTATCCCGTTCAGTTTGTCACTTTGGAAAGCAGTTTAAGCTAAACCAAAAAAGTCACATTTACTCTGGAGTAAGTGTGTCCACATGGGGATTTATATTGGTAGCACTTCTGGTATAGACAAGCCCTAAGTATTTAAAGGGGCAGAGTCAAACTAGAACACTGATCTGACTTTTTTTTCTATTTGCTAAAATCCAAGTAATTTACGTGTATCTATTCAAAACAAATTCTTCAATAAGCTTCTCAAAAATAATGCGAGCCACTCACTTATGTAGGTGAACAACCCTAGAGTAACAACTGTGTTTTTGTGTGTAATAGAGAAAAAGGCAACATTCAGTTTCATAGGATGTGCTTACAAAAAGTAAGTGTTAATTTGGAAAATACGGTGACTTCATCCTTTCCTTAAAGTTGGAAAAATGAACAGGTTGAGATTAGTGGAACAAATCTAATGCTGTTGCTTCACTAGGATGAACCTAACAAAAGGTCTTTTCAGTAGAGATGGGTAGAGGGGAGAACCAATTCATTTATATAGGCCATAGTTTTCTTCTACCCACATTAGACCAAAGTGGGGTTTTGGCAGCAGCATCCCCTGCAGGATTATTTTTGTACAAGGACTTGGGGAGACTTGGTTAGTTGCTTCTGAAAGAAGTAATTGTCTCAGTTATGACATTCCGTTATCTGGATGTATCAGTAAATGTGAGGCCAGTTTTTTTCTGAAAGATGTCTGTCCCTCCCTCTCACTTTTTTTTTTTTTTTTTTAATATGAATAAAGGTCTTTGCAGCAGCAGTCTCTGTTGGTACCATACATGCTGTGTAGGAATCTTCCATTTGGCTTCATCCAAGAATTGGTGAGAACAACTCACCAGGATGAAGAGATGTTTAAACAGGTAAGAGGCTAGTTCAACTTGCAAGCATTAGCATACTCTACAACTTAGTGCATGAACTATCCAAGGGAGTGGCTGTCCAACTCTTTGTTCTGCAGATCACATTCTGAGACCACAGTTTGAGAACCATTGCTCCCTGGACTGGCAAGTAATTAAGTAATTGGGGGAGTTTGCTGTCTCTCTTGTTTCGCTTGTTAAAGGGATTCAAAAAGAATGACTGAGCTCTGTATGAAGTTTTACTCAAAGTAAGCAAATCTATAAATATATAGATTTGTTGTGTAAAGAAGATTACTTAATAAGCAGCACTTTTTTAATGAAACATTGAAGCATACTACCAGAAATTTTTTTGCATACGATAGTATCCCATTGTAAGGCTTTGTCTTGGACTGTCACTTTTCAGATCATTCTATCCAAATTTCCCTGATCCATAAAATAGTGAACTTCCCAAATCACACACTTAGAAATGTTAGTTTTTGTCTATCTTGCCAAGGACAGAATGAATTAATAATATAATAGTTTGCATCTACAACACTTTCACCCCAAGGATTTATAAGCACTTCATGAAAATTAATTAATTAATGCCTCACAACACCCCTCTAAGATAGGGAACCATTATTATCCCCCGTTAGAAATGAAAATGCTGAGACAGAGAGTAAACAACTTGCCCTAGATGTCAGGGTGGGTCAGTGGGAGAGCCAGAAATTGGAATCCAGTTCTCCTGATTCCTAGTCCTGTGCTTTAATTACTAGGTCACACTTCTACTTCACAATTTAATGCCAAAGCAAGTCAGTCAGGTTGTTACTGGCTCTAATTAGCGCACCCACATGCTATGACATGATTTACTCACAGCAAAGCAGCACTCAGAATGGTATAAAATCTCTAGTATCTTTAGAACATGGTTCTCAAAGTGCAGAGAAGAACATTTGGAGAGGTACACAGCAGGGCTGGGGCCAGCCCCCATGGGGGGGCGGGGAGGGAGCGCGTGCGCCACACTTCCAGCCCCACTTTGCCTCCAGCCCTGCTTCGCCTCTAGGCCCAGCTACTCCCCATTCCCATTTCTGCCCCCCAGCTCCACTGCTGAGGAAGCCTTGGCTGTGCAGTAACAGAGGTGGGGCGTGGACAGATTGTATACTAGTAAGGGGGGACATGACTGGAAAAGTTTGAGCACCACTGCTTTAGAAAATGTAGAGAAATTCTTACATTGTATTAACTCCTGAAAATTATACTGATACGAGTGAGGAGCAAATGCATCAACACCAGTAGGAACTGGCTTTTGGAAAAGTATTTGATCACTATGAACTCCTCTGCTTTTAATTAACATGATCATGTGAATGAGAGTCCAGAAGAAATATTATCATTCCTATCTGGAATTAAATATCAATTTGCAGAGATAAAAGGTCACTTAATTTACATGTTAACTCTTATTCGGGCTCTTGTTATCAAAGCGTGCTTTGACCTGGAGTGTGTCTAAGATACTGTGGGTATGTATACATTGCAGCTGGGATCCTCTCACGTGATAGCTGTACTCAGGCTCGCCACTCAAGTTCAGATCCACAGTGTTGGGCGGGGTTGTACTCAGGTGGCTAGCCCATGCTATTTTTAGGATTACTCTGGGGAAATTCTGTACCAAAAAATAAAAAATTCTGCACACAATTTTCAAATTCTGCAAAAATCTGCATATTTTATTTGTCAAAATGACACAATATAATCACACCAGTTTCAATTATTTTTGGTTATTTATTTCAAAATACCTGTCAGCAAGTATGTCTGTAACAATACAGACAACAAAAAAGAGTCAGAGTTTTTTGAGAAATAGATTCCTTACTAGGCATATTAATACAGAACTCAGAGTAATAATTCATTTAAACTACAATAGAGAACTGTATTTCCCACACTGCTCAGAAGCAGTGCAAATCCTTGGGGGAGTCAGGGGTAAAGGAGGCGCTGTGGGAGAGGGAAGTAATTGTTCGAAAGGAGCCTGGGTGTGAATTTGGAGGGTTGTTGGGTATGGGTGAGAAAAATATGGAACTGTTTTTTTTGGGGGTGGGGGGTGGGGAGGGACAGTTAGGGAGCTTCCCCCATGCAGACCCTTGCTGACCCCTAGCCTTTCCCATTCAGTCAAGCACATCTGTCCTGTCCCCATGTGCCTCTGCACCCCTATGTGTCCTTGCAACCCTCATCCACATGTGTCCCTCCACCCCTTCCCCGTCCCCATTTGTCTGCGTGCTCCCACTCAACAACTCCCCTGTCCCTGTGTCCCTCCACCCCTTCCCCCGTAGCACTGTACTCCCCTCCCCCTTTGCCCATGTGACCCTGCACCTTCCTCCCCCTGTGATGCTGTGCCTCCACTCTCATTCAGCCCCTGCACCAGTCTGTCCTCCTCCACTAGCCCTTATGAGCCCCTGTGTGGCGCCCCAGCAGCCCCACACTCTGTCTCCCAACCTGGCTCGCTGCGAAGCAGGCTCTGCATCCTTTCTCTATTCCCTCGCTGGCTGGGAGTGGCTGTTGTGGTTTATCGCCACAGCGCCCGCTGGTGGGCAAAAGGTGGAACTGCAGCAAGATTCCAGCCGAAGCTTTTTTCTGTGCAAAAAATTAAAAATATGCACAGCTCGTTAATTATGTGCGTGCGCAGTAGCACAGAATTTCCCCAGGAGTATAGCCTGCTTGCTTGAGCAGAGCTATCATGTATCTGTCTGCCCAGGTTGGGAGGCACATACCCTGTCAGGGATTGGCTATGGAACATGGTTAAGATGAAGATTGGAACCATGCCCCTAACTGGATTAGGGAACAGCCTTGTTGTAACCAGGCTCCCTAACATGATTTGATGATGATTTTTATATCTTTATCCAAGAGACCCAGTACAGTTCTATTTGGGTTCCAGTGGTCACTCCTGTATTTTGTAAAACAAATACTTGATTTTTATTCCAGAAGGAAAAATTCGATATGTGATTGGGCCCTTGTAACTGGGTGGTGTTACTTCTTGGTTCATCATTTTCTCCCTTCTTCCTTCCTCCCTTGCAGTCTCAGTGACTGCTGCTGTTTTGTTTATGCCTATCACAGTATTAAAATTTACCGACACAGGCATAAAATCTACTTGCCCCCAAAAATACTATTCTGCTATATATAATCACTATTAACTCCAAGTTAATGGGTCAATAGAGTACTGCAAGGCTGGGCTATCAAGCTGTTAAGGAAGCCCCAAACCCTTTCTTCTTGGCAATAATCTCTCTTGTATTTTTATATTTTTATATTACATGATTTCCACCTGTGGAGACTTTGCTAGATCAAGTCGCTAATCTTGTTGTGGCTTTACCATTGTTGATCAGCTGTAGTGTCTTTCTGTATGTTCCACTAGCTCTGTGACCAAGTCCAGATTAGTATGTTGTTCGCATTGCTAGAATTTTTTAGACTACAATGTAAGTTCTTGGCACTGACCAGGAAAACTTTTCAAGTGCTCACATGTTTGGAATATTTAATTGTTTGTACAAGTGAATTCTCATGTACAGACATCAAGTTGATCTATCATTTACACTGTATTTGGATGCGTTGAAGATGCATGCCAGATGCCCTTCTCAAAATGTAACCAAAAAGATGTGGTCTCATGGGCTGAACTTCATTGCCTTAAGCATAAAGGAACTGGATTCAGGTTGTACTTCTAGGTTTGCTACTCTTTTTACATTTAAACATTACTATTTATTTTGAAATAACTTACGTAAACTGACAGAACAGACTTTATATTTTGTTTCCTTCTGTGGACATATTAGTATTTGAGATGTGAGCAGGGGTTTTATGCTGCCCGGGGCTGTGGCTTCACCTATGTCTTATTGGTTCCCATTCTGAAGTGTATAAGTAATGTACTTCTGTTTTTACAGATCTTTATCCCTATCTTACAAGGCCTGGCTCTTGCTTCCAAAGAGTGCTCCCTTGATAGTGACAATTTTAAATATCCCCTTATGGTAAGGACTATTCCTTTTTAGCAGCTCTTGCTTTAAGATACCCAATATTTGATGCAGACTCTGTTCAAAGTAACTTTAATTAACCCTGTTTGGCTTGCTTCAAATGTCTTATTGAACATTGACCTCATGTTGGAAATTTCAAGTGTTATGAGGTGAGTAACAAAGAGTAATGACCAGCTGGAGTCTGTGGCGCTCATAGTGTCTCAGGCTTAATGTACAGTAGACTTTATGCAAAGTCTATTCAAATGTTTATATCCTGGTGATGCAGATGAGAGATGTGGTCTCGCCCATTAGTGCACATACCATGTGTTTTAAAAACTAAATAAATCCCTTACTTGTTATTAAAAACCCTAAATGATCAGAAATAGAAAAAAAATGTAATATACTTTCCACTGTTTACTTCTGTTTGTTTTTTTTGTATTGCTCTCAGCCTAGCCAATTAATGTCCATTATTCTATAAACAAAATGAATCAAACCCATGGCTGTCTACTGTAGGAAACTCATGGCAGTCTGACCACTGAAAAGTGACTTTATTTTACTCAATAGATCAACTCCCAATGTATCTTTGAGGCAGAACTGCTGATTTACTGACACAACTAAACTTTTATTCTTGTAGGCAACATTGCTGAGCCAAGTATAGATACAAAACAGCAAGCAGGATTCTCCTCTATCCCATTTATTGTAGATAAAATCAGATTGTAGGATCTCTTACTGATGATTTTTTGAACCAGAAAGAGGACTGCTTCAGATTTGGGTTGAGTTTGCAGTTCTGCCAATTAGCTTAAACCACTTTGGGACTTTGCAGACTAAGCAAATTTGATGTCAATGATTCACATTTTAAAAAAAGCTTTCTCTGCTTGTTCCATGTTCCCCTAGTTTCAGGCTACCCCAACCTTAAATAATTTGAACCCCTTGTGAAATTCAGCTGTCAGCTTCAGCATAGGCTAACAACACTTGCTGGAGTCTCTTCTGCAGAGCCTTGAAGTGGGAAAGGGTGGAATAGTAGTTTACTTGATACACTGTAATAGAAGTATGAAAACATATAATACAAGGAGTGGAACATGTACAAGCTCACGTTATTTTTGCATTTTCAAAATCCTCCTTTATAGCCTCTTTATTTCCTTCTCCTCTGCAGTTTAGCTTGAGTTAGAGACTGTAGATAGGATCCTTTGTTTCAGGCCTCAGCATTCATCTGACGATGTTCCACTTTGGGTCGGAAGACAAAGGCCTTGGTGTGTGTAGGACAATAGCCCTGTTTATTACTCTTACTGACTCTTTCATATGGCAGTTTAGGAGTTCACCAACAGGATCATTATGTATCGAACAAGCAAATAACTTGCCCCGCTAATTTTTTAAAAAGTATGATATTTGGCTTTCTTGAGGCAACCTGAAAAGACATAAAAGCTGAGATAGTTGCAAGGTGTGCATCAGCATATTTAGATCCTGTTTCCTTTGTAGACAATTAATGTTTTACTATTGACTTAACTGGAGCAGGATCTGGCCTTTTAAGCATTCTCACATGTTTATCTTTTCACTGATAGCCAGGGTGCTCTGGGAAATGCACCTGAATGAACTGTCGGTGTTTTTTTTTGTTGTTGTTTTTTGTTTTTTACAGGCATTAGGTGAACTTTGTGAAATCAAGTTTGGGAAAACGCACCCTATATGCAGTTTGGTAAGTGTCCGCACAGCTAAATGTAACAATTTCTGCTACATAATACTTAACTTCTGCATAGCATTTTTGTTTTCAAAACACTCTGGAAACATTCGTTATTCTCACAACACCCTTAAAAGTTAGGTAGGTGGTATTCCTGGTTTACAGTTAGGAAACTGAGGCACACAGAAGTCTCTTGCTCCAAAGCCAGACAAAAAGTCAGTGGCTTCCAGGACTGGAGGCCATGAACTCATGGTTTCCATCCTCATATCCAATCCATTAGGCCTACCTCATCACTAATTCGCATGCATTTCTTGCTGATGGCATGGTTTATTCTTTATATTCTTTGGCAATACCAATCTAGTTGAGAATTGCATCCATTAGATGATGGACCATCCAGATTTCTTCAATAAGTTATTTGGGCCAGAGACTCTTGTTACATGGTTGTGTAGCATCTTGCACGATTGGACCCTCATCCTCACTGGGGGCCCTCGGGAGCTATGGTATTTAATAGTAAGCAATAATTAAGATCTGTCCAAGGAAGAAGAACATCAATAAATTGAGTTGCCTCCCCTTGAGAAGAGAAATAACTGAAGTTCAGAGAGACATAAAACAAACATTGCTTTTCTTAGCTTTCTGAAGCACTACAGACTTCACCATTTTGCTACCAGTGTGATGGGATGATGAAGAATCAACAGAGTCAAATGCAAATAAGGAAAGAAGGCAGTGCAGATTGAAAAATGTCAGTGATTTGGCTGCGCTGTCAATGTCTTCCTGTTCCTTTTTTTTTTTTTTTTTTTTTTTTTGGTAGGTCGTTTCTTTGCCCTTGTGGTTGCCTAAACCTGTAAGCCCAGGTGCAGGACGAGAGTTGCAAAGACTTTCTTATCTTGGAGCTTTCTTCAGTCTCTCTGTCTTTGCTGAAGATGATGTAAGTACTATGCTGTTTGTAGTCTCTCGTCTGGAGAAGAACCCAAATGATGTGTTTGTACTCCTTGCAATTTTTTTTTCTTTCAGACTAAAGTGGTTGAAAAATATTTCTCAGGGCCTGCCATTACTCTTGAAAACACGCGGGTTGTTAGCCAGTCATTGCAGCATTACCTGGAATCTGCAAGGGTAAGTGTCCTGATATTTAATTGCTGCCAGAGGATTTTTTATTTTATTTTATTTTTTTTTTAATTTTTGGTTTCCATAACATGGGTGAAGAGTGTTTTACAAAATATAGTCCATCCACTAAACAATAAATTAGTTAAGAAGAGGGGGAGTGAAAACTCAGCAAGAAGAGTTTAACCAGAGAGCCACAAAATTGGAGATCTTTCTGTAAGCCCCCTACCCAAACCCAAGGAATATCGGTACTGTTATCACCAACTATTGATCATTCACAAACTTCTATCAACGTTCAGTTCTTGTGGGTGAATGAGTAAACAAGACCTGGTACATTTCCATAGTGATTAAGTTGCCATGATTTTTAAGCTATAATCTTGTGTAGATAACATTCTTCTGTAAATAAATATTTTTCGTACCTGGGATAGCTGTGTTCTTTACAAGAAGACTACAACAGAATACTAGATTCTGTATAATACTTGGAATATGCACATGTGTCTCCGTGCTGCTGTTTTCATGATCTTGCTGTTCAGTGACATAATTTTCATTTAAAATTTCAGCAAGAACTGTTTAAGATTCTACATAGTATTTTGCTGAATGGTGAAACTCGAGAGGCAGCTCTCAGTTACATGGCAGCTGTTGTTGATGCCAACATGAAGAAGGCACAGATGCAGGTAAACACTGAACTTTCTTCCTCTGATTCACGGCTGTAGTTAGCACAAATAGTTCTAAGTGATTGATGTGGTGGTAGTTTTAACAGAAGACAACAGACATTCTAGGGCCTGAAGCAACCAGGAATTCCATCTAGGCTATTCTTTCAATATTATTTTTCCGTACATTGTTCTTTTTTTAAATGAATCTAGTTTGCTCACTCCTCTCTGAGTACTGAAATAGCTAAATTTGTTAGTACACAAGTTTGTGCCTTTTTGTTGATATATGCTCTTCCTGGCTGCTTCCACCAACTGATTTCAAACAAAACCTGTTTTCTCCCCCAGTTAACAAACTGCCAAGCACTCACTTTATTTGTGGCTCTTGTAAATTTGAGTAATCCCTGGTGAGAATTGGCACAATTCCACTGAAGCAACAGGGCTGATTTTTTTTGTCATTGGTTGGTTGATTTTTGCCTTGGTATAACCTGGTTGTGTATCCTAAATGTGTGCAATTTGAGGCGTCAGTGTCTTGAAGTCCCCATTTTCCATAGATGCAAACATTTTGAAACTATCTGCAGAACTGTTTTCTTCAAGTTGAAACAAAACTACTGGAAATGTTGCTTGTATGGTAAAATTTAAGAACTGAAGCTTCGCTACTTTATGAATCTTTCCTGTTCCTGGCTGTCCCTATGCTAAAAAAATTTAAGAAGCCTCTTTGAGACTCTTTCCCCCTCTTTTCTCTCCCCTAAGTATGTGGGTTTAGAACTCATAAAAATGACTGGTGTTGGACATACACAGGGCAGGGAAATGCTGTTAACAGTTACAGCTGCTCACATTCTAGTTAGCCTTAGAGGTCCTGATCCTTGTTTTGTTTTGTTTTTTTAACCATGCATTGTGCATTAGCGATGGATGCTGAAGTCCCAGGCCTGCCAACTGCAGTGGTCTGTTGCCTGCTGCTTTCTTCTAAGCTGGCATCTTCTAGCATTCACTTTCTCTCCCTTGTCTTGCAGACTGATGATCGGATGGTGTCTACGGACGGTTTTATGCTCAACTTCCTGTGGGTGCTGCAGCAGCTTAGCACGAAGATAAAGCTAGAAACAGTTGATCCCACCTATATATTCCACCCCAGGTGTCGCATCACCGTCCCAATGGATGAGACAAGAGTAAAAGCAACAATGGAGGATGTTACAGGCTGGATGGCTGAGCTTTGTGAGTAAAGAGCATGCATTTTCTACCTTTTCTTCTGGTATTAGGGATATTCCAAAATATTCACTACTGTAAATGTTTTGCTTGGGACTGTCCGTTGCTTTTATAGCTTGTTTTAAAACTGCACAGAAGTGAGTTATTCGAAGTCTGAGCACTAATTCAGGGGTGGCCAACCTGTGGCTCCAGAGCCCCATGCAGCTCTTCAGAAGTTAATATGCGGCTCCTTGTATAGCCACCGACTCCCAGGCTGGAGCTACAGGTGCCAACTTTCCAATGTGCTGGGGCGTGCTCATTGCTCAATCCATGGCTCTGCCACAGGCCCTGCCCCCACTCCACCCCTTCCCGCCCCCTCCCCTGAGCCTGCTGTGCCCTCGCTCCTCACCCCTTCCCACCCAGAGCCTCCTATATGCCAAGAAACAGCCGATCGGGAGGCGCCGGTGGATGGGAGGAGCTGGAGCTGCTGACATATTACTGTGGCTCTTTGGCAATGTACATTGGTGAATTCTGGCTCCTTCTCAGGCTAAGGTTGGCCACCCCTGCACTAATTTGTGTAGCTTTTTTCTTACTCTCCTTCATCCTGTGTGTTCTTTTTTTTGTAGACAGGGATCAGTCTCCATGTTCTGAACCGAAATTCCCAACAGAATGCTTCTTCCTAACCTTGCATGCCCATCACCTCTCTATCCTGCCAAGCTGCCGCCGCTACATCCGTAGACTGCGGGCCATCAGGGAGCTCAACAGGTTAGAAATTGTGTTAGTTACCTAGCATGTGTTCTACAGTTTCCCTGCCACCTTGAATCGTAGGTGCTTTCCTATGTATGATTATGGTTCTTGCAAATTTGATGGAAATTAAAACTACAACTTAAGTAAATCCATGCTATGGAGTATTGGGGAGTTTTGTCAATTGGTCAGTCTGCTGCTTTGATAGCTCTCGCAGAGTATTTTGTCTCTGCAGGTTCTGGTTGTGCTAATGTGCAATGGCATCGATCGTGAATGCGGTTTCTAGATAGGATCTGAAACTCTAGGGGTAGTCCTAGAGAGCACTGGACAGTTCTTGAAAGCATTGTAGGGTGTACAGAGTTGCAATGTTTTGATAGTTTAAACTTTGTTGAACAGTCAGTGGTATGATTGGGGATGTCGGTGCTTTAAGCCTTTTGCATTGCTGTGGAGGTGAATGCACATGTACCTCTGACATGCAGGTCATTGTAGTGGTTGCTTGACAAGCAGCATATCATATCCTATGTCTGTGATGTTGTATATCTGCCTGCAGAACAGATTTTTATCTGTTCTTTGTGGCTATCAGATGATCTCCTTCATTCTATAAAAGCTTTCACAGTGAATTCTAAGGTAACTGCCTACGTAATTCAACTACTGGTTTGTCATTTTAAAAAAATTGCTTAAGTTCTGACGCTGACATGAAGATGCTTTTGTTTTTCCTTTTTCTTGACATGAATCCAGATAAACTTTTTATAGCTGCTGGATCTCTAAACCTCAAGGAACTTTCTCAGTTAAAATAAATAAGAGCAGATTGCACAGTATCAGTGTTTTCCACTATTTATACTTGCATTCACTTAGTAAAAGTCCCTTGACATTAAGATGGCAGGTTTGTTGGAGGATTTTTGAACTTTATTTACAGTGTAGACCTACAAAAGGCTAGAAAAGCTGTAGATATCTGTGTGTGAACAGTCAACACATGTTTTACACAAACAAGTGTTTTCAAATAAACCAGACCCTGGATTTAAAAAAGAAATCACTCCTCTTTTTCCTTATTTGGAATGTAGTGTTGTCAATCATGAGTTATTTCCATGCATGCTCAACACTTATGAGGAAATGCTTAGCCCTCTGTAAACTCAGGCCATATATTTTGATGTCACTAATGAAAGAATTAAGGTCAGATAATAATCTGCAGCAGATGGAGGCTGGGGTATGGAGAGAGACTAGTTTACATCCAGGTGTGGTAGGAAATAGAATCATAATAGTGTAGAATATAAAATCTAAAATACATTAAGATTAATACAACATACACAAAATATTAATCAGCTGCTACTTTAAATGAATTAGGTCCAAATGATGAGACTTGAATAGCTTCGTGTGGATGATGTGACATAGTCATTACATTTCACTTTTATCCCGTGTTAGATCTAGGCTTACTGTGACCATGGTGGAGGGGGCAAAACTTAATCTTTGTTATAATGATGGGCCTTGCACTGAAGGGGAGAGCATGAGAAGTTTTCCCATTGCTTGTGCTCTTTCCCCACAGGCTTGAATTGTAATGGGGGTTGTGCATGGGGAAGGGGTCTGCCAAGAGAAATCTTTTCTAGAAGGAGGTTGAGAGAGAGGTGCTGGGAGTGCATTTGTATCTGTCCTACAAAGGAGAGGAAGGTATTTTGAACTGTTCCTGATACCAACCTTCCCATCTTCCTCTAGTAGCTTCTGCTTTTCATCTCTCTGCTCGTACTTTGGGGGGTGAATTAGATATGGCCTTCGCTTGCCTGCCTGTCAGATGTTCTGGATCAGCCTTGCTCTAATACAGGGTTACTGTTCTTAATTACATGATTTTAACTCTGCTTTTTGTAGAGATTGTGAATTTGGTATAAACCAAGTATTTGAAATGTGATAAAATGATGAATGTGTCTGGAGGGGAAATCCTTTTCCCCACTGTCTTCCCAGTAATAATTTTTTGCTGTGGTTCTTGTTTGCTTAATGGAGTCCTCAATTGTGGAACTAGTGTACTTAGTGTATCCCAAGATTTTTGTCTTCCCTTTCAAAAGATGCAAGAGCAACTTGCTGTCCTGGTGAATGTGAGGGATAGTTTCTACTAAGCTGATGAATTTTTGTAATCTCATTTTTCTTTCTTCCCAAATTTCTTTCCTTTGTAACTTGAAATTAGGTAGAGTAAATGTTTTACCTGCTGTCAACATATGCCCCCTTTACTGTCACCACTAGTGATTTCATGTGGTTTACAGGACTGTGGAAGATTTGAAAAACAATGAAAGTCAATGGAAGGAGTCTCCTCTAGCTACCAGACATCGAGAAATGCTGAAACGCTGTAAAACACAACTTAAGGTTTGTAACTAGTTGGATGACAATTAACTGGTCCTGTCAACCTGTGTGGTGTGGTGGTGGTGGTAGTAGTAGTGGGTTTTTTTTGTTTTTGTTTTTTTCCAACGGAAGAGGTGTGCTAGCAACCATGTTTTCATAGATGTTTCAAAATATCTTAGGTGTATAGGAGGATTGTTTTCAATATATTACACTGTTGTATGATACCTGTTGACTTAATAACACTATATAATATGCACAGTACAATACAGGATGAGACTGCTTAGCACTTATAGAGCAATTCAAAATGTAAAAGCAGATTACAAGTCAGTTCTTGCAACACGCTTCTAAGAAATGATGGTGTTGCTGTTTCCATTTCTCGGATGGATAAATAACGGCAAAGAGGGTGAGTGACTTGCTCATGGCTTCAGACAATTTCTGTTTAAACTGGATTTAGAACTCCAGAGCTCCTGGCTCTCAGTCCTGAGCTCTTTCCAAAGTGGATGCACTGGAATCCTGCATTATGAATTTCAGTACCCTGTTTAATTGTTGCATCTGTACATGGATGGCAGTTTTCTATTCTGTACCATCTAGACAGCTTTTTCTGACAATTTCTCAGATCTTCTATCTTAACTCTCCTGTTCTTACTGTTGGAGTGTTTGCTCCTTAACTACAAGTCAGTGAAGGTTTTCTCCTTGTGGATCTAGTTGAGTTGTACTCATCTGTCTTTGTTGATTATATTGCGGGATTTTTTTAAGTGTCCTGTTCTTTGGGCAATGATAAAATATTGTGTGTGGAGGGAGGGGCAGAACTGTCTTAATTATTGGGAGTGTTGAGTGGAGTGGATGGATTTGATCTTTATACTGTGTTTCTTGTATCTTGCTCTTGATTAGCCTTTTGTGTGCATCTTCCCTCCTCCTGCAGAAACTGGTGCGGTGCAAGGCTTGTGCAGATGCTGGTTTGCTAGATGAGAATTTTCTGAGGCGGTGTCTGAATTTTTATGGTATGGTGATTCAGCTGTTGCTTCGAATCCTCGACCCTGCCTATCCCAAGTGAGTTTTAGGGCTGGGAGTGTAAATCACTATCTCAAATATCTGATACCAGCTGTCTCTTCCTCAACATTACCACCTCCTGGGATTCCTAAATTTGTGATTGCTTCTTGTCAATGAATGACTGTTTTTAGACCGTAAGTCTGATTTTATGTAGTTATTTCAGTTACCGCTGTAAAATCCTGAGTTATGTTTTGCTAATCGGAAGTGCTGAGATTGAATTTTAAAACTTCAGATATTTATGAGGATATCTGTAAAGGGCTATTCGGCAATTCTGTAGGAGAGTGCAGAAGATATTATTTAACCCTGGTATTCTGCTGTCCTCCTTTTAACCCTGTCATTCTTTTCTATTCCACAGCATAATACTGCCTTTAAATCCTGATGTCCCGAAGATGTTTGCAGCACTGCCCGAGTTTTATGTGGAAGATGTTGCTGAATTTTTATTTTTTATTGTACAGTAAGTAAAGTCATGTTTGAGGCAAACTATTATGTGTCCCACATCACAGATGGTGTCCTTGTAATTGTCTGTGGGCTCCCCTCTCTACAACTGAAAACCAGTCAGAACTCTGAGCTAAGTCAGTTCCAGCAGAAAGGGAGGGACTAATAAGAAAATGTTCAGTGATCAGTGATTCTCTGGAGGGGAAAAAAGCAGAAAAAGAAGAGTGAGGGGAAGCAAACTGTGGTGAATATCAGTTGCTTAGACCTTGCAGGCTCCCCTGCATGCATGTCTGAGAGGGTAGATCCAGGGTTTGCTTTAGCTGTGCTTTTTTCCCCTCTCTCTGGTCTTTTCCTACTTCTTAGGGCTTTTTATCTAATTGTCTTTCATTTCTCAATTTTTTTTTCTTGCTTTTGTGAGTCTCTGTCCCTCTTTCCAGCTCACTAGAAGGCTGCATGCTGCCTGGGCAGATGGACTAAGCATCTGTTGGGGACTCCATAGGGCTAGGCTGGTTTCCTGTTGCACAAAGCTGTGCGCCATGAGAGCCAAGAAGAGAAGCTTGCGGCAGTGGGCTGTTGCAGTTGCATGCAGCCCTCTACGTGTTAGCTGCTTTTGTTGCTGACTGCCTTCGGAGTCATTGCAGAAAGAGGAATGGGGCTGTGGACATGGCTTTCAAAGAGCCAATTTCTGCTTTACACACAGGCATAGGAGCATTTTTGCAAAGGAGATTGCCTTACTCTACGTCTGCCCCAATGTCCTTTGCTGCCGATGTCTCTCTTAGAATAGTCTGTAGGGGGATCACCAGTGACTCTGCCCTCCAGAATGGGAAATGCTTTCCTAGACTATTATAAATTGAATGTAGTACCACATGTTAAAAAGGTAATTTCTCTTTGATATCTTAATAAAGTCTGAGGTATTCACCATCTCTAGAGCAGTATTAAAGATAAGCAATGACACTCTAATAAACAAATGCCCTTTAACTTGTAGATTTGCCAGAATCACATTAACTTCTAAGATTTACCTCATTAAAGCTGAATATGGTTGTTCCCTCAGACTTGTGGGTCCACTGGTATTCACAGAATTCAAGAGATCTCAGTCATTTTCCTTCTTCAGCTCCATGTTCAGCCCCTGTCTTTTTCTCGCAGTGCTTCAAAAAGAGGCAGCAGTTGTCCCTGCATGCTGAGGAGGTAGCATTAAAGTGGCACTTCAAAGTAGTGTTGACGCCATATGAAATGTAACAACTGATTGTGGCTGTGCTTCAGAGGCGGTCCCAGGAAACTATTATTGGCAAGGGCGCCTAACGTAACTTCATCAGAATGTAGTTTCCATAATGACTTGTGCTTTTGCTCGGGCTAACAGGTAGTCTGACCTGAGTTGCCTGAGACAAGTATGTAGCTGAATCCTTTACAGGTTTTGCTTTTTTCCCCTCCCTCTTACCTCTCTTCAGATACTCTCCTCAGGTGCTTTATGAGCCCTGCACTCAGGACATTGTGATGTTCCTTGTTGTGATGCTGTGCAACCAGAACTACATCCGAAACCCGTATCTGGTAGCAAAGCTGGTGGAGGTGATGTTCATGACCAACCCAGCTGTTCAGCCACGGACACAGAAGTTCTTTGAAATGATTGAGAATCATCCTCTCTCCACTAAATTGTTAGTTCCCTCGCTGATGAAGTTTTATACAGGTAAGATGTTGTGTTTGCAGGGTATTGATCAACACGGTGAGGGATGAAAGCGTTGTAAGGCAAGAGGTTCTGTCAGTCGGCTTAGGCTCTCAAAAAAAAATCAAGGTCAGTCCTTTGGAACATCTTTAGATGATGCCTTGTTTATATTGCTTTCTGACCGTCTTTGTGCGGCTTTATTGTAGCCTGACACTAGCAGTGCTGCAGTGGCACTTTAATTCCAAGGCAGGAAAGGTGGGTTTTTTTTTCTTTTTTTCCACGTTTGGGGGGTGGGAGGGGGTGCTTGGAGCTGAAATTTTCTTGTGCATGAGCTTGTAAGTACCTTGATAGCCATATAAACCTTGGACAGCCCTTGCGGGCTCTGCCTCTGGGAAGTCATCAGTCCCTTGCAATCCCCTTTGATGTCCCATCTCTCCTAGCCGCCTTTTGCTTTTCAAACATACATCCCAGGGATCCAGTGAGTCTAAGTGGCCTTTCAGCTATCTCAGCTTCAAATCTACCATGATCTGCCAGCTTTATTGCACTGTGGAGCACAGAGTCACAGAACATATAACAGTTGGGTAGAAAAGGAATCATATAGTCCTACACACATGCTATTTTTCTTTTCCTAAAAAATAAATAAATAAATAAAAACCAAAGAAAAAACCTACACTAATAGAATATGCTGATATTTTAAATGCACAAAAGTTAATTCATTTGAGTGTTCTGGCTTCACCTTTTTTTCAGTTCTTTTTTCTTGCTTACTTTCATAATTTGGCTACATCCTTCTGCCCTATTCTGTTGTATGTTAATGTGACCTTAACTTTTGTACAGTGCTGCTTACTCTGGGATGGTCACTACAGCAGAATAAGTGTATAGTATAATCTCCCCGCAGTTCAAAGTTCTCTCTCTAGTAAGCATTTGTCGACTATACTGCGCATGTTTTCAGCCACTAATAACCATATTATTTTCCCTGAAAAACATCAACCAATCTAAACAAAAAAAACCCCAAGTAAATTAGTAAAATCTAAAAAATGAAAACCAAAAGCAGTACCCCAAAAAAGGAGAAGAACCATACACCCCAGGAGGTATGCTAGAGATTTCATTATTGCTATTGATTTTACATGGAAAGTGGTCAGATGCTGTGGTGATGAGCAGAAATATTAAACCCTGAGAGACATGGATATTCTTAAATCAGATTACTATACATTTGAAAGGGGTCTACAGTTGATGCAGAAACAACTCAATTTCCTAATTTTTTTGGGGCGGGGCAGGGTGATTAAATATTCAACATAATGTTGAGGTAGAGATTTTTTATTTTTGTATTCAGTAATCCAGTTTTTTTATGGGTATCTATATTCACTTTAATTATTTGTCTTTACCATCTCACACATTGGAGAGCCCAAACAATGTGGGTTTTTGTTAAACATGGAATAAAAGTAGTATGTAAGGTATTCTCCTCCAAAAATGCTGCATCATGAAACTTGCTTTCCTTTGAAAGGAAGGTTGATTCTGAGAAATAAAGTGAATGATGCCTCTTTAAAATGGGGACCAAGTTGGAGTTTTACAGGTGTGATTTATTTTTTTGCAGCTTTCAGCTGTACCTGACCAGTTAGATTGAGGGGGTGGGAAGTGTGGTATATGGGTACCTAGTAATCAGCACAGGATACTGGCGGGAAATTTTGATGATGGGGTTCTAGTTTTAATACTGGGGTCTTCTATTTTCTTCTCAGATGTTGAGCACACTGGAGCCACCAGCGAGTTCTATGACAAATTTACAATCCGCTACCATATCAGCACCATTTTCAAAAGCCTTTGGCAGAACATAGCTCATCATGGCACCTTCATGGAAGAATTCAAGTGAGTAAAATGTTGTAAATGCCAGAGATAACTGCTTAGACACTTGCCTTGGATTTCTGAAGTGTGGAGACCACTGGAGTAAGGATCTGAGGCTGATCCCTCCAACTAGGATATGTAGCTGAAGAGCCAGACTACTCAAAGATATTTAGCTTCAGAACATGAAAAAAATTTACAAGATCCGTAGGTGCAAGAGGAAAACTTCCCCCCAGTATTTATTTTCAAATGTGCCTCCCTATGCTGATGTGCATAATGCTTGATGCTCTGTCATGTTGGAGGGCACATCTTCTGCACTCTCCCCATGCCTTGGTCATGTTATGCCACAAATACCTGGAAAATGCTTTTCTTTTAGTCTTTCTTAGCTGCTACCTTATGCTTCTTCTGAGTGTTTTCCTGAGCTCATGGTGGTGATCCCAGTTGGGAACCACTGTGTATTTTTCTGAGCATACTTAACTTCGTTTCCAGTTGTTAATGTCTGTCATCGTGTTATAGTACAAATGTGCAGAGACAGGGATTATCCCTTTCATCCTTTTATTCTCCCTGCTGGTCTGTCCCAGATTCCATTTCCAGACCCTGGTGATGTTTGTTTGGGCCTCTCTTGTGAGTTCCTAGATATTTGACAATGTTTCTGTCACTGGCCAACAAGAGCTGTTTTGTCCATTGAAGACGGATTTTCCCTCCTCCTGCTTTATTCTTGTTTAGGCTCTCTTGCTCTTACTTTGCTATTACTGTCAGGAACGGGAAGGATACCTCGTTTGATCAGTCCCAGCTTACATGATTAGGCCTTTCCACTATAGCCATTCTAAACACAGAGGAATATAGGGTGCCTCTGGACTCTGGTTCATCTGGCCTTTGGAGTGGGGGTATTAATTATTCAAACTGTGGTATGAAGAAGGAATGTTGCTAGTGCTCCAGACTGAGAGATGCGTTCTGGATTGAATGCTCCTGTTGTACTGTGCAGCAACAAAGGCATTTCAATGTTTTCCAGCTCTGGGAAGCAGTTTGTTCGCTATATCAACATGCTGATAAACGACACCACTTTCTTGCTGGACGAGAGTCTGGAGTCCCTAAAACGGATCCATGAAGTTCAAGAGGAGATGAAGAACAAAGAACAGTGGGACCTGCTGCCTAGGGTGAGCATGTTTTTTTTTTTTTCCACAGTGCCCCTTTCTTTCTTATGCTAGGATTTCTTTGGCTAAGGGCAGCACCAAAGAGCTGCTCTTGCAGAGCTGCCCTTGGAAGTGGCATTGCTTGCTGCTGCCATGGCCAGGGTCACTTTGGGCACTGCGTCGTGAAAGAGAATCCAGGCTGCAGAGCTACATCAGGGCTGGCATTGCGGGGGAGGGGATATGAGACTTTTAAGAGATGGTGTATTTAAAATGCTAAATGGGGAAATTGAGGCTTATAATCCTTTTTCAAAGGAAGTTCTGGAAGATGCACACCAGCTGAGTTCACTTCAAAGAACTGTTCCAGCTAAGAGCTTTTTTTCTTCTAATGTATTGAGCTCAAAGCAGGCTTTGGGATGGAAAGGAAGAGAATAAATTTCAGGATTCAATGTCATTATACAATATTTGTATGCATTCACCCACCAATGTCAGATATTTTTATACTGAGGTTATTGATTTCAAAAATCTGAAATAAAAAAAGACATATAGAAAGGGAAGATCCATTTTGCAGAGTTCCTTTCAGATAAGAATGTTCTAAAGTCTGTATTTTCCCTGCAGTGTTACTTCCTCCTTTTGATACAGATAAGCGTTAGTTATCCTAAAACTTTTATACAACAAGAATGTGGACAGCTGGCTCAGATAGAGCACGTGAGTGCAAATCTTGGAAGTGGATAATCCTTACAGTGCAAACAGTGGTGGCAAAAAATAGAGCATTAAAGCCCAATGTAAAGTAGGCAGCTGGATTATTCTGTTCTTAAATAGTCTTGGATAAACTTAAAATTTACTAGGATAGTAAATGACTGTATGTAGTTGTCCTGGGATTCACTTACCATACAGTGGTGGAAATACTCTGCATGGTTGTAATCTTTGGTGCTTAGGTGCCTGCATGTGTATGTGTGAAGCAGAAGATTCAAGTTCCACTTTGTAGTTCCAATGGATTATCTAGTTGCAGACATGTTGATGTCTGTGATATTTGTCAGAGTGGGAAGAATACAAATTACTGTAGTGTGTTAAAAGTTAGAGATAGAAACGACCTTTTAGATTAGAGTCCAGTTCATTGACAAGTGCAGGATATAATCCCCTGACAGAAGATTTATCAAATATTAAACTGACAACTGCACTTGGCTGTAGTCAGCAACACTGTCTTCTTTTCATATTGCAGCAATAGCTGTAAAATATGAATAATGCTATACAAAAGGACTGTAAAGAGTGATGCTTTAGTATGTAAATATTATAAGGATAGTGTAAAAGCTGATGGGTCTGGAAATGAAGACCATTTCTTGGTCATCTCTTGAGCTATTTTTATAACATTTGTATTGATTAAAACTACTTTGTCTTTGTTTCAATCTAGAAGTGGCTCCAACACAGCACCCTGTATGGAATTAGCATTTAGAGCTCTCTCTCAGGGTTTTGGATCAGCAGAGGCTGATCTAGCCCCTGGCAGGTGGGGGGATAGCTCCCTGGCTGATGAAGTTCTCAAAGGTCCAATTCTTACTGTTCCTCACTTTAGATCTAACTTTCCTTGTGGACTTCACTTACTTAGTGTTGTTCTCACATTTGTTGTTGTCACCTAGTGGAACTCCTTATATGAGGAACATCTATATTCCATGTTGATAATTGAAGTCATACTGACTGAGTGTATGATTGTAAATAATGTTCTTCCATACAACTTGTATGGAATTAGAGTTGGAACAGTTCTGTTTGTCCTCCAGTCCAGCCCACAGCTAGGGCAGAATAGTTCACTGTAATGTATTCTCCAGCACTTTTGTCAAGTAGTTTTAATAGAAGATTTGGAGATCATTAATAGGTTGTGACATATAGGTCATGAGTCATGTTTCAAATCTAGAGAAACTGTACCTTTCAAGTGTCAAACAGCATGACCTCAACACCTGACAGTCCTGTAGGAGCTTGCTGCTAATTGTTCAGAGCTGAAAGTTGTGCAATAACTCATCCACATGACTCTCTCTGATTTACCTTTCAAAGATGTGTGGATCTGAGAGCCCTTATCTCTTTCCCATAAAAGTAATTAAGAAAGAAGATTCAAAGTGAAGTTCTGGGTCAGCAAAATGACTCTCTAAAAAATCACCTTCACGGCTTCTGCTTCATGTGTTCAGTCAGAATCAGGTTTGCTCTTCTGAAGCCTTTATGACAGTTTACTCCTGTTAGCATGGCAGAGCCATTACTAGGTGAAGGAGTGAATTGGCACATCTAAAGAATTGTCCCAATTTTAGAAGCTTTATTACCTGTGTTAATGAACAAGCCAGAAAGAACCCAGCCTGACTCTCTGTTCCAACATTGACTCTGCAGTGCTGGTCTTTGGGATGGGGGAGAAACCCAACCCACCCTTTTAATTGTATGTTGAGCAAATTGGATATGGATTCAGTGAGACTCGCTAAACATGGGACCCCACCACGATACCATTTGTACAGTCATTTTTTGGAGTGATACAGCACTTTACAGCCTTGATACTATCCACTTTTATACCCCTCCACCACCCCAGATTTTTGTCTAGGACATGCTATTGAAGGGGAGCTGTACCTTAAATAAAGGAGCAGCGTCTTAATACAACTTGAACCACAGTCTGTCACTCTGCTCCCGGCCAAAAGGCTGTTAGATCATGTCTGTTTAGCTATTGAGTAGGGAGTTATAAGGACTTGTAATTGTGGCATGTTTATTTTCTAGGACCAGCAACAGGCTCGGCAGTCTCAGCTTGCTCAGGATGAGCGTGTGTCTCGCTCGTATCTTGCCCTGGCAACAGAAACTGTTGATATGTTCCATATCCTTACCAAGCAGGTTCAGAAGCCTTTCCTCAGACCTGTAAGTATAAACTGTTCTGCTCTAGTGTTCCTCATTGCCTGGCTGGTTTCCAGCTTCTTTAATATGTGGGTTGGTTCTTTTTCTTTACTGGATAAAATCCTGGAGATAAGCTGTAATGTTATCCACAGTGCACTGAAATCTAATTCTAAGCATATGTATTATTGGTAGCAATGATTTGGTGCTATAAAATGCATTTCCTTAGTCCCTGAGATGTTAATGGTGCTTTTAGACAAATCACAGATTCCCTCTGTGTTTGGATTATAACAAGCATGTTACAATGATGCCAAGATGAGATGGGAGGAAGGGCATTCTAGGATTTACGTTTGTGGAGACGGTTTCTGTCCTTCCGGCCTGAGAAAAGTCACCATGATTGTTGCACTCTGAAGAGGGATGTAGGCATGTGATGTTTTCATCTTGTCACCAGCAGAAACACCACCTGGAATTATATTACCTACACGTTTTTTTTTTTTTTAAATGTGTATTTTTGGGCAGATGTTCAGTAAAAGTTGCATTGTTTTCTACTTCATATGATGAATACTTGAGTTTGGATATAAGTATAACTGCTTGGAGATAGCAGTGAGGAAAGGCTCACCGTGTGAAACTTATGAAATCGGTGGCAGTCTTCCTGAAGAGAAATCATAGTCTCGAATTCCTGAGCCAGATGCATGTGGGCCTTAAGGTGGTGTCCCTTCCCCAGTGCCTCCTTGTTTTCATTTGTACTTTATTTTGACCTTCTAGGAACTTGGTCCACGATTGGCTGCTATGCTGAACTTTAACCTTCAGCAATTGTGTGGCCCCAAGTGCCGTGACCTGAAAGTTGAAAACCCTGAAAAATATGGGTTTGAACCAAAGAAGCTGTTGGACCAACTGACTGATATTTACCTGCAGTTAGATTGTGCTCGCTTCGCTAAAGCAATTGCCGACGACCAGGTGAGCTCCAGAAAGAGAGGTGGGTATGGCGGTGGTATGGGCAAACAGAACGGGCAGAGCTTTCCAGAATCACTTCTGGAAGAGCTTGCCCACTACCTGTGCACTGCCAACCAACCTCCTTCAATTTACTTTCCATGATTAATCTCTGCATGGGCACTCTCTTCTCCTTTGAGATAGGTATGTTTATAAAGTGCTTTGCAAACCTATCGTGCTATATAAATAATACATAGTTGTTCATAGAATATATGTAGCACTTTACATATGCAGAGCATTTTACAAACATTAACTGTTACCTGCTTAGCCTCCCCTATGAGGTAGGAGTAATAGTAGTATTGCCTCCACTTTAGAGGGGAAACCAAGGCACAAGAGTGATTCTGATCATGCCTGAGGTCATGACCACACAGATGGTCTCTGGCAGAACTGGAACTGTGATCTAAGGGCCTCTTCTCACAAATCTAGGCTCATTCCTCTAGAACATATTTCCTTCCAACAATAATCCTTAGAGTGACACTTCTATGTTTATAAAAGTGGTGTGTGTGTGTGTGTGTGTGTGTGTGTGTGTGTGTGATTGATCATATAGGTAAACTATGGCTCATCTGTAACCTTGTGTCCTGTTGTTTGAGAGTTGAAAGGACAAATGTTGGTCCAGGGTTTTGTTTTGTACAAAGCCAAGCTTTTCAGAATCTAAAGACCAATAGAAATGTTTCTAGGGCTGCTTAGAATTCTGATGGAAATGGTTTTAAAATAAGTAAATATTCCCCTTTGAGTGTGCACCTCCAAGCAGCAGAACTGTGGAAGTGACTTGATTAATCATCCCCCCCCCCCGCCCCCCGGCTGAGAAATACAGGAAGCAAACAGCATAAATAGAGAAAAGTAAATTGGATTTTTAAGCTTTTTCCATTCTGATGATCTCACATGGTGTCAGTAATGTAGGTAAAAAGATGCCTTTTGTTAGCTATCTGGAACTTCTAAATTGACAGTGTCCCTTTAACACTATTCCAGTTCCTGCACCAATATGCTTTATTTTAGTTTGTCCCCACCTCGCTGCTGTGCATTTGAGTTGTAACTAGTACAAATGAGTTAATGTTGGATAACACAAAGCGGCTTCTCATTTAAAAAAAAAAAAGTGGGGGGAGTGACTAGTGTCTTGGCAATAACAGGAAGGAAAATCCAAGAAAACACATGATGCTGTAATAGCGATTGGGTAAAAAGTATGTTCTAAAAGGTTGCCTGTATGTGGCAGAGATGTTCTAAAGCATTTTGATGGAGCTCTGATTTGCAGTCCTAGTATGTAGAAGAAATTTGAAGAGCTTTGCCAGCCCCCAGGCACAGTGCCATAATTATGTTCTGCCCTCCAGGTTGGCATGGAGTTTGGGTGGGCACACTGTGTCCTGAGCATTGAATACAATGTTTCAGTGAGATCTATAATGCAGAGTAGAGAATTACCACTGTGTTTAGAACAAATTCCCAAAGAAAACAGCAACTCGTAAAACCCAGTATGTTAAATCGTGTTTGTTGCTTAACTCAGTCTCATACGGTGTAGTTTAAATAGGTGTTTGTTAAAAGAGGGCTTTTGAAACTATGAAAATAAATTTTAAGAGGCTTATTTCAAAGCCCAGCACTCTGAAGATACATGTAGGTGGCTTTATAGTCTCCAGAACATGAGCAGTTTGCAAAAGTTCTTGTATATGGCTTTATTCTTAGTTTTTGATTAAACTGATGCGTAAGTCAGTTGAAGCTGTAAAGTATGCGTTCTGCCTGTGGCAGGTGTAGCTGCACAGTTCTAGAAGCAGTGTGCTGCTGTTCCTGCAGTGTGCTGCATGGTGCATCAAACTGGCAGGCTCCCAGCAGGTACCAACTCCCTCACTGAGACTTCTTGCTGATTTTTGCAGCAGGATTTTTAAGGATCATTCCTCTTCTGTCCCTTCCCAGAATTGTCTTCCACTTTGTCACAGAGAGAAACAGATCATCATCCTATCCCCTATAGCAACTGCATGCCCATTTTTAGCTGGTGAATCTGATATTTTTTTTCCCAATGCACCTGATTACCAGTATCATCCTGGTGGGTGGGCTAGATACTCTGTGCTTTCATCCTTGTTTTCTAGATTTCTCCAGTGTCATACTGATTCCCACATCCCAACACTTGCATGGCATGTAACTACCCTTGGCAATAATTATAGCAGTTAATAATTCAGAAAAGCCAAACTATAGGTGATGTTTCCACCAACATGTGCGAATTCATTTGTGTTCGTATTGTGCCTTGTGGAAAAAGATGACTCTATTCTAATCAGTTATCCCACTGTTGCAAGGCAGGGTGGGAGATTTGGGCGCACTGCTATTCCTCCTTACTGCATCACCTTGTGCCATGATCATCTCACAAGCAAATCAGGGTTGGGATGAATCCATTATTGGAAGAATACCTAAAAGAAATGATTGGGTGAGAGTGGTGGTGATTCAGTCGATGACACTCTTCCCTCTGAAAGCCTGTGTAGCTGAAGCTGCCATCCTTTTAGATGAAATAGAAAATATACCCCTTGTGTTCATAGTGTGTGTCACAAAAGTAAGGGTGGTAACCCAGGGGTTCTGAGTAAACACCAACTCTGACAATTAAGTTTGGCCTCCATAAACTCCTCTACAACTCCAATTGGATATAGTACTCTTCATTTTCTATCCTACATAGATACACAGTGGTCCAGAAGCTGCACTCCATCCCAGAGGTGGTGGCTACGTTTCAGTGCTCAATGAAGTGATCCCTATATACCTCTTGCCTACCTCACATTGGTGTTAAGGCTTAATTAGTTTATTTTTACAAAGTGTTTTAAGATCGTTAGATGCTGTAACTGAGCAAAGTTGTCACGAGTTCACATTTTCTCTTTATGCTGCTTGTTTGCAGAGGTCCTACAGCAAAGAGCTATTTGAGGAGGTTATTTCAAAGATGAGGAAGGCTGGAATCAAGTCCACGATAGCAATAGAAAAATTCAAACTGCTGGCAGAGAAAGTGGAGGAAATTGTTGCCAAGAATGCCCGTGCAGAAATCGATTATAGCGATGCGCCAGATGAATTCAGAGGCAGGTTGATCTTTTTAATATTTTTGGGGGGGGGGTGTTAAAGTATATATAAGGTATGTATAATTTAGACCTGTGATTTCTAGTGGAAACAGCCTACTGTTCTCTGTAGTCCTGAATCTTCCACCAATTCAGTGATAACAGTTCAGGTTTGAGTGAAGAGAGCAAAGTTGTCCAGGGACTGCATTATTCATACCTAGCCATGTGCTTAGACCAGCTTTGCAAACATGGGTCATAAAACAATACAAGATCTCTGAGAGCACAGTGAAATGCTCGCACTTTACACTTTGTTCTCCTTCCAAAGTTTACGTGAATGGCCAGCTCTGCATGCTAGGGCAGCCTTCATCCCAGCAATTCCCCATTTCCAGCAGCAGTTGTCCACCTATCTGAGCTCTAATCTGATGGTATCTTCACTCCAATTCTGGATCAGTTAGCAGGAGACACCTAAGAACGCTGCTTTTCCTCTCTTTGGGGTACCCTGTGTCACTTCAGTAATGTATCTGGTGCTCAATGATCCAGAGAGATTCTCCAGGTCACTTCTGCGCTGTGAGGCATCAGGAAATCACTTATTTTTTTTCCCCTCTGTTTCTTTAATTTAATTACATAAGCTTCATCTGTCCCATCAGATCCACTCATGGACACTCTTATGACCGACCCTGTGAGGCTGCCGTCTGGAACGATCATGGACAGATCAATCATCCTGCGACACCTGCTGAACTCCTCTACTGACCCCTTCAATCGGCAGACACTGACAGAAAATATGCTAGAACCAGGTAGCTCTGCCTTTTATTGATGGAGGGTTGTACCCTTGGGTATGTCTCAAACTTCTGTAGGGTAGTGTCATAGCCTGGATAGAGCAGCAGTCCAGTTCTGCCCTCCCCACTCTCAGCTTTGGCCCCACGTCTCTCAGAAAATTTCTAAGTTTTATTCTTTGTGGTCAGTCTTTGTATTTTTCCCTTCTTTATCTGAATGAGTCCAGAGCTCCCACCATTTAGGCTAATGCATCTTATAGTGGTAGGTAAATATTATATTCGCTTTGTCGATAGATAAAGTGAGGCAGAGAGAGATTAAGTGATTTGCCTGAAGCCACATGGCAAATTCATTACCAGCGCAGAAAATAGAGCTCTGGGGTTCCCTCTTCATTCTCTGTCCTAACCAAAGGACAGCACTATTTGTCCCATAGTTGTTTCACAGTTTAATGTTTCTATAACTTCACAAATTTCACATTAACTATTTAAATTTTTTTCTCTCTTCATTCCAAGTGCCAGAACTGAAAGAGCAAATCCAAGCCTGGATGAGAGACAAGCAGAACACTGATCATTAAAAACTCCCTTGCAGTGCACACCAAGGCCAATGAGAAGAGCAGGGCATGGATTGATGCAGTGATGATGGTGCATATAATCCATTGAAGCTGAAGACTGAATTAACGTTCAGGGTGCCCACCACCACTGACTTGTAATAATGACCAGAAGCATGTGGACGAGAAGAAAAGCAGCTTAATTCTTGTACATATATTTAAATGGTAACAATGGTCAATAGTGTGGAGGACAAATTAGGAAGTTTCTAATGTTACAAAACAAAGTCCTTCAATATGTCACAATTTGGGGGTTTTACAGCTGAATTATTTTAGCAAAAATGAATGGATCAGGGCAGCATCCCTTCAACTTTATTTTTTACAGCCAGATATTCATTAATTTGATTGTGGTTAGAACCTTGGACACTTTGCTGCTAAAATAACATTTTTTCCCTCTCCTTTCCCCCCCAAAACCTGCACTGCTGTCTTTTTTTTTTTTTTTTTTTTTTTGTAATGCAAACAAAAACAAAACTCCACAGTGAAAATAGTCCTTCCCCTGCCCCCAGGAGAACATATTCTGTGAGATAATTGTGCCTGCAACAAAGTGTTAATCTTGGGATCGTATTTTTATATTATACATATTCGCATATTTGTTTTTTAATTGGTGTTAGCTGACACACAAGAATAATAATTTAAAAATTTTTTGACACACGGATTTTAAGTTGTTCTTTGAGATGTCCCTTTTCTTTGTGTTGAACAGAGAAAATCTTGATGCTCTGGTATTTTTGAAAAGCCTTATGATAGAACATGTTGAAACAGCTGCTACCAAGGAGGTGTTTGGGAATGCCAGGACTTCAGTGACTTAAAATAAAGAAATAAATTCTTTTAAAGCCGGAGACATAGTATGCTAAGTGACAGTTCTGAGCCGTGACACTTTGTCTCTGGAGAGTGGATCCTTTTATTCTTGGAGCCTGTAATTTGGGGTGGGGGTCATTTTTATGTTGCGTACCAGTTTGTATCCATGGCTTGGCCTTACCAAAGCAAAAAGGGTGCAGGAAATGTAGAATTTTTTTAGAAAAACTAAAAAACCAACCAAAAAAAAAAGATTTTTGTATTACTGCCCCCTGCTTAAGATACTTGAATTTCCTTTTTAAAAAGGATTTGAAACCGCAGTGTTTTAAAATTAAGCCTGTAAAAAAAAAAAGTTGTTTCTTTTGTTTTTCGCTGACAGTGTCCTCTGTTCAGTTCCTGACTCTTGAACTAAAATAAATGGTGATACACATTCGCAAGGAACCTTCTGTCTCCCCATCTTTCAGTGGCTTGTTGAAGGAGGGGAAAGGATGGAATGGTTAGGTGGGAATGGCTATTTTGCTGCTGGAAATCTTGCTGATAATCAGTTTAGGGTTCCAGAGGAAAACCAATTAGACGTGAAAAGCTGCGTAAACATAAATGCCGATTCTCCTCTTGTGGGACCTTCAAGCTAAGGCTCTTTTTTTCCCAGCTGGGAGAGCCTCACGCCACTTCACATCCATCCATAGCTGAGCAGGGAGTGAGGTGGACAGGCTCCAGAACAGAGGCTTGTTCAGCCTCTTCAGCCAGCCACAACATAGATCCTTGAGAGATGTGGGATAAATGAGAAGAGGAAAAAATGTGAAGGGAGGAGTATTTCTCTGCATTGCTAGTGAGATGGAGAATCCTGGGGCATGTGGATGAAGAGTCTTTTCTATCACTTCTTGGCTGATTTATCCATAACTCTTGACACTGAGGGCTTTAAAAACAAAACAAACCCCCACAAAAAAGCTACCCTTGAAGGAGCACTTACCATCACACTTGGTCATGGCTTTTGGGTTCTGCTATAACTGTGTGATGTCCAATAAGGAATGTCCCTTTCACAAACTCAATTTTTGTAAAGATAAGGCCTAACTAATTTTCTGTGTGTAAACACTGATTCATCTAACTACTTCCAATAGGGAAGACATCTAATTATCAAACGTTTATTGCTTAAAACTATTAGAAAAGCTCTGCAAGAGTTATGAATTCATCATTAGTTTGCTGGAAGAGGCATATTCAGTAATGTGCTTGTTTGTTTTTAATGCATGATCTTCAAATTGTCATGGTTTCACCTTGACAGGCTCTGAATGTGTGTTTGGAGAAAGGAGAGATGGAAAAATTCTTAGTTCCCATTCAGCTGTTCCAAATTAGATATTTGCATTGATAGATTTGTCTCTTCTCTCTTGTTGCTCACCTGCTTCCTGGGCTAAGGATGCCTGAAACTATAAGCAATCTCATGCAGATTTAGGACTGATGATTAAAATGTGAAAAGTGCAAACTGAAGACAGAGGATCCATCCTTCAGTGATAGAAACTGAGACTAAGTCAAATACATTCCTCACTAATTACAAGTATATCTTGTCTCCGCCCTGAGGGCTCCTTTTGTCTAAGTGGGCAGAAATTTCTCACTGCTATTTCTCTTTGAGTACTGTATTCAGTGCTTAATTTTTGCCAGGGCTGATTCCTGACACCTCTAAGTTTGACAGTTCATAGCCCTGGCACCTCTGGGCTTGCTGCATCAGTTAGGAATATAAAACAATTGGTTGAGCCCTGGCACCTCTTTTCATTACAAATTAAACATTGACAGTATTCAATACAAAAGACTGATCCACAGTGGAATCTTATGCAGAAGGGTTATTGTTTGACCACCCTTTTCAATGGGAAAGCACAATAGAAACCTCACTCTTTAGTCTATATAAATAGCAGCTATGACATATGTGCATTTTCTTCCACTTCTTCCCATCCAAGCATCAAGAGAATGACTCATTAGAATGAACTCAGGGCTGGTCTATACTATAAAATTAGGTTGGTTTAATTACATTGCTCAGGGCTGTGAAAAATTTCACACTCTATGTGATTAAGTTGACCTAAGCCCTGGTACTACTTGTGGGTAATGGAACAGGCATGTCTAGCTCCCCCCCGCAACCAAAGTGGGGCAGCCATTGGACCCATGCTGCAACTGAAAACTGGGGACAACAAATGAAGAACAGGTTTCAGAGTAGCAGCCATGTTAGTCTATATTTGCAAAAAGAACAGGAGTACTTGTGGCACCTTAGAGACTAACCAATTTATTTGAGCATAAGCTTTCATGAGCTACAGCTCACATCACATTCAACAGGAGTGATGTCAAAGCTTGAAAATCAGGGATCCAGAGACACAGAGCAAAGAACCCCTGCCAGTGGTACACCTCTGCAGGTACACAGAGTTCCTTCCGGGGTTGCATCAACTCATCTAGATATTTGCCTAGTTTTACAACAGGCTACATAAAAAGCACTAGTGAAGTCAATACCAAGTAAAATTTCATATGACTTGTTTATACTGCTCTATATGCTATACACTGAAATGTAAGTACAATATTTACACCCCAATTTATTTATTATAATTATATGGTAAAAATGAGAAAATAAGCAATTTTTCAGTAATAGTGTGCTGAGACATTTTTTATTTTTAGTTCTGATTTTGTAAGTAAGTAATTTAAGTGAAGTGAAACTTGGGGGTACACAAAACACATCAGACTCCTGAAAGGGGTACAGTAGTCTGGAAAGGTTGAGAACCACTGGGATAAGGGACAAGAAATAGACCCCACAGTCACAGAACATGCCTGCTCCCCAGCTTTCCTCCTCCTAGTGTGATGGAGGGCTATCTTGGCCAGCAGGGGGTTGACAAAGAGATCTTGCAACTCCCCTTATGGCCACAGATGCAGTGTGTAAAATGAGGAGGTGTGGGAAGAAGTACAGCCAGAACCTCAGTGTAAGGTGCTGAAGGAGTACAAAGCCCTGGTCAAGCAGACACCAAGAGCTACCTACTTACTGCCTCTGAGACATGGATTTACTAGTGACACAAGAACCCCTTCCATTCCTGTAGTAGGTGTCTACACGCTGACACCACTGCAGCAGCTGTGCTGCTGTAGCATTTCGCGTGTCGTCACACCTTCAGGAAGTTTCATTAGGCTTATCCAGGAGAAGGGTGTGTGGTATGTATACTTGTTGCAGGATTTACAAGCCTGTAGATGAAGTAATTTACTGTGGTTGATTTGGCTTTTTACTAGCGTAATCAAGATCAGAATTTGACCTGGAACGTCTGAAGTGCTGCACTGTGCTGCAGAACTACCATGGACATCAGTTATAACTCATCAAGGAAAAGCAGACAAAGGAAATAACTGTGTTTTGAGAAAACAAGACCAAATGTTTCAGAAAGGCATAGAATTAAGGAAGTCATCAAATCAAGCATAATAGCTTTTTGAAAGTTCAGCATTCATAGTGTGCTAGACCTAAGAAGGTAAGAAAATTATATGAAATTTAGCATAAATGTCATTACCATTTGAAACAGCGCCATCTTCATCTGGGATGGATTCAGGAACCTCTGATGAGCATGTGCAGTTGAAGGCTAATAAGTATCTTAACGAACATGTAAGGGAAATAATATAAATTAAAATCCCAAGTAAACAGTCTTCAAATGAGGAACAACAATTCAGTTGAATAAAAGCAGCTGGTCCCACCTTTGCTACATACAGCTGGAGCTGAAATATGGGGGAAATAAGTGGCTAAAACTTAGAGAAGCAGCCTCCCCTACATATTGTAGAGCAGATAGCGCAAACTATGCTTTAGTGAATTAAAGCAGGAATCAGTTTGACGCTTGCTGTAATATTATGGCTGGGCATTTCAAAAAGATGTCTGCAAATGAGTTTATTAAACTTGCTGATCTGCATGTGTGAAGCTAGAGCCTGAGTGAAGGCTCCTCGGAAAGTTTCCTTAAATGTTCAAGAGGCCACCTCCACAGCAACCCTGGCCTCAGTCAGAGGAGAACTGAAGCCCAAATAAGAGAGACATTTTGGTTTTCAAAGTGGCAACAGAAAGCAATGGTACTTTCCAACCTGCTCTGTCTGCAGGGGCAGAGGGATAGCACACTGGTTTGAGCATTGGCCTGCTAAACCCAGGGTTGTGAGCACAATCCTTGAGGAGTCCATTTAGGGAGCTGGGGCAAAAATTGGGGCTTGGTCCTGCTTTGAGCAGGGGGTTGGACTAAATGACCTCCTGAAGTCCCTTCCAACCCTGATATTCTATGAAATAAAATTTAACTTCCCCTGCCCCCCCTATGAAAAAATTATGAATGTCCTAGTCACTTGGTTTTTCACAGCAATCCAATTCATGGCTTCCAATCCAAAGCAGACTTTGATATTTGCATACTTGTGAACTGAAAAGCAGTATTGTGATTGTAACATTAGTGCTGTTTGGAAAGCATCCCATTCTTTCTGAGGGATTAGTTAGAGATCATCAAACTGGATTTATAGCAGGAATCTATTAATACCAATAACCTGCATGATTCATAGCATTATGCATGGAAATAAGGCATAAGTTTTTAACAGGGAGAATAATTCATCATTGGAACAACTTACCAAGGGTTATGGTGGATTCTCCATCACTGACTTTTTAAATCAAGATTGGATGTTTTTCTAAAAGATCTGGTCTAGGAATTATTTTGGGGAAATTCTATGGCCTACATCAGCGGTTCTCAACCAGGAATACATGTATCCCTGTGGGTACACAGAGGTCTTCCAGGGGGTTCATCAACTCGTCTAGATATTTGCCTAATTTTACAACAGGCTACATAAAAAGCACTAGCGAAGGCAGTAAAAACTAAAATTCCATGCAGACGATGACTTGTTTCGACTGCTCTATATACCATACACTGAAATGTAAGTAAAATATTTGTTCCAATCCATTTATTTTATAATTATATGGTAAAAATGAAAAAGCAAGTACTTCTTCACTAAAAGCAAGTGTCGTGCTATGACACTTTTGTATTTTTGTCTGATTGTTTAAGCAAGTAGTTTAAGTGAGGTGTAACTTGGCAGTACACAAGATAAATCAGACTCTTGAAAGGGGTACAGTAGTCTGGAAAGGTTGAGAGCCACTAGCCTACTTCCACCAAATAGCCATCCATTCTCCTCTCCCAGGACAGATTTCTTGTATGACAGAATATAGCATCTTCATGGAAAGGGCTATCTTAGTGCATTTCTAGAACACCATGTAAACTTTCCCACACTATATAATGTCTTCATAGTAATACAGGCTACTATAGTCAAAGGGTCAGATTGGGCTATTATATGGCAGTATGATACATCACTATCTTTTTACTACTGCCTTCTCATTCTTCAGGAAAAAAAGATTAAGGCCAGAAGAGACCATAACAATGTTGTCTGACTCCTGCATGACAAATCCATCACCAGATGATTCCTGTATTAAGTCCATAACTTCTAGATGAGCTAGAGCATATCTTTTAGAAAGACATCATGTGATAGAGAAGCCATCCTCTTCTTCTAAGACGTTCCAATGTTTAATTACTCTCCTATAAGAAGTCTGATTTCTAGTATGAACTTATCTAGTTTCAGATCTAGTTGCTGGATCTTAGACAATTGTCTGCTAGATTAAAGAAATCTCTTACTGTCAATCTTTCCCACCCATGTAGATACCTAGGCCAGGTCTACACTTAGTGCTATAGCAGCGCAGCTGTACAACGTGTGGTGAAGACATTCTATGACAATTAAAGAGAGCTCTCTGATCAGCATAAAAAAACCACCCCTGGGAGTGGCATAAATTATGTCAGTAAGAGAAGCTCTCCCACCAACATAGCGCTGTGCACATTAGCACTTATGTTAGTGTAACTTCTGTCACGCGGGGGGTGAAATATTCACCCCCGAGTGACATACATTTTGCCGATATAGGTGGTAGTGTAGATATAGCCTTCGATCATGATCAAGTCACCTCTTTAACCTTTTCTTTGTTAAGCTAATTAGATTGTGAGCCCTTCTCTAGGAGTAAACTTCTTTAAAGTGCAGACATGAGAAGTGGACACAGTCTTCCAGTAACTGTCTCAGCACTGATGCATGCAGTGGTGGTAACATCTCCCTACTCAGTATTCCCCTACTTATACAAATAAGTTTATTGCCTTTGCTCTCTTAACCAGTTGCATCATACTGTCAGCTCATGTTCAACTCGTTATCCACATAACACAAAGCTCTGTGGCGTCACTGCCTTCCAAAATACTCTCCTCTACCTTGTGTGACCTACATTTTGGTTTCTGCTATACATAAACCTTACATTTAATTGTATTAAAGTGCATGTTGTTCAACAGACTATGCTGTAGAACTGAACTGTCATTTACTCCTCCACTGTTTGTTTTACCAGGAATGATAAGTGTTCTTCGAAGTTGGGTTGATAGAGAGATTAAACAGGATTGGACCAAAAACAGATTAATGTGGGGGGGCCCCACTGGATGATGATTTCCCCATTTATGATTAGTTAAGAATGTGTCATCCAGTCAATGGCTTGCTACTGTTAACCATTCACTGTTGGGATTCAGAACATCCTCATGTTGTCATCAAAGGGCATTGCTGCTTCAGCCACTGAAGGAGCCCCTTCTGCTCCTCTTATAGGGCTTCATATTAAAAAATAGTTTCTCCAACTCATTTAAGCACAGGAATATAAAAACAAACCCTTACCCCTCTCTAACTTTTTAGGGAGCACATCAAATTAATGTTTTGGTGGCACTCAATTATACTTGTATGTATTAAACTAGTGCGGATGTATGCAACTGTTACAAGAAAAATGAGGAAATGTTATGTAACAAGACTGTATGATTGTAAATTTTTAATCAGGGAGTTTGGGGTTTTGCAAGTTATTGTTGGAGCCCTGGAAGCTTCTTTTCTATTACATTTTCCTCTTTAAATCCACACCTATTCAAAAAGCTCTGTTTTGTAGTGATCAATCATCCCAGCATTGGAGTCTGGATTATCTCGAATCCAGGAGCATTTCCCCTTCATTTGGTCAGAAGTATCTCAAAGAGCAGCATAGAGGGGCTCCAGCACTTTACAGAAGTGAAGGCTTAAGTCCAAAATGTTTGACAAGGCCGTGGAGGTAGAGTGATCCAGTAGGGTTCCACTCTGCCTGCTGGGGTCATGGGCAACTTGTGCATGGGGGAGTGTGCAAATGAGCAGCTCTGCTCTCAGTGTCAATCCAGCTGTGCATGGGGTATTGGGTTAATCCTCCATTATGACATTTTAGGAGCTAGTCTTTTTGGGCTGTTGGAGAAGGACTGCCAAAATGAAGATGATTCTAATATAACGGAATCGTTAGATGACAAAGTACAATGCCTAAATACAGGCAGTGTCCTGTATTTAGCAGAGGTTGCCAAAGGACGCACAAAGAATTTAACTTTTAAGCACTTCCCAAACACAAAAACACAAAATCACTATTTTGAGATTTAAGAATCCCCATGTCTTCTGTCAGATTGCTACCTATATGTAGAAAGAACAAGCACCTCGCTCCTGTATGCCATTCAACCTCCCGCCTCAATATCCACCTTTTTCCCCCACAATCTCTAAACTGATTCTCTAATTATATCCCTTTAAACATTTGTAAAAGTTATTCTAAATAAACCAAAACTTAAGAACTAGGGTACTGCAACTGTACTACGCAAACAACCTCAGCCTTATTCTACATATTCCTCCTTCCTTCCCTCCTCTCCCCTGCTTCTCCCTCTCTCCCAAAGTTCCTCTGAACAGGAATTATGTCACATACCATATACACTTAACTGGATATTAAAGAAATATGTTAACCATCACAATTTGTAATGGGGATGTTCTGTAATCAGGCTAAAGCTTTGGATGCATTGCGTCTCTACTATACAACGAATCTGTATTGTAGCCAGGTTAGGGGACAAATGTCTTAACTGTAGTGTAGATCCTATCTTAAGAAGTTAGTATACATTTTGGACACACTGTAATCCCATATGTTAAAATACATCCTTTCATTTAAAGAAACCTCTATTTGCCTCCCTTAATAGAAAAAAAGACATAAAAAAAAAATTCCTGAGATCAGTCATTATAGGATTCATAAAACAGAAAAATTGATCTCTTTGAAAACAATACAGAAACTAACATATTCTTCAGTCAATTACTGTCCAAAACAACCAAGCTACAGCCCTCAAACAAAATATGGGATCAATCCAGTACCTTTTGAAAGGGCTCATGTTACTGGACGACTCTTACCGCGTGTGTCTCTGGAGGAAGTTATTGTTGCTGACAGAGACTGATACACTGGAAGAAGAGATCAAAGGAAAAAAAATAGTAGAAAATGGAGAAGTTATACCTAAGATATTTAAAAAAAACCCAACCCTGAAATAATATTTACCTCTCTCAAAATCCTCAGAATGGGGGACACATGTTTTCTCTCCTGTATTCAGAGCTTTTTATTTTTATTCCTCCATGCTGCATTTTCATCTAAATTTTTTTACACACAGAGGAAGGGCTGATGATTCATGCTGCGTCACATACACCAAAAAGAGCAGTTTTTCCTGATTTTAATTTTTAAGGGCATCTTGGAAATGTGTTATGCCAAGACATTTTTGGCAGTCCCAGTTTGGATGCTTTTTACTGTCATTGTTTTACTGCCTTGGGAGCATGCAATGTTTAGCGTCTTTGAAATGATTGTTACAACAGCTGTTCCATTATTTTCTACCTGTCTCCAGTCACGTTGCTGTAACTGCTGAATCTGCTTTTGCCGATGTTATTGTACCAAACTGTCTCCAGCGATGACATAGTACAGTGATAATTTCCTTCTCTTCTGCTATTCAAATCAGATGAAATTCATCCCTGTATGTGGGGGATACCACAATACATATGCATCACTTCAATCCCACTTAAACCTTCAAAAGATGGGGTCCTTCAGAAGAGGCGGTAGGACTCATCTAGTGCATAGGCCATGAGTTCAGGGGACATATGCATATACCTAATACTGACCCCTTACACAGGGGTCAATTTTATCCACAGTGAGTTTTGTGCTCTGAGTGAAAGAAGGGATGGATACTGGAATCAGAAGACTGCATATGCTTTTGGGAGTAATAGTGCTAATGTTTGTTTTGTAAAGTATTTTGTATATTTCCTGCACTACACAGATAATTTAGATGACATTGCATGGGGATTTAGGGTCAGAGCCACAAATTATTAGACCAACAGATTCTAGGTCACTTGCACCTAGATATGCAACTTTACTGAGCATTGTAAGAAATTTCACCTGCATCCATTGAGGTCACTCTGTTGCATTTGTATTCAGGACTGTTCCTATATAGAGCATTTAAAGAGCTGGTGTGTGGATGGTTGTTTTGTAGCTTAGGAAGTTCTGGGTTATTTTGAATGGACACTGTATGAGTCAGTTACATTAACTATGTATTGTCTATAACTGCTCCGCATTATATCAGTCAGAACATAAAATCACTAAATACCTACAAGTTGACATGGGCTCAAGCTGCAGTGTTGAAACAGACAGGAAAACATGCTTGGAGTAAGGGGATGTGTCAATCTGCAATTTTGGTTCATTCCATTAGTTGAACAGGAGCTAGTCATGAAGTTTGGCTCTGGACTCTCCTAAATTTCAAGGTGGTTTGGATCTGGGTTTCTGTTCAGATCCATTTCTAATTATAAGTTTAAAGCAATAAAGAAAAAATTTGCTTGTTCATGTTGGGGGAAATTTATTCATGACTTAACTTCAGTTACTTCAATGGAGTTATACCAGGGACCACTTTGGCCCATTCAGTTTACCCTTTTTCCCCCACAGTATCATCCATCAGATGAACTAGCTCATACTTAGTTCACACAAAGAGTATTTTATATACCTTGTAACTGACAAAGGAAAAACTAAACACTTAAGAACCTGCATGTAATGCCACTCCTTATGGAGACAGTTTAAGTCTCAAGGTATCTCCTCCTAATATCCTTTTTATCCTTTACAGAAAAGCGATTACCCCAACACCCACTCAAGGAGCACACTGTGCTATTCCTTTCTGCAATCAATCCTTAGGTACGGTTATATTTGTTCAGTTTACAGACTTGTATAAAATTTGGTGGTGAGCCTCCTGAAGACCCTTTCTTCTTCTGCCCATGTGTTTGGAGACCATCTGTCACTGCACAGAAATTCCTATAAATGACAACTTGGGATTTTTTTAAATCATGGTTTTAAGACCTAAATTAACTGATATGAGGTGGTTCCTAATTATTAAAAAATGTGTTATGGAAAAATGATGCATGAACTGCAGTTCAGGAGAGAGAAATGGTTCACAGGATCTTTGAGTGAAATTAAACACCTCCAGCTGTTGCCAGGGAAAGCTGTGGGATATGGTGACAACAAAACATATCTAACATTTACAATTTATAGTAGGCTTTTAAAGATAGGATTTTTAAGAAGGCAATGTCAAACTCTTTTAAGCACCAGATTCAATCTTGCTTAGAATCTGGATAATTTATCCAGATTCTTTGTTTACTTCTAAATCTAATACTCTCATCAACAAGAACTTGAAAACCATAACAATGGTATTTTATAAGACCTATAAAACCACATTTTGTTCTTGCTTTGCAGGTTCTGCAGCAATGTTTAACTAGCAAGTAATGTTTCCACATCTGTACTGACAATCATGCTACCATGCAAAGAATCACTATGAATGCAAGTTAAAATTGTAGCTGCTAAACAAAAACACATGCTCATGTCAACTTCATCCAAAAACACATGGGGGGAGGGGGGAAAGGGAAGGGAAATAAATGTTTGCCAAATAGAAAAGGGCTTAAATAATAAAATCCCCCACCCCATTTTCAGCCTTCTTAGAAGGTGTCAGAAGGAATTCAGATTAATACAAATAAATATTGAACACTGTGATTGAGAGGAACAAAAATAAATCTCGTACTGGATATAGAAATCTTGGGTATCAAACATCTGCAAAAGAAATTGTGCTTACTAAAGGACCAGCATGATAGTACAACTCTTCAGTTTGTTGGTTTATGTTCTGCAATGCTCAGTTTAAGTCTATGATATTGTGGTGAGAGACACTGCCTTGCAACATTCAACAGCAACCCCTCCAGTTAACTCAGGAGGAAAATGCAGTTCTCAAGGGAGTCCCATCCATTTCATCTCTGGCAAAAGGACAGTGCTGCAAGCAAAGGCCTGGAGAAATACAAGCAGGCAGCCTCAGAGCTCCAGCAGATATACAGAGTAAAATCACTCCACACAAGAGATTTAATCTTTAATCTTAATTGAAAATATAGTTTCAAAAACTAAGATTTAAATACAAAGACAGCAGGAAGATTTGGGGTGTTAGGATGATGCTGAGAGACTGGGTTTCAATCTCTAGAACCACTCAAATTTTAGTCGTGGAGGGGGTATGAAATTTTGCAGTTGGAAAGCTGAGGGATTGGAATGGGATCAGAATATCTGTGAAAGATGAACAGACTATCAAAAGCAATATGCAGACTCTGAGGTCTGCTAAAATGAACATCAAGACCTATTGATGCAATAGGTAAATATTGACCTTAGTTTTACCTTAGTAAATAAACAGTTACCTTGATGAACAATAAAGCCTGATGGCCACCAAAAAACAAAGGCCATATATGTATTGTTGCACATGTGCTGAATAACAAGCCACAGGTTGAAGCTGGAAATAATTTCTATGGCTGAAGGTATTTCACAACTGTGAATTCTTCCTTTTCAACTAATAAGGAGAGAGAGTTAAAGATACAGCAAAATTATTATTCACCTCTGATAGATAGGCAAGAAGCAGACATTTGCATATCATCCAGTTGGCTCATCGGAAGTACAAATAATCATTTTCACTGAATTTAGTTGCCTTCAGGATGCATTTGTTTTACACTGATGACCTGCATAGTTAACATTGCTCCAGACCTCCCTATTATTTTTGTGGTAGAATCTGACATGATTGTTTTTATCAGTTCATGTATGAGAATTTTCTTCTGCAGCTACTATTTTTCTACCCTGCAGGAAGCCTGGCAGCAAGCTCGGGCTGGGGAGAACGCTAACTAAAACAAGGAACACAACACTGAACAGAAGAGACACTAACATCAACATTTTCAGGAGTGCCCCCTGATTTATGTGCCACTTTGGGCCTGATTTTCAGGAGGAGACATGGATTCTCATTACTTTTGAAGTTGTAGGTGCTTAGCCCTTATATCTGAACCTAACATGTCTCAAATGGAGCACCAAAAGTTGAGGCACCCAGAACTAATTGCCACTTTTGAATATTTTGGCCTTATTTGTGCAAAATGCTGCCACCTCTGACACAACAGAGTATTACATGTTAATCACTCTGAGGACCAGAAGCAAGAGAAAGCCTCATAGCCACACGCAGCACAGCACAGGCTTCCCTACTGACAGTTCCAAAAAAACAAAGATCTGTGATTTCATCATTCTTTATTATTGGATGACCTCAGACAACAGCGGTTCTGAAAAAATTGAACTTGACATGGTCTGCTAGGATTCAAAATCTTGACACTTTGCTTACTAAATTTGTAAATGGAGTTTTGTGGAACAGGTAGAAAACCAGAATTTATTCATGCATGCAAGATTTTTCTCTACATTTTGATATAGGTATACATGCATTCACTTACACTCCAAATATCTGGCAATTAACCACATAACTTATATGTCTGTGTCTATCCAAGTATCAGGAAGAAAGGAGTGCACTGCACTGAAAGCCCTTATTAGCTAACTATGAAGATAGTTGTATTTTAAGCCAAATCAGACAACCAAATGTATCCTGGGCTGATCTGATTTCATTGTCCTAATGCTTCAAAACTATGTAGCTTGGAAATTTGGAGTAGTTTAAAAATCTCACACCAGCTCTTTAAAAGTGTTGATTAAAATGACAATTTTGGTGGGCCAAGCAAAGTGCCATTTCTCCCATCCATAATGCTGTACTTTCCCTCAAAGGAAGAACTGTGAGTTTTGACCTCCCTCTTATTAATTCACTCATTGCCTTTGCTCAAAGGCATATGTTGAGCTTTCTCCTCCTTCCAATCCATTTTTTCCTAAAGTAGCATAGGCCAATCTATACAGAGCTAGAAAGAGTTTTTGAGCAGATTGTCACTACAGATCAATTTTTAGCATGAAGCAGTAAGACATACACCATGAATATTTAAAGCACTCAAATATAACTTTAGATTACACAACAAATTTATAAAAAATATTTAAACATTCACAGGAAAACAAATGGCCATGAGAATGTGTAAAGAAGATGCCAGTTTGTAGCTCTAGACAACTCAAGCTGTCTCATACCCAAAAATGCCCTTCTAAAGAGAAGACTACAATATATTTTCTGTACGTGAAATTTACTTTCATTGGGCCTAATCCAGCACGCACTGCTGGAGGTTAAAAACCTTCCAAAGGGCCTAACTGCCTAGGAATCACTGGGTTTACCCTTTTATAGCTTCTCCCAGCATGCCTGTGTGGTAACTGCCCCTTTAAATTTGGAAGAAAATCAGCTGCAGTGCTAAAGCAATTATTTTGCCTCCGCCTACTATAGCTAGCCCTTCTCTCCCTTCTACCTAATAAGTGCATAGCTCCTTTTATGTTGCTTTCTTACAGTTAAAAAAAAAAAAGTATCCTCTTTCCATTTATCTATAGTTTTTACACAAATGAAATGTTAAGGATTACCCAGGGTCCAGAGTAACATACATATTTGTGAGTAAAATTACTGACCTATGTAAGAAGATACGGTATGTAAACATACTGAACAAATTAAATCTTGATGTGGAATTACATTAAAATAAGTTTGGAGATGCTGTTACTCTTTAGTGAGTCAAATAAATTACTAGTGTATGTTAAAGTTTTGTAAACTCATGATTTTAGTGAGTCTTGGGATAGCTGATATTTTTATTAAAGCTACAACTTCTGGAGTCATGTGACTAAGTGAGACTCTCAGCTTTAATTTTAAAAGTAAATTTATAGTCTTCATAGTTACAGAAAAAAGCCTGAAAATGTGAACCCTAAGGACTCAAAAACCAGAAGTGTATTAGGTTTTAAAATCTCATGAGTTTGAGCCAAGCAAGTCTTTTGGGGACCTGACTCATGAGTTGGCCATGCTGATGGCAATAGGTATATCTAAGAGACTGGGTCATGAATAGCTGGCCTAAAAATACAGCTCCTCTCTCCATATAACTCTTCCAGGATTAGGGTTAAGGTAGAAGGGCTTGTGGGGGAGAGGAGATGGAGAACAGCTCCCCCTCCTTTGCTAACAGCAGAATTGAAGCTACCCTTCTCTTGCTGGCCTGGGAGCAGTTCTTCCTTCTCCTTGCCCAGCACAGCCAGAGTGGTACCTCCTTTTTAACAGCCAACCAGCAACCCCCAAACTATCATGTAGGATTTTATGACTCCTCTTTTCCCTTCAGCAAGGAAGCTGATCAAGAAAACCTTCCTCCAGTGTGCAATTAGAAACCCTGATCTTGCCGTGAGACGGGGCTTTGTCTGGGACTGCAAAAACTGGGGCTGTGGCCTGGAGTGATGGAGATGGGCCTGCTGCCAGATGATCTGAGTTAGTCTCAGCGGCTGGGACACGGAAGGAGAACTTCCCCCCGGGGGAAGTGGCCTGCCCCCCTAATTCATTACCCTTATCGTGGGGCGAGCACCCTAAATTAGGGGTGGCAGCAGGTTGTGTTGCAACCAGATGCCATGGCAGAACTAGGCCTCAAGCCACAGCTCTACCAGGCAGGGTCCCAGACCCGAATCCCCTTCCCCAGCTCCCTCCCCCGGGACAGCCGCCTTACCCTCCCACCCCCCCTTCCTTAGCTCCCTCCCCCGGGACAGCCGCCCAACCCTCCCACCCCCCCCTTCCCCAGCTCCCTCCCCCAGGACAGCCGCCCAACCCTCCCACCCCCCCCTTCCCCAGCTCCCTCCCCCGGGACAGCCGCCCGACCCTTCCACCCCCCCCCCTCCTCCAGCTCCCTCCCCCGGGACAGCCGCCCGACCCTTCCACCCCCCCCCCCCAGCTCCCTCCCCCGGGACAGCCGCTTCCCCTCCCCTTCCCCAGCTCCCACCCCCGGGACAGCCGCCCGACCCTCCCCCCCCTTCTCCAGCTCCCTCTCCCGGGACAGCCGCCTGACCCTCCCACCCCCGGGACAGCCGCCCGACTCTCTCCCCTTCCCCCCCCTTCTCCAGCTACCTCTCCCGGGACAGCCGCCCGACCCTCCCAACCCCTTCCCGGGACAGCCGCCCGACCCTCCCTCCCCCGGGACAGCCGCTCTACCCTCCCACCCCCCCCTTCCCCAGCTCCCTCCCCCGGGACAGCCGCCCGACCCTCCCTCCCCCGGGACAGCCACTCGACCCTCCCTCCCCCCCCTTCCCCAGCTCCCTCCTCCGGGACAGCCGCCCGACCCTCCCACCCCCCCCCTTCCCCAGCTCCCTCCCCCGGGACAGCCGCCCGACTCTCCCACCCCCCCCTTCGGGACAGCCGCCCGACCCTCCCACCCCCCCCCCCTTCCCCAGCTCCCTCCCCCGGGACAGCCGCCCGACTCTCCCCCAGCTCCCTCTCCCCCACCGCGGCCGACCCCCCTTCTTTCCCTCGGTCTTCCCTAGCCCTGGGCCCTGCGGCGGTACCCCACTGTTACCGACCGCCGCCTCAGCCGCAAGGGGGCGTAGGCCCGGGCCGGTGCTCTTCCGCAGCCGGGCGGGAGAGGGGACGAGCAAACGCCCCCTCGCTTTTCTTCATAGGCGAGGGGGGAAAGGAGAATAATTTCTTTCGAACGCTGATTGGCCAAAGACAAGAAGGGGCGGACTCTTAACGCCGTTTCGCAGTGGGATTGGTCAAGGAGGCAGCGCAGCTCCTCTCTTCCCCCCCCCCCCCCCCACGAGTTGGACGAGCCCATTCTTCTGTTTCGGGCTGTAATTGGAGGAGTGGCGCGATGTGATTGGGCGCTCAGCCCAGGTCGCCGCGCTGGGATTGGGCGAAGGGGCGTCGCCGCGCTGGGATTGGCGGCGGGTAGCGTTGCTCGGTGATGAGGGCGGGGTGCTGCTGGACTGAGGGATCGCCGCCGTCAGTTCGCCAGCGGTGCTCTGAGGCCGCGTAGCTGCTGCTGTCTCCTCTCGGGGGTTCCTTCTCCATCCCGATCCGGGGGTGCCCTGGGCTCCGTGCCTGTCCCGGGGCACCGTGATGGGGCTGGGCGGCCCTTTTCTTCTCCTCCTTTCCCTGCTTCTGCGCGTCTCCGCCGGCGCCGCCTTCTCCTGCTGACCGCGCCGCGGACCCCGCTGGACCCCCATTGTCCGCGGCCTGCGGCCCCGCCCCGAGGTGAGCGCTGAGGGGAGCTCCTGGGGGCGATGGGGAAGCCGCCCGTGGCAGGCGGGAACAGCCCGGGGACGGGGAAGCCGCCCGATGGGGGGGGTCGCGAGGCGGCGGCCGGGGGGGGGAGAGAATCTAGGTGGGGGGAGGTAGGCGCCATAATGCGGCGGGGATGGGCGGGGGCCGCTGGGTAGCGTTGGCAGGGGTTCGGGGGAGCCCCCCCACCCCGGCGGCCCTGGCAGGGGAGATTCCGCGGAGCTGTCAGTGCAGCGGCCCAAGGGCGTGGAGCTCGCTTGCAGCCTTTCCTCCTCCCTGCTGCGCCGGCCAGACCCGGCGCCCCAGTCTCCCCTTTCCCCCGGGAGACGCTCGGTGCCAGAGCCTCTGCTGTCTCCCCGCTCCCCAGATCCTCGCTTCTCCCCAAAGTGCGGGTCGAGCCGCAACTCCGCATCCTCATCTTCCAGGGTGCCTGGGGGGAGGCTGTATTTGCTCCCCCCAGGGCTGTGAGTGAAGAAAGGTCCCAGAGCATCTGCTGAGGAGGGGGTGGGGACCAGAAGGGAAGGGGTTTTACTGCGTTTTGGGACCCGTCCATAGTGCTTGCATCGTCTGTATTCAGAACAGCGTAATTACCAGGGCAGCCATATTGGGATGATGAACGGACAATCCTCTAGGAACTAAATCGGGAGGGAGGGGGCAGGAGACAGAGAATGCAGAGGCTTGGCAGCTGTGGGGTCACTGACTGAATACAGCCGCTAAATCCAGGATGCGGATTAGTACTGCCAGTCACTGGTGTCGGGTTGAATTTTACCTTTTTTTTTTCTCTCTTTTTTTTTTTTTTTTCAAAATGCAGAATCAAGCTTAGGAGTGAAGTTATGTTCATAGTCCATTATTCAGTGTGTTTCAACTAATAGTTCTTCTCTTCAGTGCTGTGTGCTGATCAGTTGATTGCAATCCTATATTTATTTCCTTTTGCATTCCTGTATGTGGGAAGTCCTTGTAATGACAAGGCTTTTGACACTGTATCCAGGTGCCTGTATTCAGTATTTTAGCTGGCTTCAGCGCTTTCATTTAAACTGGAATAAAAAAATCAAAGTAATTTGGCAGCCTGCACTGCAGCAATCCAGCTGATGTCTCAGGCTGTTATTTTTGTCTGATAGTTGGTGGAGTACCCAAAATTGGAGTCCTTATGGTTCTCTTGTTCATGGAGTCTTATTGCTTTGAACAGCTGCTGTGCTAACTTTCCACAGGCTAATCTCTCTGCTTGCCCCTGTTATCTTTTTGATGATGGTGCAGTGATTAGGTTACAGTTACCTAGGAGTCCATTTTTAATTTAAAAAGTAACACACTGTGCTGAGAAAATCCTAAGAGATGTAGAACTCAGAATTTGTTTTCAGTTATTGTGTAATTGCCAGTTGGCTTAATCAGAGGTGATACAATAGTTTGTCATTTCTCAAATATCTATCCTATATAGAGATCCTGAGCTCCATTTGCTACTTGAAGATGGAAGTCTGGCTATAAGACCATCAACTTGGTTTTATGCCGTGTAACTGGTTTTTCAGCTTGTCACTATTTATTTATTCACCCAAGTCCCTAATATCGTTGTTCTCAAGTTCCATTCTGCCCTTAGTTTCCATTTAATTAAAATAGATGTTCTTTTTTGGGGACAAAATAAAAATTGGTGACTGCAACCAAAGCCTGAATCCTTGTGTTCCTGAAGATACTATTGTGACTAGTAACTTACAAAATCGCTTTAGATAGCTGAAAAGGTCATTTAAAGGGAAACTCTCAATTAGTTATAGGCCTCACGTCTAGATCTTGTATTTTTAAGTGGTTGTACAAAACCCCAAAATATATAGAATTTTTTGAGTCTTTAAGCTTTAGCAAAAAAGAAGAAAAATTTAAATGCGCTCATGTTTTTAACCCAAACATTGTACTAGTAACAGTGTATTAGAAGCCCAGAGGACACTGACCAGTGTGTTGTATTTGTCACCTTGCGTAATGTGAAAAATGGTAAAAAGTAAATACTTTTAAAACTTGCTTGTTAATGACAAATTTAGATATTTAAATGATCGGGGGTGGAATTAGTAGTAGTTTGAAATATGTTAATATGAATACGATAGGAGGCAGCAATCAGGTTTATTTCTTTCTTGACAAATACCTAATTAGATGCTCAGGTGTTGCTCACCTTTAAGTTTGAGAACCAGGTGATGGTTCATCTTAAAGACATAATAAAAGCATTGACAGTGCAATTCATGATTTAGGGAGAGGCAATTGTTGAATTAGTTCTAAGTGGCTCACAGGATCTGGTCCAAGAGGTGAATATGACTGAAATGCTTAGTAATAGCGAACATAATGTAATTAAATTTAACATCCTTCTAACAGGGCAAATACCAAAGATGCCCATCTCAGTAGCATTTAACTCCAAAAAGGGGAACTACACAAAAATGTGAAGCTAGTTAAACAGAAACTAAAAAAGAAGAGTCACAAGATTGAAACACACCTGCAAACTGCATGGAAACTTCACACAACGCACAGTCAACCTGTGGAAGTAGTGGGATGTTGTGAAGGCCACAAGTATAACTGGGTTTAAAAACAGAAGCGGAGAAGTTTGTGGAGGATAGGTTCGTCAATGGCTATTAGCCAAGATGGTCGGGGATGCAACCCTTTGCTTTGGGTATCCCTCAGTCTCTGACTGCCATAAACTGGAACTCGATAACAGAGGAAGATGGATCACTCAGAAATTGCTCTGTTTTGTTCATTCCCTCTGAAGCATCTGGCCACTATTGCAAGACTGGATTCTGGGCTAGATGGACCATGGGTCTGACCCAGAATAGCCATATTCTTATTTTCTTATGAAAGTATTCAATCTTTTACTTCACTTTTGTCCCAGTTTGAAACCATGCAGAACAAATGCCTAAGAATAGACCATTAACAAACTCTTTCCAAGTCATTGGGAAAATGATTCATTCTGGGATGAATCTATTGGTAACTTTCTATGCAGTATAAGGAACAAAATCTGAGCTTGTGAATCTTATTGGCCTAAACACCTATCAAAGTCTATGAACTCCGGCTGCTGTTTTCTTGCAAGATGCATCTCTTGTGACAACTCCGTAGGGAGGCTGTGTTCTGTAGTGGTAAGAATATCAGGAGCTAGAGTATCAGGGGTCTATTTCTAGTTCACCGCTGGCAGTGATGTGATACCATGGGTAAGTAACTTAACCTCGCTATGCTTCAGTATGTTAGAAAGGCATGAACCCATCTTAAATGTTTTTAGGTCTGATTAAAATTGTTGTATAAGTACAAACAATTAACTCTAATTTCAGCAAAATTTGAAGCTAATGGAGTCTTAGGCTACATGCTGTATCAATGTATTGGAAAGCGACCTTGTTCAGTGAGACAGTAATGAACGTGTATGGAATCCACTTGTAACCGTATGCAAACAACTTTAATTTGTTTTTTTAGCTGTGAAAAGTAGCAGAGCTGAGATTGAGGTAAAATGAAGTGCAGTGTAACTACAACTGTAGGAAAAGAGTCTGAAAACATGGAAAATTTATCATCAAAAACAGCTCATTGGTGTGTCCTATGGACTGTTTTGTTATTTTAGTGATCCAGTTGTGTCTGAACTTCATTTTCTTGATTTTCTGCCATTAGAACAGGGTATACTTCAGCCTATAGTTCAGTTATGATGTCCTGCATATGAGAGGCATCCTGTCTGTGTGTAGAGCCTTTTAACATGAATAAGGTGTATCTATTTATAAAATTAGTTGATTGTAGTTGAATGTGGTATCTGAAAATATGGCTTGACTAGTAAGAATGAAAAACCCAGTATTGTTTTGAGGCCCTTTGGTGTCCCTGGAAAGCTATGATTAAACTCATCTGCTGCTGTTGGAGAGAGCATTGCAAAAGTACGCTCGGGAGTGAGCAGTACCTGGCTTTTTGTATTCCAATTGTGGATGGTTGTGTGCTGATCGGGCCTCACTCCCCATACTCCTTCAAATCATCTCATGTGGGATCCTCCAGAGGTTCAGAGATATCCAGCTGCTTCCATTTTTCATGAATTTTGTTGTCTGCAGCATTGCTGCTGGAAGTATAGAGGGAACTCATTCTTATGGGGGGAGCTATTGAAAAGAACAGAGTATGAAATGTATTTTGTATGTTTGGCTTGGAGCATGCAAAGCTGGCTTGATAGTGATTATCCTGGGTTTTGGAGGAAGGGAATTGATTTCTCTTAGACACTCCAGCAGGAAACTTCCTTATTTAAAAAAAATTCTGATCCACCAATAAGCAATGTCATTACTAAAGAGAAACTTGTCAGAAAGCATTTTGTCCTTGTGGTGTTTTTTTTTTTTTTTTTTTTTTTTTTTTTCTGCAAAAGGGCCAGCAGATGACTGATAAATGGTTGAACTGTTTTCTTGAGGTTTTGATAGAATTAGGTACTCGGGGGTGGGAGGGAAGAAACATGACCCAAATCATTTTATGTTCTAAAGAATTAATGAGTGGAAAAGTTCAAATAAAGTAAAATACTTGCCCTGCAGTACAAATGAGGGCTTCTAGAACTTCCGTTACACCATTCTGCTGTTGTGATGCTTGTAAATGTGTCACAAAGGGAGAAAAGCAGGCCAGTCTGGCAGCCAGATTCTGTACCAAGGAAGGTTCTAAATGAATAGTATTGTGAGTGGTAGCATTGTCCTCATTTCTGGAACTGCACATCCCACACTTCATAAAGTTAAAGCTTGCACGTTTTGCAGTCTTTTGATCTTCTTTACCATTTTTATTAGGGAGAGAGGGCTGGTGTTTTTATAATTGTCACTTCCCCCATTTAAACCCAATTTCAGTGAAGAATCCAGTGGTCTCTGTGTAAATCAAGATTCCTGATGATCCAATACAGCCTCTTACCATCCAGGTGTGCTTCTATCACAGGCACTCCCTGGGGGACAGTGACAGTGAGAACTAAAAAGAAAAGGAGTACTTGGGGCACCTTAGGGTATGTCTACACTATGAAATTAGGTCGACTTATAGAAGTCGGTTTTTTAGAAATCGGTTTTATATATTCAAGTGTGTGTGTCCCCACAGAAAATGCTCTAAGTGCATTAAGTGCATTAACTCGGCGGAGTGCTTCCACAGTACCGAGGCTAGAGTCAACTTCCGGAGTGTTGCACTGTGGGTAGCTATCCCACAGTTCCCGCAGTCTCCGCTGCCCACTGGAATTCTGGGTTGCGATCCCAATGCCTGATGGGGCTAAAACATTGTCGCGGGTGGTTCTGGGTACATATCGTCAGGCCCCCGTTCCCTCCCTCCCTCCCTCCCTCCATGAAAGCAAGGGCAGACAATCGTTTCGCGCCTTTTTTTCCCGAGTTACCTGTGCAGTCGCCATACCACGGCAAGCATGGAGCCCGCTCAGCTCACTGTCACCGTATGTCTCCTGGGTGCTGGCAGACGCGGTACTGCATTGCTACACAGCAGCAGCAACCCATTGCCTTGTGGCAGCAGACGGTGCAATAGGACTGGTAGCCGTCATCGTCATGTCCGAGGTGCTCCTGGTCGCCTGTGTGAGGTCGATCGGGAGCGCCTGGGCAGACATGGGCACAGGGACTAAATTTGGAGTGACCTGATCAGGTCATTCTCTTTAGTCCTGCAGTCAGTCCTATTGAACCATCTTATGGTGATCAGGCAGGCGATACGGATTGCTAGCAGTCCTATTGTACCATCTTCTGCTGAGCAGCCATGAGATGTGGATGGCTAGCAGTCCTATTGTACCATCTTCTGCTGAGCAGCCATGAGATGTGGATGGCATGCAGTCCTTCTGCACCGTCTGCTGCCAGCCAAAGATGTAAAAGATAGATGGAGTCTATCAAAACAAGAAATAGACCATATTTGTTTTGTACTCATTTGCAAAACCCCTCCCCCGCGCAGCCCCCTCCCCCCCCGTCTAGGGGACTCATTCCTCTAGGTCACCCTGCAGTCACTCACAGAGAAGATGCAGTGAGGTAAATCTAGCCATGTATCAATCAGAGGCCAGACTAACCTCCTTGTTCCAATAAGAACAATAACTTAGGTGCACCATTTCTTATTGGAACCCTCCGTGAAGTCCTGCCTGAAATACTCCTTGATGTAAAGCCACCCCCTTTGTTGATTTTAACTCCCTGTAAGCCAACCCTGTAAGCCGTGTCGTCAGTCGCCCCTCCCTGCGTCAGAGCAACGGCAAACAATCGTGCATCTGAGTTGAGAGTGCTGTCCAGAGCAGTCACAATGGAGCACTCTGGGATAGCTCCTGGAGGCCAATACCGTTGAATTGGGTCCACAGTACCCCAAATTCGACCCGGCAAGGCCGATTTAAGCGCTAATCCACTTGTCAGGGGTGGAGTAAGGAAATCGATTTTAAGAGCCCTTTAAGTCGAAATAAAGGGCTTCATCGTGTGGACGGGTGCAGGTTTACATTGATTTAACGCTGCTAAATTCGACCTAAAGTCCTAGTGTAGACCAGGGCTTAGAGACTAACCAGTTTATTTGAGCATAAGCTTTCGTGAGCTACAGCTCTTCAGCATAGGCCACCCATGGGTTTCAGTAGGTCTCCTAGCTTGCTGCCCAGCAGTGCATGCATCTACTGTCCGATAATGTCATTCTGTACCAAAAAATCACATCTTTGTTTCTTTGTGTTTGTAACACTTTACATTCAATAAAGTGACTTGTTTCAAGTTTAAAAAAACAAACAAAACAAAACACTGGAGACCTGTGACTAAATGGTGCCTCACTCATATCCCTATGCCTGCTGCAGGGAGATTTCTTATGCTGTAGAAAGTTACAAAATAGCATTTAAGTAGAGGATACAAAAGTACTTTTTGCAGCCTAATAGTAGGACATGTAACTTTTCTGACACTGGAAAAGCTTTCAATACGTTTGCTCTTGGTTCCTGTTTCACAGACTGTGACTCAATAATTAACATGGAAGAAAGTGAAGCTATACCACGGTTGGCAAATGCGTGATTTATTTATGCTTTAACCAGCTGCATCTCAATGGGCAATAATTTGCAAAGAGTACTTTCACTAAAATTTTACACATTGCTGCAAAATGTCTACTAAAATTCAGTCTTGTGCAGGGCTCTGAAGTTCCAGGGATAGGAGAAGGGACAGTTATTTGACTGCTTCAGTAACGCGGTCGGAAGGAAAAATAAGCAATAATGCAAACCAAGGATTTTTGTGAAATTAAACAACTTCAAAAGTTTAGGGAATTTACCTTCTAAAAAAATCCTCTTAGCTGATGGCCCTGCTTGCTTACTTCGGATTTGCTAGGACTTGTAGTTAGCTACTTAACAAAATGTCAAAAATATTTCAAGTTCTTTATCAGGATGGGTGGGGGGAGTAGAAAGAAAAGAACCACTCAGCAAAGTGCCTCGTAAAATTTCAGGTAGCACATTCCCAGCAGAAAGCTTTCTGTCTGCTTTGTGAAATCTAGTTCTGTTGTGTGAGAATGTACCATATGACTATTTTAGGTAATCACCTTTCTCCTCTATTGGGCCACATGGATCCATTGTCTATTAAGTTTGTATCAGGTTAATCTAGGGAATGCTGAATCTTTCCCTAAATTGGATTTCATGACCAATTCAGCGAATTGCTTCTATTCAGGCAAGTTGCTATCTTCAGCAGCAATATGCAGCTTCACTTGAACATTAGTTTGACATAATGTATTTTTCCTTAGAGTATATTGGTGTCTGCGGGGATCATATCACTTTAGGAGGTGAAGGGGTGTGTGTGTGTTTTTTTTTTTTTTTTTAAGTCATCTGATAAGGGTAAGGAATGGTGATGAAGTCCTATGTTTGTTGCTACCTGCCATGCAGGGAATGTTCTGTAGTGTTGGACTGCAGTGAATAACCATCTGGGGAGGGTAATCTATATGTGCAATACAGAATCTGCATCACTCTGCAGATCATCATAGGCCATTCAGAGTTGATCTGGTTGGATTGGCCTTTACTCTGTGGAAGAGCTTTTCCTGAAACTTGGTTTAAATTCTGTTTGTCTTAGCAGCAATTGAGAAGGAGGTATCAACCCTGTGCATATCTGTGACTTGTCACGTTCTGTCACCTTAGTTACATTGTTATGCAGTTGCATGTCATTGTTACGATTTTAGTTGTCTACTGTAATCAATCACCTGGTTAGCTACCTTGATAAACTCTTGAGAGGAGGAAAATTCTTGTTAAAAGAAAAGGAGTACTTGTGGCACCTTAGAGACTAACCAATTTATTTGAGCATAAGCTTTCGTGAGCTACAGCTCACTTCATCGGATGCTACTCTGAAACCATCCTTGTTAAGTTTGAGTAACATCCGTGTTAGTCTGTATTTGCAAAAAGAAAAGGAGTACTTGTGGCACCTTAGAGACTCACCAATTTATTTGAGCATAAGCTTTCGTAGTTCACGAAAGCTTATGCTCAAATAAATTGGGAGTCTCTAAGGTGCCACAAGTACTCCTTTTCTTTTTGCATCCTTGTTAAATAACTTGTCCTGTTTTCTGGGATGAGACAACCTTTCCCTCTCTGTGATGCAATGTCATCCTCTGTCATTAGTGAGGTGAAGTAATGCAATTTTAATTAAATCTGTCTGTGCCATGTAAAAATATCATAGAATGAATTAGGCCATGCCTAAGACTTTTTTTCTTTTTTTTAAAACCAGCTGGTGAATCACTTTTGTACTTCCCGGTCCAAGCCTGGAATAAAAATGCTCTCTTTCATTGGAGATTCAGAGTTTAGTTAACTATGGGATCAATTTCTGGGTGCTCTGACCCATATATCCACACTACAGAGCTATATCCAGCACAGACCCAGCCTTGGCAGAAGGAATTTGGACTTTACCTGTTTAATAAAATAGTATTTAAGGAGAGATGTCGAAGGTTCCAGGGTGTACTGGTTCCGGCCTGCACAGTTATCTGGAGTGGACTTGCCTCCTGGTTTAGAACTGGATGCAGTGCACTGTTTTGTGCACTAAAAATGCTCAATCATTTGGATTTGACGGGACTTGACCATAAATATTTTTATTGTGATTTGAGCAGATGAGGATATTGGTTAACATCTGATGAGGTAGAAATTTTAGTTGGAAATACCTTTTGAAGGCAAGTCTCTTTGTCTCTCTGTAGTGTCTGCTTGAAGGACACTAGATGTACAAGCAGTAACCTAAGATTTTAATTTACTTTGAACAGAGAAAATCCCTGGGTATTCGCGGTGTTCTCTAATTTTCTGTGTGCCAGTGAAAAGAGCAAACGGCACAAAGACCTGGGGTCCTTTTCTCTGATGCTATGGGCAGAGCAAGAGATGCCAGTAGTGCTAGTCTCCACTCCTTTCTGGGAAGGGAGGCAAGGAGTGAAAACACTTATTTGTTCACTTCAAGAGCAGCATGCATTGGGTGACATGGGCATTGACTAAGAGCATGATGGGGATATCTCTAGCTTTGGATTCTTTGAATAGACATAAAAATTTTTAATGTGTTATGTGTTAATCTGAGGCAAGATTACAGATTAATGTAATCTGTCTTGAATGTATTTTTAAAGTAACTGAATCTCACTTTCTCTTTAGAAAACTCCAGGAGATCATAAAAAGGAAAAAAAACCTTTGCATCTGATTTCTGGACTCAACACTATAGGACATCAAAATGTCAGGAGCTTCTGTGAAGGTGGCTGTCCGGGTCAGGCCCTTCAATTCCAGAGAGACCAGCAAAGAATCCAAATGCATCATCCAGATGCAAGGCAACTCAACCAGTAAGTTCATTCTGACCTCCTAATGAAATCTACCTCGCCCTGTTCCCCTCCTTTGATCCAAGTAAACTGACTACAGTGAACATTACAGCATCTGGAATTACTCTTTTAGGGAAGCTTCTTCCTCTTGCAAGGCTCTTATGGATGACTTCGTTATTTTTCTATTTGATTAGAGAAGGCTGAATCCTGGGTATCTTGATTTTTGCGGCAGGTAATGTTAGCTGGTGGTGAACTGAGAGCTCTGGGGGAGGAATATGATGTTGAAGTGAATGTTAGGGCTTGTCCACATGGTTAGAAATCACACCCCCATAGCACAAATTACTCCAAGTGCCCTAATGTTTGTCATTAATTGGTTCATGTAGGCCCTGGTGGTGCACACTAAAGGTTCCTTAGTGTGCTTTAATATAGTACTGTTTGAGTCATTTAATCAAATGAGGTGTTACTTGGAGTTGGGATAGGTTTAGCCTCTGGGACCATCTTCCCCCGGAGTTCTCCTTTATGGTCCGTTGACTGAGGAGGCCCAGAGTTGGTGGGACAGGTAGTTGGTAGACAAAGCGGGAGCTTTTCACAAAATGTAAACTAAAACAAAAACCTAAACCCACCCTTTTTTATGTAGCTTTTAATTTTCAGCCAACTTCCTCTGATACTGACTGCTTTCCTATTCCTTGGGGCAGACAGCCCAACACTACATTATTGGGTAACCAGAAGTAAATACAGGTTTCAGAGTAACAGCCGTGTTAGTCTGTATTCGTAAAAAGAAAAGGAGTACTTGTGGCACCTTAGAGACTAACCAGTTTATTTGAGCATGAGCTTTCGTGAGCTACAGCTCACTTCATCGGATGCATAGCATATCGTGGAAACTAGTTTCCACGATATGCTATGCATCCGATGAAGTGAGCTGTAGTTCACGAAAGCTCATGCTCAAATAAACTGGTTAGTCTCTAAGGTGCCACAAGTACTCCTTTTCTTTTTTCAGAAGTAAATATACACCATTTACTTGGATGTTATTTGCTTGTGTTTAGGTAACTGGTAATATTCAGCAACTGGGGCTCTTTCTCCTTTTGAGCTGAGCTTCTCCTTCAGACTGATCCTGCATTGACATGTTAAATCTGTTTGACATCTGTCTATTCTTATGATAATGGTTGTGACATCACCAAAAGAGATGGGCCATGCACAAGACAGCCTTAATCTCAGCACAAATACTTCTAACTACTGGCATGATGGAAGATCTTGGAAAGATGAAATTCAAGTTTTCTGTCTAGTAGATTTGAAATTCCCCCTAAAAACAAAATGAAAACTGGGACTTAAAATATTGTAGATGCAGTTTACTTCCCAATAAGTGTTTTAATGTTTAAATACATACTTTATCTAAAGATGGCCTGCCAGATTACAGCTCAGTGCAATTTAGAATGGGAGAACTAAAAGCCCTATGAGATGGCATTTATAATGGGAATGCTACACAGGTATGGAGTTAGAAGACCTTAACTCAAGCCTCTCTTTTAACCCTGAAATGAGGTCTGTGTGGGTTTGGTTTTTTGTTGTTTTCCCTCCCTTCTTGCTGGGTTGGTATCTTGACAGCAGTAATTTTCAAGTTAAAGGACAGGCTTGAGTTAAGATCTTCCAACTCCAGGTCTGTGTGGAAATGTCTTGCTTATGGTCCAGTGACAAGGGTGTCTGGGTTCCAGCCTAAGTTGATATAACTTACATTGCTCAGGGGTGTGAAAAATCCCCCCCCCCACCCCCGTTCCCCCAAACAACACAAATTTTGCACTGTCCACACCAGCACTATATTGGCAGGAGATGCTCTCCCACTGATATAGCTTCCGCTTCTCACTGAGGTGGAGTAATTATGCCAACATGAGAGCGGTCTTCCATCAGCACAGCATGTCTTCACCAGAAGTGCCACAGCTGTGCTGATGTAGCATTGTAGTGTAGATTTGCCCTGGGTCTCATACAAGTTGGCTGAGATGATCAGGTTTAAATGACCAAGGCCATTTAAAGACTGGGGGAAGGGAGTCTTAAATTGCAATGGCTCTGGAGTCATTGCAGTTTGAATCGGGGGTGGGGGGGAAAGAGAATTAGCTTTCATTCTTCACAGTAGAAGGAAAATATGTCAGGAATCTAGAGGGGTGGGGGAAAAGGAGTTTTCTTAAATGAAAAGAACAGGTTTTCAAGATGATAAAATGTGGGGAAAAGAAATGGGAGGGAGGAATGACATGTCTTGCTGCGTTTACTCACTAAAGAGTCTATAGGAGGCTTTGGTCTGACCGTATCCATTTTAAAGTTAGGATTTTCCTCTTGTGTGCAGATGGCCTAGACATTAGATCTGCGGACACAGATTTAGGACTTCTGGGTTCTATTCCTGGCTGTCATTGACTCATTTTGACTTTGTGCAAGTCACTTAACCTGTCCAAGACTGCTTACACTGACATAAAATAATTGTAAAAGTTAGGCTTGGCCTGTACTGTCTTAAAAAATGAATTCAGAAAAGGGCATAAGCTTAGTTTAAATTCCAATTTCTCTCTGGCTAGTATCCAAAGAGGAGCTCTGTGTAAGCTTGAAAGCTTCTCTCTCACCAGCAGAAGTTGGTCCAATAAAAACTACTACCCCACACATCTTGTCTCTCTAGGGACCGAAGAATGCCATACATGTCCTGTAGTTTTGGTAAGAATCTCTCCTGGTACCTGATTTTTGAACTTACAGTAGTAGAACCTCAGTAACGAACACTTTAGGAATGCAGGTTGTTTGTAACTCTGAACAAAACGTTATGGTGGTTCTTTCAAAAGTTTACAACTGAACATTGACTTAATATAGCTCTGAAATTTTATTATGCAGAAGAAAAATGCTGTTTCTAACCATCTTTATTTAAATGAAACAAGCACAGGAACAGTTTCCATACTTGTCAAATCTTTTTTTTAAACTTTCCTTTTATTTTTTTAGTAGTTTACACTTAACACAGTACTGTACTGTATTTGCTTTTTTTTGTCTCTGCTGCTGCCAAATTGCATTCTTCTAGTTTCAAATGTGGTGTGTTATTGACTGACTGGTCAGTTCGTAACTCTGAGGTTCTCCTGTATTTCTCACATGGTCCCTCCCTACTTATGCTAGTTGGGCAAGCCAGTGATAGGCAGTACAATTTAAATTGTGTTCAAGCTTGATTTTTAAACATCTCATTAAATGGTGCAGACAGGAGTCTATCTAAGGGCTTGTCTACACTGATACTTTACAGCTCTGCAACTTTCTCACTCAGGGGTGTGAAAAAACACCCCCCTGAGCACAGCAAGTTACAGTGCTGTAAAGCGCCAGTGTAAACAGTGCCCCAGTGCTGGGAGCCGCGCTCCCAGTGCTCTAGGCTAATCCCCTCGTGGAGGTGGAGTACGAGGAACGCTGTTCCTCTGGGAGAGCTCTCTCCCAGTGCTGGCACACGACTACACTCGCACTTCAAAGCTCTGCTGTGGGAGCGCTCCCACGGCAGCACTTTAAAGTTTCGAGTGTAGCCATGCCCAAAACATTCTAATTGCAACCAGGGTTGTTCTTTGCTATAGTGCCTTTGTAACTGCAGGGTTTATAGGCTGGCTTCTTTGGCTGTTAAACTTTCTGCCAGTCAGTGCCCAGCAGTGTTGTTGGGGTTGCTATTGAGCGAGAGAATCCCAGTGAGATTAAGTGTAACCTCATGGGCAGCGGATGAACCCCAGGCTCGGGGAGGCTAGCCCCTTGCCCGGACCATCTCTTCTGCTCGAAGCCCCACCCCTGCTGCAGGAGCACAGAGTTCCCCACTGGTCACAGCAGCCAGTCCCCCGCCTCCAACCCTCCCGGGGCCAGGAGTGGCCCCTCTCTCCTGGCCGGCTGCAGCAGGTCCATGCTGGAGCTGGCGGGGAGGCAACCTTCTCCCCTGGCCGGGGCCCTGAGCCCCTGTGTGGGGCGTAATAGGCAGCTGCGTGGCCGGGCAGCTTAGAGGGAATTTAGATCCACAGTAGGAGTTGTGTTAATATAACTATCTTAGTACCCTCTCCTCTCCCACCCCCAAAATATCACACCTCTTTTTGAAAGTTATAATAAATCTTCAAGTAGTGGATTGGGAGAACATGTGATGTGGTGGTGTTTCTTGACCGAGTTCTTTAGAACATATGGCTTGTCGTATGTTTCTCTTAATATGAATTTGAGTCATGTAGGGTGGCGTGAAGGAGCTTGTCACAAGTCAGTGATCTTGGTGTAAGAGGCAAACAAAAGCACTGGAAATAAGAAAAAATTCCAACTATGAAAAGTCAAGTTTTAGATGTGATAGCTTGAATGCCTGCTTGAAAATATCATTTCAAAAGCATCCAAAATTTTTTTAGAAAGGGGATGCTAATAGTTCAGACCCCAAAATTAATTCATACAATAAGTCTTTACAAAATACAGCTTGCGCAAATATGTTCACAAAATATTTTAAAATGTCAATGAAAGTATTTGGTATTTATTCTGTTCTTGATTCAGTGTTGGAAATGCAATTACATTGTGCTAATACATGTAAAACAAAAAATGGGTTCTCTTGTTTTAGTTTCAGTTGAGTTTCACAGTTCAGGCTGAGTGAATTTAAGTAAATAGTTTGTTTTTCACTATTTATGCTATTTGTCAAATATTTCTGTAAAGTTGCTAAAAACACAAGTAACAGACCTTTTAAAAAAATACTGCCCTCTAATTTATAGAGGTAACTGAGTCTCCAATTTTAAAAGGCTTTTGATACGCATTCATAGTACAAATGACACAAATATGAAAATGTAGAGGAAGCATGCTTCACTTGGTAGGGCGCTATCTGGGGATCAGACTTGGGTTCTATTCTCAGTTCAGCCACTGACCTGCTGTGACTCTAGGTAAGTCACTTCAACTCTGTGCCTCTTTTGTGGTGTTAATTAAGATTGCAAACACTTGGGGGTAGGAATTGTTTTACTGTCCTGTGTGTTTGTACAGTGATTCGCTTAATAGTACCCCAGCTAACCAAGGTTGAGGCTTATAGGTTTAAATAATAAAAATGCTGGTAGTCATACCAACTGGTCTCTTCAAACATATATTTTAAAATGCCAAAATAGCTTGTTTCATACTAGGGACTTGAACCTATGATGTTTAATTAAAGAACTTCAAATAATTGAGGGCAGGGGAATGCTTTTTTCAAATGAGTAAACTGGTTTCTATTTCGCTTTCTAGAAACTTCTGAGCAACTTAAATAAACTTTGGACCGGAGACCTTGTCTAGTAAGTTCTGTTCTAGGGTCAGTGTTAGAGCAGTATGTTAAACCATTGGAAATCTGATATTAAGCATTTCCATTATAATTATAAAGGTGGATAATAACTCCTATTATACCTACAAATTTTATGTGTATTTATAGAAATCACTTCACCAACCAGTGAAAGAACGATTCCATGGCAATTACTTAAGAGCACATAGCAAAACTATGCAATAGGTACAGACAAAGAATATTATATCCACTAAAGCTGTAAGATGCTGAGGATGATATACTTACTTAAAATCCCTCAGCACTTTCTGCAAGAGTATCATGAGTAGCCAAGATTTTGAGTTCTGAAAAGGGTAGGTAGAAAGTACCATGGGAATTTTCAAATCAGTTCTGTGAACATATTTATTAAATGCATTTTCTGTAGCTGTGTATTGAGTTTTCTCTCTTAATATGCTAGCCTGTAGTGTAAATTTTGTTTGGCCCTGGTGATGCACAGAGACTGCAGGAATAGCAGTCAACACAAGTATAATACTGTGTATTTAAGGAGTTGTGTGAACGAATCATCTTTTCAGAACTGAAATATGTTCTAGAAAGACTGAAATCCTGCAGTCCAGCTGAAGTCATGTGCTCACTGCATTAAGGGATTGGTACATTGGCAGCAAGCCTGAGCTGCTTGTTGAGATCATAGTTGATTGCAGATGGTATGCAGCTGAATGTTACTGCCATAAGGTCTTTGGAAATGGAAGAGGAGAACAGAGAAATTGTTGGAGATGTTCATAGGCATGGACAACTGAGAAGTTACAAAACAGTACTGTTTAGGCACTTAATTTAAAGAAGCAGGAGGGTTCAGGTCAGGGCCAAAATAGTGTATGTTTGGGTTTTTTTTTTGTTTTTTGTTTTGTTTTTGGTGCTTGGATCTTCCTTTAATTCACTGAGTTCCAGGCTCATTCCAGCCAAGGAAGCTCTAACTTTGTCCTTGGGTCTGATGAAGATTTGGTGTTAATATTGAAGAATGAAAATGAAGACTTTGAAATATTTGCAAAAACCATCTTAATATGGAAAGTTGATTTGAAGCCTGCTGCATTCTACTTCAGAAATTGCTACATTTTAGTGATGAGTATGTGAAATGATCCCTGCATGTAATGCATGGAAAGAAAGGCATGCTCTACATGTAATAGTCATTATTTTTACAGTAATTATAGAGATCGGTCAAATGTAAATATATTGAGATTTTCCTTCTTGGTTTATTGGATTTGTAAGCTCAACTCTTATGTATTTAAGAAGCTCAGTGTTGCTCTACTTCAGTGGAAATGATTGGGTAATCTCTCTGTCCAGACACTTGAGAGAGACATAAGGCCAGGTTTCTGAATAACAAAAGAATATGGTTAAAGCCAGGTTTGAGCAGTGGCTGAAGCTGGAAGAGAGAAGACCCCATTTAAATACACATTCAGCTAGCAAAGAATGCAATTATTGCTTTTAAAATTCTAGTTATTCAGCTTGTAAATATTAATACACCAACACATCCCTTTTCTTAAGTCAATATGAAGAGAATGTTAGTCAAATACCTGGAAGTGAAAGAACCACAAAGAACTCCACTCCCAAATTAGCTGCTGGCTGGAATAGCAGCAGGTTTTTTTTTTTTTTTTTAAAGAGTTTTTGACACCTTTGTTGTCATTTAGTATCAGATTCATTAAAAAAAACACACCAAAAAGATGGTTTTCTGGGATTAAAAAATTGAACAAAAACTAAACAATCATTGGATTTTTTTTTTTTTTTTGCAGCTTTCCTGGCTGACATACAGCAGGTTTTACAACTCCTTGGAAATTTTTTTTGCTGGGTACAGTTAGGTACACATGCACAGCACACCTGATTGTTCAGCTAGATGAGAAGGAAACTGACAACATGTAAAGCTCAGGCCTGGGCTACGCAAGGGAGGGGTTCGAACTAAGATATGCAACTTCAGCTGCGCTATTTGCGTAGCTGAAGTCGAAGTATCTTAGTTCGACTTACCTGGCCGTCCTCACGGTGGCCCGTCAACCACAGTAGCTCCCCATCGACTCTGCTTAGTCCTCCTGCCAAGGTGGAGTATCGGCGTCGATTCGGGGATCAATTTATTGATCGCTACCCGCCGATCTGGACATTCCCTAAGCGTTGACTACTGCTTGCATAGTTGACCACCTCCTTGAAATGGTCACATTCCACAAATCTCTGCTTTAGGCTTCAAGGTTTAACCCCTTGGGTTCATTCTGCAGTTTTTTCTTTCGCAAAGTTGGACTGTGGTCATGAAAACTTGGCTGTTCTATAACCATTCAGCCAGGTGATCATTTGTATTGAGATAGTGTTTTCTGCATATGGGGCATCATCTTCAGTTAGCTTTCTGCTTGCATTTTCTATATTTTCATTCCCTCCCTCTGTCATTCTACCATGTGCTCTTAAAATCTATTTCTACACCAAAATGTTTTAAAATGGCATAACAAGTTTACCACGAACCTGAAGTAACTAACATTCCTTTAAGTGTAAACATTTCTGCTGTATTGGTAGCATGCTGTATGGCACACTGTCATGTGATTTCGGTAAGCCCTCCAAACAAACGCTTCAGGAAACATAATGGAGTTAGTTGATTTTCATTTTTTGAGTTAGGTGTATCTGTTGCTTTGCAGAGTGCTGCTTTGGGATAGGCAATGGGTACTGTGATGAGTCGGCATGAGGCGAACTAAAGCATATATCCCCAGGGATATGACTTGTGGCATTGACTATGGTTTAAGTAGCTGCTATTTGGAGTGTGGGGCTGAGGAGTTGGGATTGGTATTCATTGAAAGATTGGTAGAATAAAGGAATCTGATCAATAATTTTCCCAATAGCTACATTAGATAAATTGACTGGGATGTCTTTTAAATTCTGCCCACTGTTGATTTGGAACATCTTATGGTTGTGGAAAATAGTATCCTCCATCGTAGTAACTTAGTTGCAAATAAAAATTTGACTAGTAGCTCTGAAGATGTTTGTTAGCTTCTTCTCCCTTATTGTGACAGTGATCTGAATTTAGGTCTATTTTTTTAAATAGAGAAAACTACAATATATTTAGTGGAGTGTTTTTTTTTTTTTAAAGCCCCAAAAACCTAACCAACTAAACCTAAAAATCAGATAGTATTCTTCCTCCCTAATAGCATTATAAAACCTGAGGTTGGATATGAGTGACCTGATGCCAAAGTCTAATAAATTTAGGCTCTCCCAAGCTACTTTGTATGGTTTTATTTAAGTGTTAGGGCATGGCTACACTGGAAACTTCAAAGCGCTGTTGTGGGAACGCTCCTGCAGCAGTGCTTTGGAGTGCGAGTGTGGTTGCTCGCGAACGCTCCTGGTAACCCACCTCCAGGAAGGAATTAGCTCCGAGCGCTGGGAACATGGCTCCCAGTGCTCGGAATCTGTTTACACTAGCGCTTTAAAGCACTCTGACTTGCTGTGCTCAGGGGGGTGATTTTTCACTGCTCTGAGCCAGCAAGTTAGAGCGCTATAAAATGTTAGTGTAGCCAAGCCCTTAGTCTAATTGAAGTAGTTGGGTCTGAATTTGTGGTGAGACCAGTGCTGCTTGGCAGAGACTGGCTTTTGTCTACACTATGATCAAGATCACTTAGGTAGGAGGGACATAGGGAAGTTTATATAACTGCTGTTTGTCCTCTCTCTAGTCTTGGGAGGGCCTGGGAGGGGCAGAAAGAGGAAACAAAAGACTTGGGGCTTGTCTACAGTTAAAGCTGCAGTGGTGCCACTGTGTTTCAGTGAAGACACTACTTATACTGATGGGCTTGAGCTTCTCACACTGGTGTAGGTAATCTTCTCGCTTGAGAGGAGGTAGCTAGATTGATGGAATTCTCCCACCAACCTCGTGCTGTCTGCACTAGACATTGGGTTGTTCTAACTGCATCATTCAGGGATGTGGCTTTTTCATGCCTGTGCGTGACATAGTTATGCTGACCTAATTTCCTAGTGTAGATCAGGCCTTGATTGTAACCTGTCTGTCCCAATAATCCCATGAGCCCAAGCTTTGCAATCAACATTTCCTGCTTTTTCTCTTAAAAGAATTGTGTGGTTTTGGCAGCCAGGAGAGACTAGAATAGGTGGAAGTGTCCACTTTTATAAACTAATACCATTCTTGATGACTGCTCTCTTCTGAAATGTAGAATTTGTGGATGTCAGTAGTAAAGCTGGCAGTATCCCATCAGTGTGACATGAAATGCATGACATGCCTGCCAGGAAATGTTGGTGCTCAAGACATTTTTCCTCTTTGTTTTTTCTCTTGGGCAATCTGAATCTCAAGTTGGTTATTTTTTCTACTTCACTGATTTTTTAATATTTGTACTACTTTGGTGGACCTTGGTGTAATGAACTGTAAATATGGTGATCAGAAAACTTCAGAGCATTGAAACCTGGCGATGCCTTAGGATGGCATTTCCTTGAACCATTGGCCAGTTTGGCAAGTGAATAGCTCAAGGTGTGGCACATTGTAGCTGTACCTAGGAACTCATCTCCCTGCTTGAGATGTGAAGGTTATATTTAGATCGTTGTGAATAATAATACTAGGAGTCAATTGGGCTCTGATATGCCAACTTCATTCTTCTGTGTAACTTTACAGTGCTCAAGCATTCTCTGTGGTTAGAACATATACTGAGATTCTGGAATCCTTGTTTTGTTCCCAATGCTGCAGAGGTGTTGCTCTATGACCTTGGGCAAGTCACTTAAACAAGTGGATAGTTATCTATAAAATGGGTGTAATACTTCTACCTCAAAAGCTTGTTTTGAGGTTTAATGCTTGTTTGTCTTAACTTTTTTTAGCAAATAACTCTGTAATGAGGTTTAGTGAAATCCAGAAATATTTCGCTGGCTGAGGAACTGATGTCCCATCTTTCTTCTGTACTTTACAGTGGGGCAAACAAGGAACTTCCGTGGTTGATACACTATTTTCATTTGTTTTGTGCTGTCACAGTTCAATGGCATACACCTACATGGTCCATGTCAGGGAAAGAGGCATAGAATAGGGTTTTAAAGGAAGTTATTAAAAAAAAAAAAAAGAGCTTGTATTATGGGCTGAGCCAAAACCCTTTGCTAGTTTGTTTAAAAAAAAAAAAAACCTGTCTTTTCTTTAAAGCCCTCTTGTCTGTTTTATTGGAAGATGAGAGGAGATTCTTTGCATAAGAATAATTCTTAGGTGAGCTTTTAAGGATTCCCAAATCACTTGACTTTCTGTAAAAGCACTAGACTGAGAGGCGAAGTCACCTGATTTCTCTCCTGGCCTTCTCCATCTGTAAAATTAATATTTGAATATCTCATAATTGTGTAGATGTTTCTAAAATGTGTTGTGATGCTCCCATGAAAGGCATTATAGAAATGTTATCAGAATGGTGTGTGGGTGGGAGGGAGAAGATAAATTGATTCTCCTGTTTTGGGATACATAGGTGTCTTCAACTTTTGAAAGCATCTTGAATCAGTAAATAGGACAAAATTATAGCAAAGCTAAGTGTCCCAAAGATCAGGGAATGACTCACCAGCCACCACCTACTGCTTTGTTGAAAATGCATCAGCAAGAAAGCAGCACAAGCTGGCCTCAAACAAGGAACAGTCAGTAATTGCCATGTAAAAAGAGGGAGTCCTCTTTGATTGATGCTAGATGATGAATCAGTCTCATTTTATTTTAAGTTATTGTATAATGACTGTGGTTGGGGAGGGGGAAGTTATCAGAAAAGCAGGTGTCTTGTGTATCCAGCACTTTTAATGTCACTTTAACATAATTTTAAAATGCTGTTTTTGTTAATTTTTAATTGAATTCCAGTTTCCAAATGCAACTTGACACAAATCATGAGTCAAAAATTAATCTCTAGTAAATGAATTTGTTCAGGTTCCTACTGTAATGCAAAAATATAAAAATTAAGAATCTGAATAAATGTATGGTAATCTATAGATTGGTTACATTATATCTAAACATATTTATCCTCCTGGTTAGCAAAAGTACCAAATTTAATGTAAAAGTTATATTTAGTTTAAAATTAACATTTTAACGGTTACCAACCAATGAGAAGCCACCTTTCTTTAGGAAAATAAGTACAAATGCAAAACAGGATTGAAATTTATTAATTAAGTCAAGGTTTCCTACTTGCTGATTTAAATGATTTAAAATTGGTGATTTAAATCAGTCTACCCCTTATGTCCTGTTAGCTCAGCCTTTATCCATTTCTAAAGACCACAATATCTTTTGGGGAGATGGAGTCAAAAGTGAAAGGTAAAAATGATTTCCTTAATAGCTGGCTAATGATTTTATTGTATGTCTTACAGATGTTTGGAGGTAGCTAAGTACATAAAATATGTATTTAGCTTCTGAGATATTAGTACATCTGAAGTGTTCAAGGGACAAAACTGGAGGTCTGGACAGGGATTTAATCAAGATTGCTGAACAGTTAGGATGATATGGTTCAAGTAACTAGCTCCCACTGGAGGCAAAGTCTGCTGGCATGGTATCTTCCCAAAACGCCAGCTGCAGAGATGGTATTTATAGCAACTGGATCTGCAAGAGCAGCTGAGGATGAGACTGCTTTCCAGCAGCTTCTGTGGGCAAGCATTTGCCTAGCATTGATACTATTCTGCATCACTCCCTCCCCCACCCAGTCTTCCTCACAATGCAGGGATGGAATTCCTCATGTGGGGAGTGAATCTTGTTGAATTCTAGTTGGAGCTGTTCTTAGTCTATATTTGCAAAAAGAAAAAGAGTACTTGTGGCACCTTAGAGACTAACAAATCATATGCTCAAATAAATTGGTTAGTCTCTAAGGTGCCACAAGTACTCCTTTTCTTTTTGCAGATACAGACTAACACGGCTGCTACTCTGAAACCAGTCTGTATTTGGTTTCCTTTCTTTCTGATGGGTTGAAAAATGCAAACAATGTCTTGATTGAAAGCAAACTCTATTTTACAGGCGGGAAGTGTCCATGTCCCTGCATTTGGCTCTTGTAATATTAACTCTGGTTTTTCAAGCCTTTCTCTCTCATATTAAAAACGAGGTAGCCAAATCTCTTTAATTGATGTTGCATTGTATTTGTAAGAGAGAGAGCCTGTACTAAACAGGAGGAGTGTGTGTGGTCTTAATCATGTTCCAATTCATAGGAGTCTCATTCCACCCTGCTCTCAGTAAGAAACTTGTTTCCATTGTTGCTATCTGCTCTGAGGGTGTGAATCTACATTTTCCAAACAGACTTGCATTTTGTCTCTAACATTGGTTTAGTCTTCTGGGTCTGATGCTGAGGGCCCCCAAATCTCTCCTAATCTGTCCCAATTACATTGGCTACGTAGGCATGTAAACAATACTATGTTTTACGTCAGCAATCCTCTTTTAATATGGGGCGAGGTGGAGTGGAAAAGGCTCATTCAGATTCCATTTCCTTAAGTGTATCTGAATTTTAAACCTGCTGGTAACATCATTTTCCTAAAAGATTGTCAACACTAGCATTCTCTCTTCCCTGCCCCTCCACCCCAAACAAAATCTCTAAACATTGCTCTACCCATGATGCAGTTCACTTGAGGTTATTTAAAAATGTCAGCTAACCCTAAGTAAATATAAATGGCAGTGGTAAAAATACCTGTGCTTTTGTCTAGGCTAGTGCTTCCACCATTGCTCTACCACCAGTGGGAGACTTAGCCTGTGTGAGGACTGATTGGTGAAGTAGGAACTCGGAGCAAAGCTCTTAGTCTTTCCCTAAGAATGTGTGTGCTTCCAGTTCTGGTAGATATGGAAGGAGCAGCAGCATGAATGTCTGAATTTATTTTAATCCGTTATTTACAAAAGGAACCTGCCTGGAATCAGGTAGATGACAGGAGGCTTACTGAATGGCACAGAAGATAGAAAATCAACTTCCCAAACTGCACATATGCTTTTTGCCTCTTACAAGCCTTTAAAAAAAAAAAAAAAAAAATCCAGCAATTGATGGAGTCCCTGCTGGATTTTTAATCTCTCAATCCATTTCCCCCCCCCCGCCCCCCCGAATGTATGTCTCATAATCCAGGGATTGAGCCCCAGTTAGTTCCATCTGCTGCTTCTTATTTGAAGGGCAAACTGGAGTTAGCTAATTTTTCACTGGAGTGAATATATAGTGTGAACGGCATGTCTCTTGGTATGATGCCCTGTAACCTGTCTGATCACTAATGGGGGGTGAGGATGCCAAATGTGGTGTGTATACTTCAAATGAGATGAGGAACATAGTAAGTGATGGCTTCTCTTCTTTTATGTGCTGCCCCCACCCCTCAGTCAGTCAGTCTTCCTGTGAAAACATCCCTTCTTTGTACAGCATTCCAGAGATTTTTTTTTTTCAGTGAGAGCTATTCATGGGTCCACACAATGGGCTACCCCGGACTCTCTGAGGACTGTGGCTGTCTGACTTTAAAATAAGCGAGATTCATGTCAGCTATCTCTTGTGCTCTTTCATCCAGTGGTGACTGTAGGAATGAGTAGAGCCCTATCCGCAAATGTGGTCTGCAGATATCCACAGATTTGCAGGGCTCTAGGGATGAGTACATGTTTGAGAGTAAATTTTACTCTTTGAACATGAGGTTCTGCAAGGGTTGTGTGAAGTAGAAGATAAATATATATTTTATTAAAATACACAATGAAAAATTCAGGTGTATGTGATTGCTGTTCAGATGCAAGAGCTACTTGGTTTCTTAAATTCAGAATATCCAGGGATTAAGTTGGTCCACTAACTTTGAAAGGCTGCAACTTTTATCTACTTTCTACACCAGAATGATGGAGCAGACTGAGTAGATGGGGATAGTAAGAAAACTGTTGTGGTGATTGAGTAGTGCTGCAGAGGATGGTCTGTAAAAGTGTCTGATTCCAAGGAACAGGAGTTACCTGTTGAAGTGCGCAAGAATAGTTACAATTAAGCATCTTCCAAACAAATAAGGCTGCCAGTGCTTCCCTAGCACATCCAAGCTAATTCCTCCCCACCCCTTGATCTGCTGCTGTAGCTGCTGCACCTCGGTTCTAGTCAGGCATCCCTCGTTATACTTGACACTGACTTTTCCTGCACAAAGACTGACAGGTCAAACTGTGTGTGGGTTTTCATCCCTTTGTAAGCCAAGGCTGCTTTGTGGACCTTCTGTCCTATTATGAATAAAGTCCTCTTCTGTAGTTATCAGTACACTTCAGCTGCATCTCAAAGCAAAGAAATGGTGAGGAGAAAAACCTTTTGTCAGTTGTATTGCATTAGCTGGCTGTGTCAGTCATCAGCTGGACTGGGGAGCAAGGCTGGTATTGCTCTTTTGTTTTGTAGGTGATTGTGGAAACAAAGGTTATATAACTATCATCCTGTGTTCATGGCTAATGATCTGTAGGTCATTTTCTAGCTTGTTCTTGCCCCAGGAGCTCTCCAGTTGCATAATCACATACTTTTCTTTTTAGAATGGACCCTAAGAATGTGAAACTAACCTTTCTAAAGCCAGGGTGCCCACTTCTGACTTTTGAGAGTCAGACTGCTATTACAGGGATCATGGCTATGAGCTGCATTTTAGGACTCTGACTGCATTTGGTTTTTGGACCACACATTGGGAGTCTTAAATATTTAATAACCTTCCTTCCTCCAGGAAAAAAATACAAAACATAATGTTCCCATACTTTAATTTCAGTGTACAGTATTTAGTTCAGCTTTTGACATTTCTTTATAGAAGGTGTAACAAACCCATTCTATGAATGGGGACCAGTTATGCTTTTAATTCTGGTTTGTGGAAAAAAAAACAAGAGGAGGGCTGAATACTTCCATCATTTTCAGAGAATGATCCACTGTGAAATGGGAGGGCTTGAACAAAGGTCAAGGGTAACATATGGCCTTTGTTATAACTAAACTTCCCATTAAAATGTTGCATTCATTATCACTTATTAGGTGGAATAATATTTTAGGACGGTTTGTCTTCCCCTTTGGTTATTGGCATATGTAAGTAATTTGTGTACATGGATGCAGTAGGGAGTACACAAAGCAGGCATACAATTATGTGCTCCCATTTATTTGAAAATCTGGTCCTATAGGTTTCAAAGCATGCAGAAAAATAGCGTGTGCAGGTAACACTTCCTGGAGCTGTTTCAGACTAAGACAGCACTTTATGGCTCATCTTCACAACCATAAGGGATAGAAACTTTTTAAATGAAAGTTTACTTTCTACAGAATCTGAATCTGCCTGGGGTGAGACACCTCAAGTGCAATGGGAGGTTCTACACCCCTGCCCTCCAGTTTTTTGCAATCCAAACTGTATAACATTATATAAGTTTCATAAGGAATTAAAAATTCATTCTCCAAGCTGAAAAACTGAAAATGTGTAGCTTAAGTCTTTTAACAGAAGTAAAAAGAAAAGGAGTACTTGTGGCACCTTAGAGACTAACCAATTTATTTGAGCGTAAGCTTTCGTGAGCTACAGCTCACTTCATCGGATGCATCCGATGAAGTGAGCTGTAGCTCACGAAAGCTTACGCTCAAATAAATTGGTTAGTCTCTAAGGTGCCACAAGTACTCCTTTTCTTTTTGCAAATACAGACTAACACGGCTGTTACTCTGAAACTTAACAGAAGTATTTATCCAATATTGGAGTTTGTAAAATTAAAATACATAATTCATTTAAAAGAACCAAAATGGACCCCAAGGCAAGTCATCAAGCTGGACAGAGCATAAACTTAATATCCCACCCTTCCCATGCCTCCCTCTCCACCTTTTAATTCCCGAGAAAAGAGGTGGACCTTACCGTGTGGTCTCAATACACAAGTAAGAGCATTGGTTAAATGGTTTCTGACATGACCGTATCCCCATAAGTCTTAGTTTGGGTTTCTTCAGTGATCACAGAAGTATCTGTAACAATCTTTTTGGAAGTTAAAACTACTTTTCCCCTACTCTCTACTTCTAGAGTACTTCTCCATTAGAGGAGAAGTATTAGTGTCCATTTAAAATCGTAATACTGGCTTTATAAGAGATACTGTGTTTTTAAGTATCCCTTTAGTTACCCCTACTTAAAATCTAGGATCTGGAACAGGTGAAAATTACTCTGAAGGTAGCAAAAATGTTCTACATGACATGATAAGAAATTGACTCTAGCTTCAGAAAGGGTCCTGGAAAAGGGATTGGGTTTCTCAAACTGGCTGTTGAGGTTAACTCAGTGTTCAAAGTTACTGCAGTACCACTCTCATGAAAACTAAATATAGCTGCAACATAAAAACCTTTGTGTCAGTTTGCAAACAGAATAGTTAATTGCCACACTGGGCCTTTGAAATAGCAGATAAACAAGTTTATTCTGTAAAATAACAAGGCCAGTAATGTGGGCCCTGATGTGATTGTCTGCCTTATTGCCATTCTCATTTCCTAGGTGTTTGTTCTTAAACCGTTAATCTGTGTAGGATGCAGTGAAGCAGCACTGGAGCAGTAAGTCATGGGTAGGAAATGGGACAGTTGCATAGATCATGACTCACTAATGTCTCCTCCTGACCTTACATGGATTGCAAAAAAAAAAAAAAATAAAAGGCTTTTAATGTTGAATGGGATTTTTTTGGGGCGGGGGGGGGGGGGGTTGGAATTGATTCTCCAGTTTTTTAATTCTAGCATGTTTTTTCATTTTTTCCAGTGAAAGTACAGCTTTCCAGTTACTCACAAAAATGTCAAGTGTTGCCAACAGTGTCACATTACTGCATGATCATGGATTCTTTTAGGTTGGTTCTTACTGTTGTGCAGTTGTCTGCACTATCAGATTGTAGACTGAGATTTATCTGTTCAAAGAAATATTACTTATTTGCTCCAGAAGCCCTAGCCAACGTCCTTCATAAATGGCCAGATTCCATCCATCTACCTATCCTGTAAAGGTATCAGTTGGTGTGTGCTGTATGATGCCTAAGTAGTTCTACGTGGCACTTTCTTAAAACAATATTCCTAATTCTTAGCTGCCTTGCTGTCTCTTGTCAGGTGTTTGACTTCAGAAAACCTCTTACCTGCATCAGTCATGACTGAAAGTTGTCATCTAATGACTGCTTGCTGTCTTACATGAAGTTGGTGTCAGTTCAGTTCTAATGAGCTGATGTTCACATCCCACAAAATTGCTTTTACAATTGGGGCCCTCTTGTTTCCAGCCTTAGTAGAGAGATTGAGGATTGACTAGCTAATTGTGACTGAATTCCACTCTTATCCTTGGAGACAGTACATCAAGTGCAAGTTTGAAACAAACAGATGGAACTATGTCAGAAGTTTGCACTATATCTGCAGGTACCATACTTGTTCTCTGGATGGAAGCCTTCAATTTCCTGAACTATAAATAATGACACCCTTAATGAGCAGAGAATTGAGTCAAAATACTTTGTTTCAGAGTAGCAGCTGTGTTAGTCTGTATCCACAAAAAGAACAGGAGTACTTGTTGCATCTTAGAGACTAACAAATTTATTAGAGCATAAGCTTTCGTGGGCTACAGCCCACTTCATCAGATGCATGTGGGCTGTAGACCACAAAAGCTTATGCTCTAATAAATTTGTTAGTCTCTAAGGTGCCACAAGTACTCCTGTTCTTTTTTCAAAATACTTCTACTGTTCTGTGAATTGAAACACTCAGCTTTCATTTTCCATCATTAATAGACTTCAGCTGTACTGAACTTCCCTGTAAGTGTTCTGTATTCATTTTAATGTTGTTGGACATTGTTTCAACCAAAATTTCTTGCTGTGCCATCCTGGGGCTAAAGGATCCGCATGGGGCGGATGTATTCAGCACCTCAGGATGCAGTATTGAGGGCAGTACGTCAGTTGCTGCTTCAAACACTTAACCTTTTGATTTGGTTTCTTTAGCAAAATGCTCTAGCCTGTTGCCATAGAAATACTGAGGTGAAAATCTTTAGTTACCAAGGTCCTTAGTAGGCTTGGAGATGAGTCAGGTTGCAGCTTCAGGAGATGGTCCTATTTGCATTGTCTAACATACATCAAGAAATGCTCCTGTTGCTTTTAAATGATCAGTAGTGGTGTGGTGCTGCTTGTCTCACAGCAAAATATCTTGTATGGGGGGGAGGTGAGGTAGATAGATTTAATGTCTCCTACAGAATCCAGAGTAAACATTCCTTTTGGGGTTAAGTATTTAACCCTCTGAAAGGAGACTAGCTATTAGTTTCACTAGCAAAAGCAATTTTCTCCTCTTTGTGTGGAACAGAATAGCAAGGACAGCTCAGTCTTGCCCTAGTACTCTCCCCTCGCTCCCCCCCCCCCCCCCCAACCTGGCTACTGCACAGTCAGTGTTGCCTAGACACAGCTCTGATGTGGGGGTGCTTAACTACTAAAACTCAGCCAGAAATTCACCATGCAGTTCAGTCGTGCAATGTAGATTAAACCAAATTGTGCTAAATCCCTAGAACAGTTTCCCCAGACAGTAGATTTTTATAATGTAGACAGGTCCATAAATGGGACAGCCTATTTGGTATCGTTATTCATTATTCCATGAGATATTTGTAGTGTATGAAATGTAATACAGTTGATGGCGATCATAGTGTTTTTAAACAAACCTGTTGAAAGTAAGTCTTGTTATTTAAAAGTAGGGAGGAAGGGGGCACAGGCTGATGTCAAGGTGTAGATATACACCGGACCCTCACTAGAACATGTCTATATAGCGCAAATTCACATATAACGTGATTGCAGCCATGGATCCCAAATTTAATTGCAAATAATTTTAATGTGGTCCCCGTTATAACACGGTACCGTGCATGGATCCCAAATCCCGCGTTCTAGCAAGGGTCCGGTATAATTGTGTTCTGTGTCCCACAGCAAAGGGCCCACCCAAACTTTGAGTCAAACTCACAACAGCAAGATCCCTAAAAGGTGGGTGGCATGAGTGCAGTACCTTTTAGTATAAGGCTTGAGATGGTTACTTATAAACTATTTAGGACAGGGATTTTTCATGTTATATCTAGTGCCATTGCAGCAACAGTCCTAACCTCAATATCCATATCTTTTTAAATGTGGGAGTTTTGAAGCCTCTTCCTTAAGAGGGACACTAGCACCTGCTTTCTTGTCTTTGTGACAGCAGTTGGCTGTCATTAAATATCTTTTAAAGAGATGCATTAAGTGAGATGCCTTATGATAAATTTTCGATGGCTTTATCTCAGCAGTTAATATGGCAAAATTAGCTTTGGGGAATACTAGAGTGATTATTTTAGGACTTGCATCTGCCATGGAGATTGGTATTTTCATCTGCCTGGGTTTTAAGGAGTTCTGTTCCAAGTGCCAGAACAAGCTGGGAAATGCTAAACCTATTTAGGAGGATTATAGGACTCTTTTATGTTGTTGCTTGCAAGGTGGATTTGATTTAAATCACTAGTCAGGAAGACTCGATTTAATCATGGATTTCGACATAAGTGCATTCTTGTTGGGTTGTTATAACCTTAATACATATTCTTCACAACCCAGAGATAGATGTAGGTTTCATTTTTAGAAGGTACACACTATACATTTTTAAAGTGATTGATTTATTTTGAAAACTTTTCAGATTAGTTTTACAGCTATATCAGAAAATGAATGATTGGTTATTTCATTAACCAAAGGTAATTGAAGCAGATATTTATGAAGTCATTGGGAGGTGAACTGTCTCCAGTTCAATAGGTTAATCATTAATATTTGGAGGATTTTCTTGCCATGCTGTATTAAGAGAACATCACCAGATAGACATTTAAATTGTTTTATTTAACGAAAACAACCTTGTGTATTCTGGATTTTTTTCTTCAACAGCAAACATATAATATTTTAACAAAACGAGCATATGAATTTTTGAATTTAGTTAAACTTTCAAGTTTTTTTAAAATCAGGTTTTGTTTTTATTAAAATTGTTTTTAACTAAAATAGCTACATGAAATTTAAAAAAAAAAACAAAACAAAAATTAAATTGACTGTCAGCCAGATCAACATGAGAAACTTTTTTAAATATTGGCTTCTGCAGCTATCTCAGTTGTCTTCACCTTCATTTTCCTGTTTGTTCGTAATCTGGAAAAGAAAAACAAGCTTTCCTGCTTTTTCAGGCTCCAAATGATTTCTCAATTCGGAATGAATTAGTCCAAAGGAAAAAAATATTCTTTCTACACTGGCAGAAGAAGCTACTGCTGTTAAGTGAGATCATCACTTCAACAGTCTCTGAATCCAAGTGCTTTAGTGACTTCCACCAGTTCACTGGTGTGACTTTCTTTAAAACCTCATCAGCAAACACATTTCTTGAATGGTTCACCCTTTGCTCTGAAGTTTGGTGGTTGGCAGCCTTTTTTTTTTTTTTTTTTTTTTTTTTTAAATGCTTGTAATTTAACTCTGTCATTGCATATTTCTCTCTTTTTAAGATCTCACTCAGTTCCTTCCAAATTTCAAGAGTGTCAGCAATAAAACATCTATTTCCCTGCATTTTGCAAGGCTACAGAAATAGGCTTCAGGGTACTCAGCCGGTGTTCAACATTTCTCTTAAGCCCAATGTTGAGAACTTTGGCTGTGACAGGGCCATCTATTTTTTCACAATTTTGTTCACAAACTGTCATCCGATTAGGCCAGTTCTTGATACAGTGCTCAAAACAGTCCACTACTGAGTTCCATCGCACTTCTTGTGGGAGAGTTAACTTCGTTCCTTCCACTTTTTCAGAGCAGCTGCAGCAAAGTGGTTGTTACGGAAGTATTTTGCAATTTCAACAACATTAGCCTTTATTTCTGGAACACTGAAGCCTTTGGCTAGGAGGTGCATCAAATGAGCACTGCAACCGTACATTATTAGCTTGGGACTCTCTTCTAAATTTCTTCTCATCTTGGATACATTTTCCTCATTGTCTGTGACCAAGCTGTGTACTAGACATTTGGTTTTTTTCCCCCCCGCAGTTTATTATAGCTTTTATTGCTGCTATTTCTAAGTATTCTGCTGTGTGTACGCTTCCTGATGTATCAATTGTTTCTGTAAGGAAGACATTCCCTTCTTCTGTTGTCACACAAGCACATACAACAGGATCATTGTGAACATTGCTCCACCCATCAAGACTCAGGTTAACAATTTTGCCCTCTAGACCTTTTGCACACTGCTCAATTTCTCTTTCATAAACTTTGTCTAGGAATTTTCCTGCGACATCTGCTCTGTTGCATGGACTGTATCCTGGTGTTAATGAAGTGTAGGTTCTCAATGCTACGGAAAGGAGAGTTTTTTGCATAAACAAACTGGCCAATGTTTTCATCAATTACCTCTTTTTGTAATCTGCTGGTTTTTATCACAAACTTATCTATGGTTGTTTCTGGATGATGGGAGATTTTTTTTTTTCTTTTTGCTACAGGTGATATACTGTGACACTGTGACATACATGATGTGACTGAAACACTGTCATTTGCAGATAACTCTGAAACTATAGAAAATGATGGTGATCTTGAAGGTGGATAGTCTTAAGAATCCTGTACGTTGAGGATGGATTCTCCTAAACAAAATAAGTCAATGCAGTTATTTAATTTAGTATTACCATACTGCTCATTTAGTATTACTCATTGTATTCTCTGACACTCCATTCTGCTTTAAAGGTGAAATTGTAAAGGGAAGATCTGCCTATTTCGGCTATTTATTTTTTATCACAACTGCATCTAAAATAATAGTACCATAGAGTAACAACTATATTTTTTGCTCAAACAGAATTCAAGAGTAGTCCAGAAGGAAGACAGGCAGTCCTTAAGAAAGAAGTATGAAATAAAAAAAGTTTACCAACCTGAAGATCCTGCATGTTCAGACATGTCATCTTCAACACAGCTTTCTTCTGAGAAGGAACACTTCTCATGATGTTGTTTCATTTGGGAAACCAGGCCTTGTATTTCTTTGTTGTGCTGTTTGCATTTTGCACGCATGCCTGTCTTACCTACAGGTAGAGGAACGTCATTAAAATATTCCCAAACTGGGTCTCTCTTACAGCTTGCTGCCATTATAGGTTTTCCCTTTTAGTGAGAGAATGGTATGGTAGATCTCAAATCAGTGAAGGCTACACTCACAAAAGACCTCAAGACTCTGGAATATGCTACTCTAACAGTTTCACTTTTGTTTCTACTGCCTGTCCCTCCCTTCTCACATTTATCTCCAGACTTTTTCTCCTTGTCCAGTTCTATTCCGCCCCCAACAATCTTATATTCAGTGAACTTACTGAAGCTTTGCACTTTAAGAGAGGTAAGGGATTGACCCTGTGTACACAAATTTGCAGAGGGACAGTAGGGTTGTGGTCTGTTGTTTCTCACCTCTATATATTTATTTATTTTAAAACATTTTTGCTCTTAACAAGCATGTTATCTCTGGAGACACAAATCCACAGTTTGAGAATTGCAAAACTAGGCCTCTCTGATGGTATCTTCTAGACTGAGCGCTAAGTCCCATTGGGGAGATAGAAATATTATCCTAAATAATCTATACAGAAGCCCCTGGAACCCCATAAGATTGGGTCCCTAATCCATGAAGTATTGGAACTCATTTACAAAACTTTTCTTAAACATTCCATGAATATATTGTCTCATACTATAGAATTAGAATTTATAATTCCTATTCCATGATGAAATATCTGAGCTATAATGTATCTTACTTAAAACTATCTTTTTTTGAGCATTTTTTCCTCAAAAAGCACTTATCAAAAAAATCCGATTTAAATAAGAAATCTGATAGATATATAATTTTTTTTAAATCATTGATTTTTATCCACCCTGGTTCCTTGGATATGTTCAGAAGCTAATTTCACCATTGTCTGTCTGTATACTGCTAAATCCCATATATATCACAGATGTGCGACTAGGAGAAACTAGATTTTGTGTTTTTTTGAAAGGTGACAATTCTGGATAACCATTTCTTTGTCTTCAAGACACAACATGGGCAGCAGTAGTCAAGACTTCCCCAACGTGGTATTTGTGTACCTCAACTTTATCATGGAAGGAATGCCTCTGGGACCAAAAGGGTAGTTGATTCTTTGACTTCTCTGAGACTGTTAATCATGCTAGTTAGTGTTGATTATCAAATGCTAATCTGGGGCAAATTTAAACTCTGACTTGTGAAAGGTCATCCTTCCCTGGATGATAAATTGTATAGCTTTCTTAAAATTCTTGGCTTCTTGTGCACACGTCCTACTCCTTTATGAGAATAATTGTTTGGGGAAATAAGGGTGTTTAAAATAAGCCACTGTTACCTAATTGCTTAAAAGAAGTTAACCTTCTCATGGATTTCTTCGTGTTCCATAATCTTTCATTACCTGTTTGAACAAAGCTCTTAGTGCATTAGATAAATGCTTTCTATCTGTCTGTTGGCAATCGAGAATCTTTTTGGAGATGTCCTCAAGGTTAATGCTCTTACAATTCACAGTTCACTTTCTCAACAAACTTGTCTTTGGGTAACCCTAAACAGTTCCTACTGCTTGTTCTATTTTCAGTGTTACTGAGGGTTTGTCTACACTTACATTTTATAGCTCTCTAATTTGCTGGCTCAGGGTGTGAAAAATCACCCCCCTGAGTGCAGCAAGTCTGAGCCCTTTAAAGCGCTAACATAGACAGGCTCCGAGCGCTGGGAGCTAATCCCCTTGTGGAGGTGGATTACCAGGAGTGCTGAGAGGTGTCTCCCAGTGCTCGAGCGCGACCACACTCGCACTTCAAAGCGCTGCCGTGGGAGCGTTCTTGCGACAGCACTTTGAAGTTTCCAGTGTAGCTATGTCCTAAGACACAGAGTCTTAAAATGCAGTGTTAACTCTTGTGCAAGTGTAGGTGTTGCCTTCATGGACAGGAAGGTGTGTTTATAGTGAGATAACTAATGCACGACGATTGTCTCTAAAATCCTAAATGGCGACAAGGCACGGGCAAATTTTTACCCTGAGGTAGCTAAGTCAGGTCTGCACAATACTGTCCACCCATAGTGGACCTTGCCTAGATGACCTACTGGGAAAACTACAGTGCCTTGTCTTCATTATGTTTTATAGCAGGATAGCTAACATTTTTTATCCTGCAGTAAAAGCACACATACCATTGTCAGTGAAGATATTGCCACGTTTCTGTTGCTTACTGCTAGTCCATTCCAGGCTTCGCATGTCGGGAGGAACTATATGGAATGTGTCAGAGTGCCAGATGTGGAAGAGGGGATAGCGGCTTCTTTCCCTCAGCCTTTACTCCTCTTGCATTTGTAGTACCTGTAGAGTTTGGGATGGCAGTAGCATGGTATTGGGATTATTAAGTGACATAGTGAAATATAATTGTTAGGACAGTTAGCATTATTGCATCTGCCTCTCTATCTGCTTGGAGTTGCTATCAAGCTCAGGCAGTGGTTCTTAACCTTTACAGCAGCCAGCACCCCTTTGGTTCTCAAAATATGTTCTTGCACCCCTTATCAAAAATCGTTGAAGTAGTTCAGTTCTTTAAACCTAGGTATATTTTATGTTTGTATATTACAGTAATCGTTAAATACATAGGTTTGATAAAACAATGTAGTTGTACTTACGTGCCTGTGATGTGTTTTTGATTTACCTTCTAAAAAAATCTGGCATGTCTCGCACCACCAGAAAGGGCATCTCACACCCCCAGGGGGTGCATGCACCCCAGGTTAAGAACCACTGAGCTAAGGTGTACTTGAGAGAGATGGGAATGGATTCTATCAATTTCTGCACTTAATGGTGAAAATTATTTTCACTTATAAACTTAGCCTTTGAAATCAGTCAAATAACCTACTCACTCATAAGGATGTTACTTTGAACTCATTTGGTAACTAGTTTTAGTAATCCTTTCTTGTGAGCACAAAATTTTCTGTTCCTTGCAAGGAAGTACAGCCTCTCATCACCTTTCAGTGCTGTGGATGGTGATGGTTATGAATGAGTGGGGTGTGGGAAGGGAATAATAAGAGCAAGGACAGCATCATAGGAATGGAACCCTGGAAAACTGAACCAAAGGGATTGGTTTGGGGTTTTTCTGATTTCTAGAAATGGTTGAAATGTGTGTGCCATAGAATTATTACAGCTTGGCTGAGACAAAGGGAGACTGAAGCCATATTTGATTGCTTAGGTTACCAGTTTGTTTTTTGTTACTAATGTTATGATGCCCACGTTGCTATCCAAAGCAACATGTCTTTGCCATGTGACAGCATATTGGTGTAAGGCATATTAATCCTTGGCTTTGCATGTCTGTCAGCTTTTATAAGGCAGGAATGTCAGCACAGGGCAAATCTAAGCAAAGTGGAATTGGCCAGTAGAAATACAGTAGCAACTGTTGCTATTTGTGGCCAAAACAGCAGTCTGGGGCAGAGATCCCTTTCCTATCCCATAGCCTTGGATAGTGGCCTTGCTTAGGGATGCAACATCTGGCATAGCTGTTAAATCTTGGAAGGGAATTCTGAGGTTATATGTTTTCAAAGGGCTCAGTTCCCCTTGGAATTTAGTTTTGTAATGACTGAGATAAGAGATTAGGGTGTTGTAGAATAGGACACGCTTATAGGAAAAAGGGTTAAGCTTTCCTACAAGTATAGAATACCTAGGCTAAATATTTGAGAAACAAATGGCCTTTAGTGAGGAAGATCAAAGTTTGGCTTCAGGGTATAAACTGTCTGTAGGAGCAGGAAGAACTCCCACTTCCACCCCTGTATATCCCTGCACAACTGGTTAGGTCCTTGGTGGGTTTTGCATTCTTTCATACTGGTTATGGGTCATTGCCAGAGGCAGGATGCCACTATCAAAGCTGACTTTTGGGACCCAAAAGAATAATCTTTTATTTTTAAAAATAGATGTCTAACCATTTGCCTTGTGGAGATGGCCTTGAAAGCATGTAACTTGCTACCAAGCAATGTGAAATCAAAGTAAGCTAGTCACTATGGTTGAAAGGAGGAAGCAAGTGAACTCTACTGCTGTAGCAGAAGGCTGTAGTTAAAGATCGTCCCATTAGAAAGACACAATCCACAGACCTTCCCTAAAACCAAAGATTTGTGTAAACTTCAGCCCCTCGGACTTTGAGGTTGATTTAGCAGCTGCTTACTCGGGCCTGGATTCAGACTGTACTCGTAGCCCTGAGTGTAGGGCAGCATGCAGATGCATCAGTCCCAGAACAGCTCCAAAAACAATTGTGACACAGATGCATCCCTCTGAATCAGGTATTTCCATGTTCTACAAGGTGGGGAGAGTACGTTGCATTGACCCATTGCCAGTTGCTGCATGCCCCCTCAGTGTCCAGTCTGCTCCTCTGGCTGGTACGTTGGAGGGGGGGAGTGGAACCATGGCCAGCACTCTCTCAACCCATCTGACTGTTCAGAGATAAATTACAGGTTTCAGAGTAGCATCCTTTTTGTCTGTATTCGCAAAAAGAAAAGGAGTACTTGTGGCACCTTAGAGACTAACCAATTTATTTGAGCATAAGCTTTTGTGAGCTACAGCTCACTTCATAAATTAGAAGCCCCATAAAACCTACTTGTCTTCCTTCCCCTCCCCCCCCAATGCCTGGACTCCTCATCCTGATAAGCCTGCCCAGGGGACTGGCAGAGGGACCTCTTACTCACCTGCATGGCTGCCTTAGGCTGCGTCATAGTCAGTCCTCTGGTAGCTGCCAGGCTGCTGATATATCTGTTGTCTCTCTTGCAAAGGGATCCTTTCCTTTGCATTCTCCACTAGGGCTACTTGGAGTGCACATGGGATATTCTACATCCCCTTTCCCCTCCTGTCTGTCTTTCCAGCAGGACACTAGGGGGAGAGGCGAGGCTAAGTTGCTGTTTCACTGTGTGGCAATCCTGTTGCTCAGTTATTCCCATCAGTACTTGCTTGCCCAACCTCAGCCTGCAATTTGAACACTAGAATCCTGTTCTATCTGTCTCGCAAACTAACCAGGGAAGACTTGATCAGACACCAACTCGGGAAGGCCTTTCTCATCTTAAGAACCAAAGAGCATTGCAGCCTACAACTCATTTAGGGCTCATTCCACAATCGACCCCCATCCTCCCCATCAGCTGCCAGGTAGAGGAGCCCCCTAGGATAACTGAATTTCTGGGGAGTGGTCAATCTGGTGGATTGAGAAGGGTCTGAGGGAAGTGTGGATGGATGGATGGATTTGGGGAAAGGGAAAGAGTATGGAATTGATGAGTGTTTTGGTGTGTGCCTGGAGGGGAGAGGAATGCTACGTGTAGGCTTAGTAGAATTTGATTTTTATTTTTCATCATTTCACAAATCTATTTAAAAACATTTTTTTAGATTTGTATGTTTTTACATTTTCATAATTGCGGAAAATTAAGGGGGGGCAGTTCAGACAATTTAATCGCAGTAGACATTGAGATTCAAAAAGTTAAAGCGTTAAACAAATTGTTAACATGTCAGCTATACAAAGTAAATAACTTTAAATCAAACAATTTCTCAAGCAGCATTTTTCTTTGGACATCTGTAAGTTTCTATTATCATGGAAATACTTTGTCAGTGTACGGTGAAATAAGCATTTACCAATAAAAATCTGATCCTCTGAGGCTACATATGTGTATCACTGACTGAAGCAAAACATTTAAAAGTCCATTTTTAAAATATTGGTCCATCACTGCAAGACTCCATATTAGATGAACTAATGGTTTGATGCTTTGTCATATCTTAAGTCTGGGGAGGCCAAACTGTGGCTTGCAAGCCACATATGGCTCTCTTACCATTAAATTGCGGCTCGCAGAGTCCCCTTGCCCCACCATTCTCCACCTACCAGATTGAGGTGGAAGAGAAGGGCTTGGGACTCTGTCTTGCAGCAAGGTGGTGGGGTAGTAGCCGTCTGCCCAGCAGGGAGGAGGGTATTGGGGTCTTCAGTCCCACGAGGCGCACCTGCCAGGGCTTGGGGCTTCAGCAGGAGTGGGGCTGAAGCCCCAAGTCCTGGCCCCCGGCAGATGTGCCTAAGCTCTTGAACTTCTGAAGATTGTTGTATGTGGTTCAGAGGACCAATAAGTTTGGCCACCCCTGTCTTAAGTTCTTATTTTCAGTACCTTAGTGAGATTGTAGTAAGGAGACTATAGCTCTGTTCATTAAGACTGTTTGGGGTTTAAACTTGTAGAGAGGTCCTCCAGAAGGCTGTAACAAATTATAGATGTGATATTCTTTTATTGTCTGCTGACATAAAGTTTACAAATCAAACCAGGAATGGGGTCACCTTAAAAAGTAAATTATATTGATCCTTTCAAAGGGTAAAATGTTGCCTTGTTGCTGTGATCTGGGAATAAAAGCAAGGTTTGGTTTGGGTTTCTATGGGATTGAATAGCCATATGCAGAAGGCAAGGTTTACAAATAGTTTGGCTTAGTTCATTTAACGTCAGTCCTATTAAAATCTCCATGTGGGCTCTGCACATATTTTATTTGTAGAAGAATATTGTAATATGTCATATCAGTGTAATCCCTGAAATGTTTGTAGATCCTCCTCCACCTCCTTTCATTGCCTCCCACAGTGTCATGTAGAATCCTGAGCCTCTGAAAGAAAATCCGTAGGCCAAGGGCTTTTATCCTTATACTGTAACATGAATTTCCAAATAAGCTTCGAAGAGTCATCCTGCTGTGAAATCCCGGGGCTCTTGAGCTTTTCATTATTGAAGTGCCCTGAGCTTTTGTGGGTTTTGGCTCTTCCTTTAATATTCCTCCTTGCACCCCTCCCTCCACTTAAGTCTCTTGCATCGCTGCTTATTATGAACTTTGTTTAGTAGGTGCGTTCCCTTATGACTGTATCTGCCTTTTCCTGACCTGCTTCACGGAGCCCCTACAGATGTATTGTTTTTTGTGAGGTGGTGATATGAACACCCATCCTGATCTTATGTCCTTCAATGTAATTTATGAACACTCTAGCTGTACAAAGACATCCATATTGACTGGGTCTGAGGGTCAATTTTCATAACATTTCTTGCTGCAGCTCATGATCTGACTCTCTTGGTTTTCATTTTATGTCCCTAAATGCTTTGGATAGCTGAGTATGATTTTTATTTCTTCTAGGTATTATCAACCCAAAGAACCCCAAGGAAGCACCAAAGTCCTTCAGCTTTGACTACTCCTACTGGTCTCACACCTCAGTAAGTTTCTGAATGCACTGTAGCAAAAACCACTGTTTACCAGTCAGACTGGCCTGGATTGTCTCCTGACACCCCACTTCAACCAGCTGCTCCTACTATGATTTTATTGTACTTTGAGTGATACAAGTTCAGAGCTCTGTCTCTATGTTCTAGTTTTTTTTCCATCCTGGGAATGTGAACGAGTAAGGTCTGGGGGTCTGAGAACATAGTCTGGGTGTGTGTTTGAAAGAGGAAGGAGGGGAAAGACATAGAAAAATGTGTGTGTTCAAGCACCTGCAGAGTGGAATTTGAGCCACAAAATTAACTTTTCAGTTCTAGAGTAGCAGCCATGTTAGTTTGTATTTGCAAAAAGAAAAGGACTCGTGGCACCTTAGAGACTAACCAATTTATTTAAGCATAAGCTTTCATGAGCTATAGCTCACTTCATCAGTTCTAATTTGTGTTGGAAAAAGTGAAGACTTGGGGGAGGGGAGAATTTGTGGCACGGTGGGGGTCGGGGGGGGGGGGGGGGGGGGAAGTGAGCTGGATTCCACTGGCTTACCAGGAAAAAGCAGAGTAGTGATCCATATTTCCTGTAACTGTAAAAGCAATACATTTTTGTCCTCTAAGCATTCTGCCCCACCTCTCCAGAGAGCTAGATCTGAAGTCTTGTTGACTTCCAGTGATTGTTTTATAGCAGAGCTCTACAATTCTGCATTAGGTCCCCTCCCCTGTTTTCTTGAAAGGTGGAGAAGGAGATTATCCTTTTTTCTCTCTCATCAGATAACATCAGTATTCAGTCTGGCTGATGGGAAGGGAATTTGACATTTTCTGCACTGGTTGACACCCTCAGATAATGTGTTCTTGACCAAAGCTTAAACTTATATCCACAGAGCTTTTAATGAAACTTCTTACTGAATAAAGCAGTTATATTACATAGATCAAGCAGAGAGGCAAAAACACCATGAGCACTATATAGACTAAACCCTAATAGATGAAAACATGACTTTTATATCCACAGCTTTTGCTGTCATTTTAGGTCATGCACATCTTCAAGAAGAACTTGCTATTATAAAAGTTGCAGTCTAACATTAAAATCAACCAGCACTATTACATCGTGACCATTCTTCAAAAAAACAAAAACAAATGCTGTCAGTGCCCACTGCTATGAGGAGAGAGAGAATATTTGAGTAATCACTAAAAGTATATTCCTACGAAAAGTGTTCTGATTTTACACCATCAATGTAATCTTTTCTAATTGATGCAGCAGAAAACACTTAGTCTCACTTGTAATGTATAATATGTTGCATAAGGAAAACAGTTGCCAAATAATTGAACAAGGGCTTCTCCGGCTGGCCAAGGGAGAAGGAGAGCATGTCAACAAAAGGGGATGTTAATATACACAGTGAATTCTTTTAGTTGTCTTTTTGTGTCCTAGACCTTGCCTCGTGCATTGTCTTGGGTAGAGTCAAGTAATTGGATGCTGATGTCTGATCCCAAAATACAATGATTTCTCATTGCAAGTGACAGAACTTCACCAGCTACAAAATGGAGGATTCAGTTCTTTGTTCAGAAAAAGTCTTAGAATAGCCTCTGAGGTTGCACTCCAATCTGGGTAATACACCAGTTTGACCCCATTTAAATTGCACTTTTTATAGTACATTAAGCAAGCAAAACTCTGTCTTGATCCTTCTGATCAGACAGTTATGATGGTGCTTCCTCTCTAGGGCCTTTTGTTGGCTTCCTGTTGTAGGAGTGTAGTAGGCTTTTTTCAAAGTCAAATCTTTTACCCTTGGATTCAGGCCTTTTGGCATCGTACTTTCCAGAGAAGAAAACAGGCCTGAGAGGGGGAAAAACTGCTTTATTTTGGGATCTTGATTTGATGGTCTGTAACCATACTGCCCTCTGCTAGTTTTGTCATTAGCCCCTCTTTTTTCAGCATCATGGTTTCAGAGAATTTAATCCTGTTGTCCAGGTGCTGTACTTTTCCACAGTGTGTGTCTATGTTGGTTTCCAGTTTAGTCAATTTATTAAAAATCCCCTGAATGTTTTCCATAGAGGAGTTGGCAGAGCAAATAACTTTGGAATTGATCTGCCGCACTATTGCTTGGACCGGAAAATGCTCTATCAGCTGGTGCTGTGAAAGAGGCCTTAGATTGAAAGAAGTCTTGATTATTTTTAGTGGTCATGACTGGGATCTCCATATTCAGCATAAGGATTTTGAGGCTATATTTGCTTTCTGTCATTCAGTAAAATAAACGAAAATCAAACTTCTCACATTGATTTAACAGGAACAAGATTGTTCATGCTTCCACTTGGCTCTCAAGGAGAGCTCTTGATATTTTCCCTCCCAAGTACATTAATGCCACACACTTATATTTTAGAAATTCTAAGACCTTTTAAAATAGTGTAAAAATTTGCTAATTTGTGCACACACAAACAGTGGTCTCCCTTCTCTGCAAAGCTTTAGTAATAGATGAGACTGTAGTAAGTTCTTATGTTAGTAGGGCTTCATTGTTTTACATCATGCTGAATTTTAGATAAGCACAATACAAATGCCTAGAGAGGCAAAATATACCTCAGATAGTTAAGTGTTATCAATACTAAACTATCGTTGCCAAAATGAAATCGTTTTGATACATTGTCCTGACTCTTGCATTGTTCACCTACTTGCTAACTTGGAAATGTGTATCAATTCACAGTGGCTTTGTAGTCATTAATACAAATTTTGTTAAGTTGTACTGTAATTATAAATCTAGATTGGGATTTAGAAAATGGAATCTGACAGATGCAAAACAGGTTAATTCATTTTCATGTCTTGTTGAGTGGTAGCTGGAACTCAAATACAATTTTCACTCCTCCCCCCCAAAAAAAATGCTGGGTTTTTTTCCCCCAGGTCCCTGTCCAGCCTTAACCCATCTGAGATTTTCTGCCTCATCTCTTCTTTGTTCACTTTGATCCTCTTTTTAACTCTGTGCTTGTTCTCCTTTCTTATACACTCAAAATACTGTCTCTGGGATTTTGCACAAAACTTCTTCAGCAGTATCAGCAATGGTAATAGATTGCTTCCCCGCCAGCAGATTGACATTGCCTAAAATAGTTGTTTTCATTCTGCTTCAACAGGTACTGTCTTTGGAAAACCGGTCTGTAAGAGAAGCACCAACATTACCTTCCACTGGGGGTTGATCCACAAGGTTTCTTTAAGTGTGGAATAACTCTTAATACCTTTCTGAATTTAGACCTCTGGGGTGGGAGTAGAGGGCAGCATTTATTCTCTTTTCATCTTTGCAGCCTGAAGATCCCTGCTTTGCATCTCAAAACCGTGTGTACAATGATATTGGGAAGGAGATGCTGTTACATGCCTTTGAGGGCTACAATGTGTGTATCTTCGCCTATGGGCAGACTGGAGCTGGGAAATCCTATACCATGATGGGCAAACAGGAGGAAAGCCAGGCAGGCATCATCCCACAGGTAACAAAGCCCAGGCTGGGTATTTACTTCACAAAACATATTTAAATGTTTGCTAATGTATGATTTGTTACCTTGCAGTAATGGTTCACAAAGAACCAAATCTTACTTTTAAGGAGGGAAAGCATCAACCTTGGATCTGGTGCAGTCAGACTTGACATAGGCTACCACTGCTGTCTAACATGACTCTAAAATCATGTTTTCTGTCCATACTTGCAAGAAACCAACATGATACAGCACAGCTTGGTTGCAAACATACTTCTCAACTGTTTAAACTTAGCTGTTTCTGTAGAATAAATGGGGCTTATATCTTGAGTGTAGATTGTTCAGAGGATATATAACTTCTCTCATGTTTAACCTCTACCTCAGGCAATTAAAAAGAAATGTAAGAATGAGTGACTCAGATTTAGGAGAAGTAGAAAGAAAAGGAGTACTTGTGGCACCTTAGACTAACGAATTTATTTGAGCATAAGCTTTCGTGAGCTACAGCTCACTTCATCGGATGCATGTAGTAGAAAATACATGTAGTAGAGAAGTAGAGAAATTATTCCAAAGAGAATAGTTCTACAGAATTTAAAACCAAGAACAAAATACTTAGTGCACTATCTGCCCTTTGTAATTCTTCCTAAAACAAAAATAACTCAGTAAAGTAATATAAATGTCTGATTCCACTGAGTTTCCTGGCTTTTGCCCTGATTGTTGACAGGACAGTACAGGAATACTTATTCAGTAAGAATCCAAGAGGTGGTGTCACTGATGAAACTCTCAATAGAGACAGGGGTCTGGAGAATCTGTCTTGTCTTTCCACCGTGGGAAATGAATGTCTCATTGTCTTAGCGGTGTGTGTATATATTTACATATAGATTACCAAGTGAGAAATAAAATAGGTAGGAATGTTGAGATACTGATTTATATAAACACACTAAATTAACCCTATCCCCAAAAAAGCATTTATTTTGAGACAAGTTTTAGTCCATGACAACATAAAGAGCCTGAAAGAATGCTCTGGGAAATTCGTGGCTGATAATATTTCATTAAGGCTGTACCAGGTGTGCCTAATGTTCAAGATGATGTAGCTGTTGGCTGCATGGTGCTTTTGCCACACCTCAGCTCCTCTCTCACGTTGTCCTGGCATTACTGATATGTTGTGTGCATGTTTTGGAAGGAGTTTTCCCATTAAAGTGGAGACTGGGTTTCAGCCTCAATAAATAAATTTGCTGAATAGTCTGTCATCGTTCTGCTATAGGATCAGCAGCAGGAGTTACTGGCTCTATGCCCCAGGTATGAAATGGACAACGGAAAGCATTGCTCTCTGCTAATGGCTCAAACCTGTGCAGTCAAATGCCTAACAAGTGTTCTGTTGCCACGAGCAGTGGCGGCACATAGGTTAGATGTAAATGTCAACCACATGCTTGGGAACCGTTACTCATAGATGTGTGCAGAGCATAGTTAATAAGGAATGTTGTTCATACATCTAACACCTTGTTTTTCTTCTGTGAATTTAACACCTTTTTGAGCATAACACCTGAAATGGGTCCAAAGCCTTTACACAGCAACTTGATGTTTCTTCATTTGCTTTTTCCACTGTGAATTTGGGGATGCTGCATTCATCTTTCTAGCTCCCTAAGGTTATACAAATCAAAAGCCATGTTAAAAACTAGCTAACCAGAATATTGCTCCTGTTATCTACTTTAGGTTCTTACGACCCTCTCCTCCCCTCCCTCCAGTTGCATCTTGTTGAGAGATTATACCACAGAAGAATAAAACCAATTAACTACATAGAAGGGAAAGCATTATTTCTGTATGAAATATACTCACTGGTTCCTCTGCCTTCCCTGCACAAAAAAATACGTGGGGGAGCAAAATTGTCCTCCATGCACACGTGTAGTCTGTCATCTTCCACTTTCTCATGTTCACTAGATTCCCCTACCAGCCAACCTCTGACACATCTATGTGAAGGTCTAAAATAGTGATCTCTTAAAACCATGCACTGACTTAACTGTTCAGAGTGTGTGCTCCTAAAATCTCCTGGTACTCTGTCCACACTGCCGCATATCTTGCGTGCAATGGCTTGTTTAGGTACTGATGCCTGTGAGGCCTACTTCTACCCTCTGTCCTTTTCCATACCCATGCTTTCCCCCCATGCAGTCCCAATTCTTCTAATGCATTTCCAGCTATAACATATGCTGCTCCACTATTGGTAGCTTCATTTGTTATCTTAATTTTAAGTAAGCAAAATACAAGCCTCAAACACAGCAGAATCTCTCCTATAGAGTCTGTCTGGGTAGCTTCAGCATCCTTCATATGAAGTTACTAGCTGATTTTAAGCGTCTACTAGTTGCCTCAAATCTGATACCTGGAACTTTGTCAAACCAATGGACTCTGAGGATTATTCTCCTAAAAATAACCATATATAATATGGCCAAATGGGAGAGCATTTCATATTTTTAATCATCTCATTCTCTGGAATTTATAATCTGTTTTTCTTATTTCAATTGTTAGACTGTCATTTTTGTATTGTGGTGCTGTAGCTGTGTTGATCCCAAGATATTAGAGAGACAAGGTGGGTGAGGTAATACTATTGGACCAACTTCTGTTGATCAAAAAAGATGAATTACAGAGCTTTTTCTTCAGTCTGGGAAAGGTTCTCAGTGTCACTGCTAAATACAAAGGTTTCAGAGTAACAGCCATCTGTTAGTCTGTATTCGCAAAAAGAAAAGGAGTACTTGTGGCACCTTAGAGACTAAATAAATTGGTTAGTCTCGAAGGTGTCGCAAGTACTCCTTTTCTTTTTGCTAAATACAAAGTGGAACAGTTAGAGTTAACACATGTTGCAAAAGACCCATTCAAGGTGAAGTGGGCAGTTAACACCTCTGCAGTTGCAGGAGAGAACCTGCTTCAATGGGGGTGGGGGGATGACCCCTAGTTGTCATCTACCACCCCATAATGGAACGCTTATGGGGCATCATTAAACAATTATAACTCCTACTCAACAGAGATCCCATCCACTTGACCTTGAAAGATCTCTTGTCACATGTTAACTACTTATCTCTTCCATCTTTTATTTACTTCTGACACAGAACACCTTTCCCAGACCCAAAGAAAAGCTCTGTGTAAGCTCAAAAGTTCGTTTTTCACCAACAGAAGTTGGTCCAATAGACTAATAGAAGATATTACCTCTTGTCTTACTGACCTTGTCTTTCTATTTCTTATGTTAAGTAATTCTGTTTTTGTATTGCAGATTAATGTTAAACTGAGGAATAGTAGATGAGAGAAAAACAAAAGGATTGAATACTAGTGATTGGGGATGGGGTTTAACTGCATTTTTACTGGACACTGTTCGGTGGTTGTCATGAAAGTGGCTTTTGGAGATGGGAAGGGTAGAAGGAGAACAGATTGAGTCACAGTCTGATATTTGTCATTGCTCACTCATGACTGCTGTCTGACTCAGGCTTAATCTCTCTCTAGCTGTGTGAAGAACTGTTTGAGCAAATCAATGACAACAGTAATGAGGAGATGTCCTATTCTGTGGAGGTGAGTACACTGGTGGACTGAGGCACGTTCCTATTAGTGGGTATGAGGCTGCTGATCTGAAGAAGCTGCTACATCGTTGGTATTGTTTTCTACTTCATATGTTCATGAACACTCAACTCTTCCCCTTTCTCACCTGACACTAATGTATGAACAAAGCCTTTCTAAGGTAAACTAGTCTGTATGAATGTTAATGCACCTTCCCTGAACTCTTTGGGTGGTGAGTAAAAGGTATGAATTATAAAAGCTAGCCTTATAGCTGCTTTCTTGGATTCTGGGCCTGAAAAACCTTAATGAACTTGCAAACATTTTACCACTGTTGGTTGGGAAACCTATTCAGTGTTTTCTCTCTTAATTGCCTTTAGTCATTATTTCAGTTATTATTTAAATGTAGGCCTAGTTTAGAATATCTGATGTTGCAATCTTACGCAGGAATCTTCTGTTAGCCTGCTACTGGGGGGTGCCATTCTCTTCCATAAGTGGAATGGGGACACAGTTGATGCAGAATATATAGTAGGGGGAAAAATGACAGGAAGAGAATGTTATAGACTGAGCCCCAACTGACCAAACTAGCCCTCTGTGTTAAGTCCTAGAACAAAGGCAATTTCCAGGCTACTAGCCAAGTGAATGTGCAGGAAGATCTGTACGTTCGTAGTTGGCAAAGGATTAAAATGTGGACTGTAAAAATAGCACTTTGGTTGGCAGATCTGCTCTGTGTGTTTAGATATAATTGCTCACTTTCCAGACAAATAAGTGTATTCCTGTTAGTCCCCAAGTCAGCACAGTTAAGAGATAATCAGCTGGATTCTCTTCTGGGTCACACGAGTTTTTTGTAACCAAGTTCTGACTGCAGAATCTTTTCAGACAGGTGATGATGGGGTAAATCAGAGTGCAGTTTGAGTCTCAGCTCCCAGAGTGAGATTGCAGGGCATTTAGTAAAATGATCTTTTAAATGTGTAAACTAAACAAATTTAACAGCTAGTCATTGAGACCACATTTGTGGAACTCAAATCCATTTTTAGTTAGTTTTCAGAGCAGACCCCATTTTAAGATAGTCAGTTCAAAAAAGTCAGTTACAGATTGTTACTCATAAAAATAATTTAGAACCTGTTTGCACAAGGAATTTGGTTGAAAGTATCAGAACTTTGAGATGACTGTCGTCATCTGACTTGGTCCAGAATGTTTAGAATGCCCTCTTCTTTTCAGAAGCAAGGTGGGCTAGGGTAATATATTTTTTTGGACTAACTTCTGTTGCTAAGAAAGACAAGCTTTTGAGCTCATACAGTGCTCTTCTTCAGGTCTCGTCTTTTCATATAGCTTCCTGAAATCCTTTTTAGTAACTTTCTCAACCTGTCTTTCTCATTTGGGGTCGGAGTATGCAATTGGGAAAAATGTAAAAACTCTAAAAGGAAAAATATTTGCACTGATCTTAATGGACCAGTTAACATAAAACAGAATAATGTGCTGCAAGCACTGAAATAAAGAAATCAAATCCAACTTAATTGTCTTGGTTTTGTATCCATTTATTTTAAGTAAGCAGATGACTCCAATTATTATTTTTTACTGAACTCTAGAGCTGTGAAAAGGTTACTGATTTACAGTCAGGAAGGTTGGTCAGCTTAATAGGTTTTAAGGCATTGGGTCATTTTGGAACTTGAGCTTAATCAGAGGGTGGGAATGTCACTGGGACAGCATGCTTAATACTTGTGAAAGGAAAGAGCAACATACTTTCAAACTGTTTTCACTATTTGATGCAAGAGTGGATGATGAGTCCAGAGAGCTGTGCAAGGAAGCCAGAAAAATTATCTTCATTGTGATGGAAGGCTCTGAGAGTGGACATGGGACAAACTGGGTGGGGGAAAGGCTAGAACTGGGTTACAGAAATTATTCTGTAAACGTTAAAATAAAAGTTTACTTGTGCAACAGTGACCCACTTGATATTTTAAGTTCTTTTGTCTGTGTTTTTTGTCCTGGTTTAGATATTTTGGGTTCTTTTTGTATTTCTAAAACTGTTGCTTCCATCTGAATTCTTCCCACCAAATGAAAGTGAATAATTTACTGTTTCAGTTAATATCTTGGATGTTGAAGTCACTAAGTATCTGTTAACATGGGATAAGCTTGGTGCCCTGAGAAACATGCCAATTAAAATTTATGCCTTAAAAAGAATTTTAGCTTTGTAATTGTGCTGGAGTTAGTATGCAGGTCTGACATGTAATTATGGTTGGCATTGTTAGCTGCATTGGAGTTTTGGGATTATCTGACCTGCAGAGTGTGTTGCTATAAATACCAGAGAGCCAAAAGCGGCTCCTCAATGAAAAGGAATATTAATTTAAACTTTTTGTTCTGGGTCCAGAAGGGAGGTTCCCTGAAAGCAAATTGCTTTCCCTCCCCTCCAGTTAACAAACATGATTGAACATTAAGCTCCATATTCTGCTGTATCTCAAAGATATTTTACTAACTCTCCATTTCATCATGGAACCTACAAAAGTAGTGGATTTTAATTAGGTGGCACAATTTCTGGAAAGTAAGATCCGCAGCACAGATATTAGTTTGGACCAACCAGATTGGGTGTGGTTGTGTGAAGGAAAGTCAAAGGAAAAAGTTGAGGAGAGAAACTGCTGTGGATAGAGAGTGTGAAGCTTACATTGTAGACCTAATGTGGGCTTGCTCTCACCACCTCCCCATGAGTGTGTCAAGCTGCCACATATCATAATTGTGGATGCACCTTTTAACTGAAGAACTCCTTCCTAATGGTGGTGCTCTAAAATTCTGCAGCGCTTCTCTCAACAGAAAATGAGGCCTTCAAGACCCGTAAATTATCCATGCAAATCTATTCACAGGTCAGTTACATGGAGATTTATTGTGAGAGAGTCAGAGACTTATTGAACCCGAAGAACAAGGGGAACTTGCGAGTGCGAGAGCACCCTCTGCTCGGACCCTATGTGGAGGACCTGTCCAAGTTAGCAGTCACCTCTTATACAGACATTGCAGACCTCATGGATGCTGGGAACAAAGCCAGGTTGGTTATGGGGTGGATGTGCACTCAGTACCAGTTGGGGGGGAGGGTTCTTGCTCCACATCTGGCACCATGACATATAGTGCCAGTTTTGGAGTCCCCTCTAGCTCTTGTCATATGTGGAGCTAGAACTTGCTTTAAAAATTGCTAAAAGAATTAAACCTGATGTGAAAATACACTTTGGTTCATTAATGCAATTTAGAGGTAAACACTAATTTGTATTATGAAATGGTTTCACAAGTCATTTTATTGATGTCTTATGCTTGCAGTAGCTTGTGGTAAAATACACTAGTAGTTGCATTTCCTTCTGGTATCATGGCTTTTAATTCTAGCTTTCTCTGTATACAAAAATATAGTGATAAATCAGTTAAAATAAAATCTACTTCTAGCCACCCAAAAGGTGACGAACAAGAAAGTTGGCCTGTCAGCCATACTCTGGTTGGTTAATCCATATAGCAGGCTGTGAAGAAAGGAAGGGTGATGTAACTGGAGGGAGGGATGTAACTGGTACAGAGGGAGGAGTGGGGGTAGCATTAGGGAAGCACAGGTAATTGTGTAGATTGACAGTACTCAGTATAAACTGTTGAGAACTAGTTGCAGCATGGAGCCTACTGATCATTTAAAAAAATGAATGTCTGACTTTATTTTTTAGGACCGTGGCAGCTACAAACATGAATGAAACGAGTAGCCGCTCTCACGCTGTGTTTACGATTGTCTTTACTCAGAAGAGACATGACACAGAAACTGACCTTTGCACGGAGAAGGTAGAGGAGTGAGGAAAACTGACCATCACCTTAATTCTGCTTTCAATTATCTCATTTTACTGGGGGTGGAAGTAGGAGTTCTCTCATCCTGATGTACTCTCAGTGGGGGAGAATTTGCTTATATGCCATATTAACCCTGTCAGAGCACTTGTATTACTGGTTTTTTGCTGGGCTCTGTTCCTAAACTGTGTTTGAAGTAGTGGCTGAGATGTGGGAAGCAGGAATGGCAAAGATATAGAGGTGGCGGGGTGGGGAGGGGGAAGGAAAGTAGACCAAGCAAGAGGAAAGATGGAATGAGCTGGGAAGTAAAATTTCCTCCTGCTTGTATACAGAAGCTTCAGTGTTTCAACTTGGCAGGGCCCAACTAATTACTGCCTCATTAACTATCCTCTGCAGTCTCTCTCAGGCGTAGGCCTGCTTTAGTAGAGATGCAGTGATACTCAGGCAAAACAAAACAGGTGGAATTTGCATGTTAAAAGGAAGTACATTGTGTATGAGTGGAGATGTTTGGCCTGTTCGTTTGGGTAGTGGAAGAGCAAAGAGGCTCTGTATGCAAAAGTGACTATATAAAAAATGAACCATCTTCACATATCTGTTCCCAGTGTGTATTTTGGGTCAGGTCTGTTGCCTGTGCTGATAAAACCCAAGCTTTCTCTCCTGAATTGTTTTGGCTCTTCAGGGTTATGAGATAGTGACCTGCATTCTATTCTGCAGTTGTCCCAGTTCTTTATTACTGATTGACCATATACAAATATGGATAAAACATAGCATGCCTTTTTTCTTTCTAGATCCTAGGTTATTTGCAGCACTAGCAGTTAAATTATCTTTTGACTCAGTTTGCTCTGGAAGTCCTTAAGTGCTTAAGAAACAATATTCTTTCTTTTAGTTATTTTTCAGAGTGTAGCTGCACTTTAAAACAGAATGTATTTATACTAATGCAGAAACAACTTTGTTTCTCTGAAATGGATTGCCAATGAAAACAGTACAGCTGTAGAATCTGTAGCAGGCTATAGTGATTTTGGACAGTAGATTACTTCATGAATCATGTGGCATCAGAATTATTTTTCTCTTGCTCTAATCCCACCAGAATTAGTTCTGACTGTTGCTGTGTTCCCTCTTTAGGTCAGCAAGATTAGCCTTGTGGATCTAGCTGGGAGTGAGAGAGCAGACTCAACTGGTGCCAAAGGGACTCGATTAAAGGTAGTGGGATTGCCTTGGGCCACTGTTGTATGGGGGAGGAAGGAGAAATAGTATATTATCAGTCTGATGTCTGAGTATGCTCTTCTGCTTATTAAGTAATGAACAGAGGAGAAAATAACTAAAATAAAAATATAAAAAATTCAGTCCCATCAAATATCCAGAACTTCAGCCCCGTTGGTCAATGATGCTGTGGAATAGTAAGAATTTGATTTTTGTTTAGTCTTTCTATGGCTGGTGTAATGGGTATGTTACAGTAGTCCTTTGTTCTTGAACACGTTAGCTATTGTGTGAAAATGAGATCTCTTCGGTATGCTGTCAAGAACCAAAGAGGCCCCCTATTTTCAGAGACTGTTTATTCAGTTGTGTGATTATTCTCATATTGGGATACTTAAAAGAAAAACATAACACACTGCATGAAAATGCTTGTGGGTTTGGTTTTAATTCTGATATTTTAGAATATCTAACTTTCCTTTCACTAGTATGTGTGATTTTTATATGATGGGTGTAAGGGTTATTTCTTCATGAAGTAGCTTGTTTTACACTGATAACCCATGTTTTGGTCAAGCTTTAGATGGTGATAAAATTAGTGGAGGTACCTGTGTGAGAAATGTGTGTTAAGCCCCAGATAATCATGGCAGTGTGGTCACAGTAAAACTAACTTTATTGTGAATCTAAGACATCTACTTTCACAATGACACCTGCCATGATCTCCAGCTCCTTTTAGTCTGGACCAGAGTTCCTGTTTGAGTAGTGTGAATCACCACATCAAATGATTGTCTTTCCAGGAAGGAGCGAATATCAACAAGTCTCTCACAACACTGGGCAAAGTAATTTCAGCCTTGGCAGAGGTGGTAAGTACAGTATTGCATCTATCTAGAGGAAGTTGTCGTCTTTACAAACCTTTCAGTGCTTGGTAATAATCTGGAACTGCAAGAGACCCTATAGTCCAGCAAGGCCCTTCCATCTACTTTGCTAACCTCAGTATTTGGCTTAGCTGAGCCTTTTTATTTTATTTTATTTTTTTTTGATAGTTACATGCAAGGTTGTTAATATCTATTAATCTCATAGGTTCTGGTGCAGGACTTGCTCACAGTAAGACAGGAGCATTGATTTACTTAGCCGGGAAGAAACCTTGAAGTACAAATGTTTGTAGGCTTTTGCATAAAATTTGTAAGAAGTAAAGCAAACAGAGTACATGTTTACATACTGAATTTTGTGATTTTTATGTTATTTTTTTAAAAAAATTAAAAGAACAACTTTATACATCCTGTTGAGAGTTTCCTTGATTTGAATGATAAGGGGTCGTATGCGGTCATTTGGTCTCTGGGTTATTCTACTGTAAAACTGAAATTTTTATCCTGATGTCTAAACTGCAGGAAAGTATCCTATAATCTAAACAGATAATCACAATATAGCATAAAAATGTTTTCTTTTTACTTCTTCCATTGCAGTTGCAATGGAACAGCATGTTGGAAAACCTGCTGCTGTGCACTTAAGTTACAGAAGATTTAACCTTTGGGACAGTCTGTCTGGACTTAAGTGCTTTCTAATTAATTTAAATGTTTTCTGGGAGATTCAATTCTCATTCATTTGGTTCTTCAGAAAAGCAATATTCAATGCATATCCTCCACGGTAACAATTTGAATGGTCTATTCTGTCTTGTTCAGACACTCATCTTGTGTTCTTCCTTCCTCTTCCTTTAATGCTTTCAACTTTAGGATAACTGCACCAATAAGGTATGGTGGGGCTGAGTAACCATGAATGTTAAGTCCTAGTAGACTGATATAAAGCCAGATGTGCTTCACCTAGGAAACCAAGAGCAGGGATCTGTCAAGAGCTTTCAAGACAAATTGATTTGAGTTGTAGACTGAACTTTACTTAGTGAAGAGGCTTATTGGCGTGACCATGAAGTAATGAGGAATATCAGTACTAAAACTCAAAATAAAAATGTTTTTTTAGGGTTGGGGAAGAAAGAGAAAAATGCAGGTGTAATGAATGTTTAAGAATAAGTTAAATTTTATAGCACATCCCTGCTCCTGATTTGTGGGTGACATTTTTCTTAGGAATACTTAATATCTTAATGTCTTTGCTCACTACATGTGGTCTCCCATACTACTTTCCTTCACACCAAAGGATGCCTCACAAGTTGCTGTTTATGCTAACCTTATAAAATTGCCATGGAAAATTTACAAGCCTTGATATGCAGTTTTTACTCATTTTTCTTGTCCGTCAAAAGGTTACTCACCTGAGGCAAGTAGGGGAAAAAGAATTTTTATAAGGCTGGTACTCACTTTTTTGTGCAGTAATCATTACCTTTTGAGTGTTAGTAAGGTGACTTTCACATAACATCTAGTCAAAACTACTATTGCACAATCAAATCTTGTATTAGTGTCTTGTAGAATTAAACTTTTGGCAGTACTTGCAATTAGGTGTATATATGCTAATCTCCCTCCCTGCTCTCTTGCACATGTCAGCAGATGACAAAGTACCCTGTTCTGCAGATCTCTTTCATGGATGACCCCTAATTGATGCTCATATATCAAAATCAAGTTGGGGAGCTAAGAAGGGTGGGGATGGAAAATATTTACAGTGGAATTTGTAGGGAAGTCTTTTGCTTGCCCACAAAGGAATCCTTCTTATAACCTTTTATGAAGATTTTGATTGACAGAATGCTTGAAGACTTGGGGAGCTGTCTGCATTGTGAGCTTGTGTTTTTTGTTTGAACAGTCCCCAAATCCTGCTAATCTGTAGCCAGGTACAAGGCTACTTAAAAATCAAACAATAAAACAAAACACCCTTTGTTTCTAATTTCATTGGCTCAGTCTTACTGTCCTTTTTGACCTCTCCCTATCCTCACATTTCCTAATAATCTTTGCGTTTTCCTGAGTCGCTTATTAAATGTCCTTTTACCTGTGTCCCTCCAGCCTTGTCTTTTCCAAATTGCTTCTCTGGCTTTCCAGAAAGCATAAAGCCCTACAACCTGAAAGGGAAAGTGAGTTTTAGCTTGAGAGCCTTTTCCTTGTGTATTAAGATTTATTATTATCTAAATTTAAAAATCCTGATACTAGTGCTGGAGAATTTAACCACTGTATAATAACCGTTCCTTTAAGGAGTATTCTGAGTAAGACATGTGGGCTCATTATCCTTTGCATTCCCACTGTGAGACTGTCAGGAGAGTTTAAAATTGCAACAAATAAAATATTTATCCTGGCTCATGGAGTGTTAATTGCAATGGCATTTAACATCCAAAGGAAACTTTATTTCTGTGTCCAAGTACAGGTTACGTGGGATTTTTTTTTAATGATCTAAAAGTCAGTAATGTTTCTGTGTGGAAGCAGGGCTGTTTATCCTGTTAGGTTCCTTCACCTGTCCATTTATATAAATATTTATCTTATGCCTTCCAGTTAGTTTCTGATTGTACTTCAAATTTGATTTTAAAAAGTAGCATTTGAAAACACTGCCTAGATGGATCGCTGTTTGTGGCCTGCTCTGTCTCTGGTGGAGGAGGGATAATGCAGCCAAAGCACTTATATTGCAATTTATGAATGAAGGAAATAACAAAACCAGAGAGATTTCAGAGTAGCAGCCGTGTTAGTCTGTATCCGCCAAAAGAAAAGGAGTACTTGTGGCACCTTAGACTAACAAGTATATTTGAGCATAAGCTTTTGTGAGCTACAGCTCACTTCATCGGATGCATGCAGTGGAAAATACAGTGGGGAGATTTTATATACACAGATATATTCTTGACATCTGATTTGTGTCCATCAGAATTATAACATTCAAAAACCAGTCAGAGAACACTTCAATCTCTCTGGTCACTCGATTACAGACCTACAAGTGGCAATTCTTCAACAAAAAAACTTCAAAAACAGACTCCAACGAGAGACAACTGAATTGAAATTAATTTGCAAACTGGACACCGTTTATTTAGGTTTGAATAAAGACTGGGAGTGGATGTGTCATTACACAAAGTAAAACTATTTCCCCATGTTTGTTTTCCCTCCCTACTGTTCCTCAGATGCTCTTGTCAACTGCTGGAAATGGCCCACCTTGATTATCACTACAAAAGGTTTTTTTCCCTCTCCTGCTGGTAATAGCTCACCTTACTTGACAGGTTTCAGAGTAGCAGCCGTGTTAGTCTGTATCCGCAAAAAGAAAAGGAGGACTTGTGGCACCAATACCTGATCACTCTAGTTACAGTGTGTATGGTAACACCCATTGTTTCATGTTCTCTGTGTATATAAAATCTCCCCACTGTATTTTCCACTGCATGCATCTGATGAAAAGAGCTGTAGCTCACGAAAGCTTATGCTCAAATAAAAATCGGAGAAAGTAAAGTAGTTGGGCAGAAATATCAAAAGTAAGGAAATGGAGGAACTACATTTACAGTTGTGTGTGATTCAGTTTATGATGATGCTGTTGGTAGTGTTTAATTTTCTAGTCCTTTGTTTGGCTCATAGCGTTAGGATGACCAGATAGCAAATGTGAAAAATCAAGACACTCTTTTTTTGGGGGTGGTATGGGGGGTGGAGGTGTACTTGTGTATATAAGGCAAAGCCCCTAACATCTGGATGGTCCTGATTTCTCATTTTCCCTCTTGAGCTACTCTTCTAATTACATTTCCCCAACCTCTCCTTTCTCTGACCCTAAAGTTCCTTTATCATCTTCATAGTCTTTTTATATACCTTTTTGCAAAGGTCAGTACAGTATCCCTCCTGTAATATTGTGTATGGAATCTGATGTATGGCTTTACCAGCCCTGTTGTCCAGCATCTTAATAATTTTCTCTTCTGATGTGTGCTCTGATTCTCTTGTGTGCATAGCAGCCCCCTTCAACTGCTGCCAGACATTGACATGATCACCGCAGATTCTTAGTCTAATCAGCAATTTGCAGCCTGCGACAGATTAAGTTCCACTTCTTCTTCCAACCTTGTTCTCATTGCATTCAACTTTCTACAATAAACTGCATATACTTTTCCATCTCCTTGAAAGATTAAAGCATCTAAGAGATCTGTTCAATTATGATTTCTACCTTTTGCCTAAACTCAATTTTTCATTTTCCAGATACTACTACTCAGTAATAAGTGTCGTCTTTTTTGTAGAGTAAAAAAAAGAAGAAGACAGACTTTATTCCATACAGGGATTCTGTGCTAACGTGGCTACTTCGGGAAAATCTAGGTATGACTATTCTGACTCTGCCAATATTCAGGGGAATTTTTCCATCTATTTTCATGTGTTTCATAGCCATTTTCTGCCTCAATCCATTGTATGATATGTGTATTAATATGGAAGTATCTGTTTTTAAGTCACACTATTATTGTTACAGCTGTTTCATTTACCCTGGGTTTACTCTTTGTATAATTACTGCTTTGTGTAATTTTGTTGAACACTCTGTAATATGGATATTGTTTAGGCTGGGAAATACTGACACTCAAGAATATACTTATTACAAGGTGCCAGTGCAGCTTCATTTAAGACCTTGCTTGTGCATTATAGGTGGAAACTCCAGAACTGCCATGGTTGCTGCTCTGAGTCCGGCAGATATCAACTATGATGAAACGTTGAGCACTTTAAGGTACTTTAGCCTCTCATCTGGAGTGGAAATGTTTGGCTTTCAGCTAAGGTATCTTGGTGCACATCCTTCCTATTGTGAAATATGTGTTAGGCAAAACTGAGAGCATTTCAGGGGACTACGCTGTGTACTGTAAAATCCATCATTCTAAAGTGAACCCCAATCCTGTGGCGTGTGAACAAGAGGAGAGGGTGTAGTTGCTTCACTTAATCAGGTAAGTTCAGTTTGACCAGTTCCAAGTTATCTGTACTTATAGATGAGGATGAAATTTCTGTCTAATGGTGCAAAAGAGAAATCATCTTATGCATGAAGAGAACCCAGTTTAAAATGGCTTCACTGGTAAGTCCTAGGCCTGATTTTTTCAAAGGTATTTGAGTACCTAAAACTTCAGTGGAGTCTAAGGAGTAGCTGAAGCTTAAAATCTTTCAGTGTGGCCCCTGCTCCTTACTTTACACACTTCTGAGGTAGAGCTGCTTGATTCAGTATATTGTTGGAGTCTGAAATCAAGGCAGGGCCTTGTATAGGACTGTAGAGAGTTGATGCATATGTCCCATGTAAAACCAAACACGTATGTCTTTTGGCTGCTTCCAGATATGCAGATCGTGCAAAGCAGATCAAATGCAATGCTGTTATCAACGAGGACCCCAATGCCAAGCTGGTGCGTGAGCTGAAGGAGGAGGTGACGAGGCTCAAGGATCTCCTGCGTGCCCAAGGGCTAGGAGATATTATTGATAGTAAGTGGATTAAGCAGTCCAGGCCTTTCCATCATGGGGCTGTGCTCTGCTGCAGGAAATAAACAAATTACCAAGGCCCTGGAGCTGGAGAAAGCTGGGCTTGTGTGGGAAGAGGGTGTAGCCATTAAATTTCAGTACTTCACAATTTAATTTAATTTTTCACGTTGCTTTGGTGAGTCATCTCTATTCCCTTCTGTAAATAACAAGTCCTAGCACCTTTTTATGTTACTGCTACATCAGATTCAAACTCTGCTCCTCTGTCTCTTGCTTGCAAAGAAAAGCTTGAGGATGCTGAAGAGATGGGGTTGTGAAATCCCTTTTGCACTAATCAGTGGTGATGACCCTTCCTGATTAAGGAGCAGCCTTGGGTGGGCTCTGAAAGACATTGGCCCATCCTCTGTGAAAAGGATGGTAGCTGTGACAAAGGGAAAAAAAACTTCATAAGGGGGACAGAAACCATGCCGTATCTCAGGGGTTCTCAGACTTTTGTACTGGTGACCCCTTTCACACAGCAAGCCTCTGAGTGTGACCCCCCCACCCCATACATTAAAAACACTTTTTAACATATTTAACACCATTATAAATACTGGAGGCAAAGCGTTGGGGTGGAGGGTGGCAGCTTGTGACCCCTCCCGCCCCCCATGTAATAACCTTGCAACCTCCAGTTTGAGAACCTCTGCCGCATCCCTTTTTTTAAGAATAACTCCTGTCTTGTTACCTTTAGTTCAGATACTGTTTAGTCCCAAGGAGGATGATAGTTAACCGCTGTAAGACAATTGCCCAAATGGCACAACCATTACATAATTTGCTCTGCAATTGGAATAATAGCTTGTTGAAGGGCAAAATTTTGAGGAATGTTGGAAGAACTGTGTAGTGGGAGCTTGCACGTTATGTGCTGTCATTACCCAGCTTTGCCAATGCTAATACTACGTCTCAGGATACTAAGACAAAAGACAGGTTTCAGAGTAGCAGCTGTTTTTCTGACCTTCACCTCCAACACAGAAAACAAGTTAAAATCTTCCATGCTAAATTCTTCGAGAATTTGGGCTGTGACTTAATTCCTTTTACAGGAGCTGCCTTTAAGATGAGTGTTAATTTTTCTGGCAAACTGGTTTTCCTTTAGTTCATAGTAGAAAAATCTCTATGAAAATGTATTTAAAGAGTGAATGTTGCATTTGTTTATCTGACTTTCGGTGCTTATTTTCCTGTGAAGGGAAGACCCTGATTTAATCACAGGCAATGCGAAGTGTGTAACTTGTATCTATCTTCTGTCGTTATTCGTTCAAGAGAATGGATTAAGAAAAAAAAACTCAGCTCAAATTCAGAAGCGTTCACATTTGATGCGGTCTTCGTTTTAGGTTCAAAAACAGAACTTTCTGCTGGATTGGAACAAATCAAAACAAAAATTTTGATGTGAAATTGAAAACTGTTTTTGTTTTTTCAAATGCCAAGTATTCTCTTCCCTTCCTGTGTCACTGTTGATCCTGAAGTTTGATCCTTCTTGTATTTCCCTCTTGCTTCCCTTCAGTTGATCCAATGGGAGATGATTACTCTGGAAGTGGAGGCAAATGTGTGTATTGTGTGGTTCTATAGCTCTTCTTGCTAATCTGCTTCTGCTGGGCCAGCTTTTAAATGAGCTTTGCATGCCAGCATTCCTCACAGGGAAATCCCAGACAGAGCAGTTATTGCAGAATCTAATATTTCCTGAAAATGAAATGAATCTCCATCTTCCTTACTGAGCCATCCTTTGGTAAAAGCACAAAGTTGAAACCACTCTTAATATGTCTGTTGCTTCCTTGTTTTGGGGAGACTGACGGTGGAAATACTTCAACCTATTTTTTTGTTACAAATAATGGTTCTGATTTGAACTTTTAGAATATTTTTTTTCAAGTTCATAAGTTAAACCGGTTCCCTTCCCCCTGGACATATTTTCTTACCCAGAATGTGTTTTAATATTTTATATTTGAGAATTGATTATTTAAACTAAAGTAAAATGAAACCATAACAATTTCCTCCGAGGGAATGTTTCTTTGATAGCCTCTGCACATGTGTGGTGTTGGGTGCTTTGTGCTGATAGCAATCTCTTTGTTTGAACTCTTATTTGTCTTTGGTATCAGTATAGCTGCTGTCTAGAACAGAGAGTTGTTTTCCTCTGGAGGAAGGAATCTTAATGTGAGGAAACTGATAAGGATTAGGTAGTAGGCTCAGAGAATAACATTCAGTAAAACAGCACTTTTCTTTCTGACCTCACCAACTATTTCTGTGAAAGGGAATGTACTTCCTTTATAATCCACCTTCAGAGAAATGTCTTGCTTCTGTGAATGGGGGAGGCAAGTCTCAAGCAGACTTTTTGTTTTGGACCTTGCCTGTGCCCTTTTCAAAAGCCCTTGCTCACCCCAAAACAATACTGAATGGAAGAGATCTGTCTGAAATTTCCTGAACTCAGATACTGGTGGTGTAAAGACTCAGCTTGGCCTTCCTTTTTTGGTGCTGCCTAAAGCTTGTTGCCTAAAAATCTGTCATCTCCGTGAGCAGCTGCAGCATCACCCAGAAAAATGTGCATGATGTTGAGGGATAGGTTCTGTATGGACTCTGCAACAGCCAAAGCGATTGCAAATGCTACCTCCTTTGTCCCTTGGGAGTGCATGTGCCCACTGGCCTTTCAAGACCCCATCCTTCCTGCTCTGTCCTACCTGCTTGCCTCTACCTGGCGGCTCTCCCTCTTCTGTATTTTTCCGCTTCCTATATCTGCAGATGGCGGTTTTCAAACTGAGTTAAAGCAACTATTAACTACAGGCTAAATTGGTGTGAAATAGGACAGAAGGTTTATGTCGGCAGGATTGTTCTGGGTGGGAAGAGAGAAGGAGTGAGGGGGCTCAGTGAGGCCTGAGCTACTTAATTGTCTAACATCTGCATGTTAGCAGTTTTTGACACGAGTGAAGGTTTTTGTGAGCTGTATTTGGAGTGGATTCAGATCAGAGTAGAAGGTCTCTGGATAACTTTTAATGGAAGGTAAGGTACACAAATGACCTGTATTTTCCGCTTTCATAGACATCTTCAGGCCTCCTGGGTTTTCAGTATTTAGACTATAGGAGCTGCCTCAAACTCCAGGCATCTCTTGAAATGCTTCCCTGTGTTCATTCTAAGTCCTGATCAAGAGACTTAAAAGTGCCACCTCTTCAAGCCATTTGCACAGGTATCTGAGCAGAAGGGTAACCTATTGTATATTGTGGATTCTTTTTTCCACAACAGATTGACACGTGATAAACATGAGCCCATGCTCCTATCACTCACCCTGTCAAGGACTGGATAGGTGGTTATAGCGCCCTGTCATTAGGGAACTTGACCTACAGGCAGTTATAGTTACTCGTGTGCTCTGTGTAGCATCTCAGCAGGAGTATTACCTTTTGGAGACTGATTCAGCAAATCATGATTTTTATTACTGTTTTCCTTTCAGATTCCTTAGGTATGAGTTTGATTGAATTTAGCGGCTTTGGCTTTGAATTTTGGCCCAGTACTACACTTCCTGATAACTGGCCATCTCTGTTCCCAGCCTTCAGCCCCACATTGCTCATCACTGTGACAATGCCCAGTTGTGTTAGAAGGCTGAAGGTATCAGAGGAATAGGGCAGGGCACAGCTGTTACCTAGATCAGGGGGATCCTTCTGGTTTACAGTGTCTTGTTGACTGTTTGACTTTGTTTTGGCAGGAGTTTACTGGTAACATTAGTTTACACTCGAGTCCTTGTTTACAGTTCTCAAGGACTGAATGGAACTTTTTATATCTCAGGGATATTTGTTTTAAAGGATTTGTTTCAGAACTGCCATCTAAAACTATTAATCTTGTCTGTGTTGCAGCTTAAATGCTTTCCTCTTACACTAGTGTTTCCTTCCTGTCTTCCTTTTTCCCTTTTCTCTGCTCCTTGTCTCTTCCTTTCTGTCTTCCCTTCTGTCTGTCTCCCAGATCTGAAAGATTTTCAGAACAATAAACATAGGTACTTGCTAGCCTCCGAGAATCAACGCCCTGGCAATTTTTCCACAGCCTCCATGGGGTCCCTCAGTGCATCTCCATCTTCCTGCTCTCTCAGTAGTCAGGTGGGCTTAACATCTGTGTCCAGTATACAGGAGAGGATCATGTCTACACCTGGAGGAGAGGAAGCCATTGAACGTTTGAAGGTATGTACCATTGCAGACTGAGCAGAATGTAATTTTGGCTGCCTGGGAAGCTGTCTTCCTATGAAAACATAATCTGTGCCTTTCTATTTCTGACCTTGCACCCCAGAAAGTGTAGCTGGGTTGGACAAGTTGGGGAGTGGGTTCATGTATAAGCTTTTCATTCATGAAGATCTGGGCTTGATTTTGCCTTTAGCCACAATGAAATAAACTTGGCAAGAACAAACTGTATAATCCAAGTGCACACTTGCTGACAATCTTATGTGGTAACAGCAGAGGACTGAATAGCAGAGTAGCCAAGGGGAGTTTTGGGAGACCTGTTCAGCATCTCCCTGAACCGGCCAATGCAGTGAGCTTTTAAAAAAAACCTAAATGTACCCAAACTAAAAAAAGAACAGCATAACCCTGTCACTGTTGTCTTCACCCTACCCCCACAGATTAAAATGTGAAGCACACAGAATAGCTTGCCTTATCCAGACAATAGAAGCCTTGTCCTAAATGTGTGTGAATTGAACAGCATCAAAAGTGCATTACAGTGAAGGGTTTCTTTCATTTTTACCAAAGCTCCAAGCCCTCATGGGTGGGTGAGTAGGGGAAGCTGGCTATGTTGAATGTGAGTGCTGCATTCTCATGTCTTTTCCATGAGACACTGCCTGGTGGGAGGGGGTTTGGATGGGCTGGAATACATGCACATCCTCCTTCCATTAGAAACCTGCTGTTGCCATGGAGATAATGGCGCTGTCTCTGCAGTCCCCTGACACCAGTCACTGAATGACGTCTATACACCAGATTAAAAAAAAACAACACTCATAAGGTGGTTTGAAATCTGAGTGAGGCTGCCAGGGAAAAGTCTTTTTCCTTTCCCATCAATATTCAAGGCAACTTCTCCTTGTAAAACACCACTGGGAAGGGCAACACAATTTGACAACTTAATGACTACAAGTATTGAGGGGTTTTAGAGCCAAAAACAAATGGAAACAGAATTAAACTTGTGGATACCTTTATTTTTGCTTCCCTGTGGGATTTGGGCAGACTAGCTTTTCTGGAAGAAAGAATAAATGGGGAGGGGGGAGGTGTGCCTGTAAAATGAGTTCTGGATTTTCTTACAGAGATGTGATTTCCCTGTTTGGGTGAGATTTTTGATGTCTTCCACTTTGCTCCATTGTCATACATTATGCTTTAGTCTTAAGCTGCTTCAGAGAGTAGAGAAATAACTGTGTTTCTCAATTCAAAACATTGGATGGAGTGGAGAGGGGAAGAAACATTCCCCTTTATCTCTGTCTAGAGAAAAGAAATGGTCTCTTGTGCTAAAGCTTTGTAAATGCTGTAGCTATTGAAAAGGCCCCTGTGAAAAGCTGCTTGGGGAAAAAATGCTGACAGCTTCAGGTTTGTAAGATGGTGATGAAACCCTCTTACAGTGGTAGTAAATGCCACACTGAATCATACTGATTATTGTGGGGATGGGGAGCTACTAATATCCTGCTCAGTCCTCAGTAGCAGAGCGAGAGAGAATTGAGCCCCCATTCAGCTTGACGCTCACAGCCTCATTTACTAAAATTCTTGGAGACTTGACAACCTATTGCCCAGTGCTGCTGGAGCTCTTATCCCAAACTTTCTCTGAGAGCGCTAGCCCGTTGATTTTGGTAGAAGGGCTGGACTAAGGACAGCAGGCCCTCAGAATTCCTTGAAATGGATGCCCATTTTGGGGGCGGGGGTGTCAAAAATGGAATGAAGTCTGGAAGGTGATTTAGGAAGTGATAATTTATGGGGCTGAGGGAATTCAGTTTTAATTGCCATGCCTCCCTCATAGGGAGTGTCTATGGTATGAGGGTTATGTTGCCTGTACTTGGCTTTAATGGTGACAGTAGCCAAGGATCACTTTAATGTTGGCCTGCATATATTATGATAAGCTTTTGATCTGAATATTTGTCCCTGTACAAGGGCTCGGAGTCCTTGAAGAGGTTTTATGATTTAAAATGTATTCTTTTAATACAACTTTAGGCTGAATTGAGAGAAATTTTTGCCTTCCCCAGCTTTATTCAGGGGAGAAGAGTCTCTGTATGACTTTTTGCATTCATTCCTGTGTGTCCCTAATGCAGCAGTGCAGTCCACTGAAGCATAAATGCTTTAACTCTGCTTTTTCTTTTATGAATGGAGAGAATTCCTCTGGGGTAGACCTGTTCATTTTTAATCCTGCTTTTAGATAAATTTTCAGTCTTCTATGCTGTAGCTTTCAGATGTGTTCTCTAATATTTCCATAATGAGTGTGTGCGTGCGTGTGTGCGCACGCATGCAGGGAGAGAGGGAGCTGCATTCCTGAAGGATTACATTGCTAGAGGAGCATGGAGGGTGATTAAAAAATAGGAAAGGGGAGGCTAATAAGCTTCCTAATTTTCTCATCATCTCCACCACCATTAGTGGTTCAGCCTGTTGCACAGCAATGTGGTTGGTGCAAGCCCACAAAAGGCTACTTTTGGTAAACAGTTGGCCACAGCCTTTTGCAGCCAGCTTTTCACAATACATTTGAAATATGCTCTTTGTTTATTTGCACATTTGTCCTTGAATGTAGCTTTGCTGAGGAAGTGTAGGTTAAGGGCTGAAGTTTATTATGAAATAGCTTGGACTAGTATGTCAATCTGACTGGCTGAGAATGCAGAGCAGATTCCAAGGTGAAACTGGTAAAAATAGCCCCTTCCTAAGTGCAGCAAATACAAACCACACAGCCTGATATGTATCATATGCTGAAGGCATTTGACTTGTCACCTTGTCCATTATGATGAAGCTGATTTTTGGGTATGTGGCATCCTTAACCACACCCTGTTGTGTATTGTCTTCGGCACTCAAGTTCTATACATATAGCTCCAGGAAAATGCAAGAACAAATGACAAATGTTATGACACCCATTTATATAACAGTTTTCATCCAGAAGGCTCCAGAATGCATTACAAACTAATTTATAGGACGAGATACTAAAATCCGAGACTTACTAGCTATTATGATATCGAGACTGCTACAGGCAAAAAATTCTCAGCAGACAGGAGCTGTTCTTGCTTTGTCTAGCAAGATTCCTTTCCTGGAGACTTAAACAGCACCCATTATGTCTTGACCATATAATCTTCTGGACGCTTATAGCCCAGTGTCTTAGAATTGGAGCTGCTTGCAGGGTTTTTTGTAGCTAATCACTAGGCTGATCAGGCCCTGGCCAGTACGAATGTATTGAGCTTTGGGAATAACCATAGACTTCAAATGTAGAGGTTCTTAGTTATTGTAGGTTCTTGCAAAAATGGGCATTGTAGGAGGAGTCTGGATTGCCCAGAGATACTTTGTGTTTAATAACTTTGCATTGATAATGAGGCTTAAAATTAGCACTTGAGCATTTGCTGCTGGGTCCTAATAATTCAGATCACATTTAGGTCTGAAATACTTGTTTAGCCCTGGTTTTTTGAGATGTGGTGTTAAATCGGGGGGCTTCATATCATCCCCCTTCAGTCTGTTAATTCTGTACTGGGGTTTTACACAGGAATCAGAGAAGATCATTGCAGAGCTGAATGAGACATGGGAGGAGAAGCTGCGGAAGACTGAGGCCATTAGGATGGAGAGGTCAGGAGCAAGAAATGCTGTGGATGTCCTCGGGGGTGAGGGAGGGGAAGGAGGGAAGAAGAAGAGAGTATAGTCAAAAGCTGAACTTGCCCTAGAAAACCAGAGTATTGAAGCAGCTAGCACACTTCTTGGTGGCATGCCATCTGCTCTTTGTATTCCACTATGGCAGGTGAGTGGGTAATATGGACAGAAGCAGTATTTCAATACCATACCTCAAGTACGCTGCTTAGAATTGTCCTAGAAGATACTCCTGTTGGGTAAGGGTGGGACTGAAGCAGCAGCTAGAGTTGCTGCTTCAGCCTTCTGGGGTTTCAATCCAGGACGGCACAGAAAAGAGGATTGGTCATTAGCATCTTAACTGTCTTTGAATTTTTAGGGTGATTGAATCTAGTGGAGAGAGTAGACTAGTTGTAGAATGAACCAGAAAAATAAACTCAAGCTTTTGTAACTTGTCTAGCTTACACACTGGTTTACCATGAATAAATGTTGCCATTTAGAACAGATCTTAACTTTTTCCGGAGGGATAGGCAGATTTGTGGAATAAATATTGTAAAAGCTGCTCACTCTCGTGATGTATCATTGCCTGCCCTAAACTGGAGTGTCAGACCTACATAAGTTCTGCTTCTTCAGTTCTGCAGCCCTCTGTGTTATGGAGCTAAAAGATAAGAGTTAATCCTGTTTCATATGTAAGATACCACCCTTGGCTGATGGCCAGTCAGGATGCGGACTTGTTGGTAGCATAGTACATTATACAATGACTAGAGCCCTACCAAATTCACGGTCCATTTTGGTCAATTTCACAGTCGTTGGATTTAAAAAATAATAAATTTCATGATTTCAGATATTTAGATCTGAAATTTCATGGTTGTAACTGTAGAGGTCCTGACCCAAAAGGGTGGTGTGGTGGGTTACAAGGTTATTGTAGGGGCGTTGTGGTATTGCCATCCTTACTTCGGTGCTGCCTTCAAAGCTGGGCAGCCGGAGAGCAGCAACTGCTGGCTGGGAGCCCAACTCTGAAGGCAGAGCTGCTACCAGCAGCAGTGCAGAAGTAAAGATAGCAGGGTATGGTATTGCCACCCTTACTTCTGTGCTGTTGCTTGCAGCTGCTGCTGTCCAGCTGCGCTTCCTTCAGAGCTGGGCGCCTGGCCCAGAGATATAGATATAGATATCTCTTCCCCCCCCCCCCCCCCCCCCCCCAACTCCCCTTGTAGGTCAGGACCCCCAGTTTGAGAAACACTTGTCTCCCCCATGAAATCTGTATATTATAGGGTAAAAGTACACAAGACCAGATTTCACGGGGGAGACCAGATTTCACAGTCCATGACTCATTTTTCATGGTCATGAATTTGGTAGGGCCCTAACAATGACTGGTAAGTTGAAACTTTCATTTGGATCAGATTTGCACCAGTTGGGCTACAAAGCACCTCCATCACTTCTTGCTTTCCTCTCTTTGTAGGGAGGCCTTGCTGGCCGAGATGGGAGTTGCCATTCGGGAAGATGGAGGAACACTGGGAGTCTTCTCCCCTAAAAAGGTACAGAATATTGATGATAAATGTTGAGTCAATTCTGGAAGAGGCTGGTCAGCCAGGTGGGACCACCATTCACATAGAGCAGGGGTGGGCCAACTTTTTGGCCTGGGGGCCACGTCGGGGTATGGAAACTGTATGGCAGGCCATGAATGCTCACGAAATTGGGAGGGATGCGGGAGAGGGTGAGGGCTCTGGCTGAGGGTGTGGGCTCTGGGATGGGGCCAGAAATGAGGAGTTCAGGGTGTGGGAAGGGGCTCCAGGTTGGGGTGGGGTTGGGGATGAGGGGTTTGGGGTGCAAGAGGGAGCTCCACACTGGGACCAAGAGGTTCAGGGGGATCAGGGCTGGGGCAGAGGGTTGGGGTACAGGGGAGGGATGTGAGGGCTCCGGCTGGAGGGCGTGGGCTCTGGGGTGGGGATGGGGATGAGGGGTTTGGGGTGCAGGAGGGTGCTCTGGGCTGGGACCAATGGGTTCAGAGGGCGGGGTGTGTGTGTGTGTGTGAGAGAGAGAACGTTCTGGCTGGGGGTGCGGGCAGGGGCAGCGCGCAGAGCCACCTGGCCATACCTCCGTGTACTATATAGCAGCTCGAGGGGGGTCATGCTGGCTGCTGTCTGGGAGCTGCGCGGAGCGGGGCAAGCCCCTGACCCCACTCCCCAGCAGGAGCTGAGGGCCAGATTAAATGGCTTGACGGGCCAGATGTGGCCCGCGGGCCATAGTTTGCCCACCCCTGATGTGGAGGCTGGTTTCTTTGTAAGCTACAGAGACACGCTAGTGGTCTTTGGCCCCCAAGTAATGGATACCTTTCACAGAGAGTTTTTGGATAACCATTAGTTGTTGGTAAAAGCTACTTTTCATGATTTATACTACTTTAAATTTCTGCAACTCTTCAGTCTTGAAGGACCTCAGTACTCTGTATGCAGGGATTTCCTCCCGCACTGCTGAAATACACTCACCTAAGAAGTGAAAACTGTCACTTGACACCAGCAACACTACACATGAGTTAGTGCTCTTAGGAGGCGAAGTAAAGAATTATGTCCACAGTGCCTTCTGCTGATTATTAGGGTAGGCAGAATGTATTATACATGCTAGCCTCAATTTAGAAAAGAAACTGGAGCAGTATGAGAAGTACTGTAAGACTATAATGTCCAAAAGCAGCTGAGAGATCTAATGTTCCTTTAGAAAGAGAACACTTCTGAGAGCAGTATCTCCTGTTCTATGCTAGGCCACTGATTCAGTATTGACTCAGATGTGCTACTAACTAGCTTGCCAATACCACTTCCTGCAACAACTGTTGCTTAGTAATGCTGCCATTAAATCACATCCCAAGATGTTCTGGTTCCATTTTCTTTATAAAACTTCCATTAATTTGTCACTGAGCATTTATAGGCATGGGGGTGGGTGGGAGGGTGCATTGTTCCTTTAGTCCATATCAGTCACCTTTCGCTAACATTTAAGTGGAACTAAAGAGGCACAACTATGGAAGTGTGATAAATCTAATGCCACCTGAACTTCTGCATGGGAAGAGGGAGCTGTGGGAGGAGTTATCCATGCAGTAAACACAGTAATTATTAGTTACAAGATCTGAAACAAGACCTTTCTACCCCCTCAAAACAAACCTTAGCCTCGCTTTTTAGATTGAGACCTGGGCATCATTACCTAAGTGCGTAATAAAATAATAAATCTGAGAACCCCCAGTGTTGCTGTGTTAACTAGGACCCTTCTGAAGACTTTGCACAGAAGCCCAGGAGGGAGATTTATTAATTTGCGTTTAGCTGAAATGATAGCTGTTGTTTTTCTTGATGTGTTTAAATGAACATATTTCACTTACAAATGGTTTTTGGTTTGTCTTTTGTAACTTACTACCAAAGCATCTAAGGTTCATAATGTTTCTTCATTCTCATGACACATTTCCTTGAGTTTTTTCTCTTCTCTCACATTGTGGATTGTATCACCATGTAGATTTTCCCTGAGAGGCCATCAGCTCTGTTTAATGACTCTTTTGATGCATTTTCAGCTGACCAGGTTTGTTTATGAAAGCTATTAGGGATGTGTAGTTGCTTCAATAGAAGTTAGCAAGTTCTACCTGTGGAAACATGTACTAGAGAAAATAAGCCCATTAAACCACTGATCTGTTACTAGTTCCCTCTGCTCCTGTTCCTTACTACCCACTTAGATTAGTTTTTATAGTTCTTCCTGTGGTAATTGGTAGCTGTAGCTGTGAAAGTATTAGCGCTCTAGATAGAAAATTAGAATGTTTTATAAAGCTTTTTACTTCTGAGTCACTAGTATGAATCTATGATAGTTCATATTGGTGCCCATCTCTGTGGTATTGGAGTACTTCCATAGTATCTGTATTGGCTTTTACAAATCAAACAACATAAAATGAATTGTCTGTCTAGTTCCTGAATGGAAAGGTATCCTCATCACAAACATAACCATCTCCACAATTTTGTTCTCTTGGTGGCAGGGTACTGTTTGAAATGAGCTGTGGAAACTGACCTATACTGTCAGCCCTGGAGGGGTGGGAGCAGGGGAGATCCTTCTAGATCCTTGAGGAACCCTGGGCATGGAATGTTTGCACAGATGTTGATGGGCATATCTATTGTGCAGAAAAACAATGGACTTCAGGGTGGTTGAATTGCTCATTTTACCAGTACCAAACATCTTTCAAATTGCCAAATTTTCTTGATTACAAAGTGCCCTGATTTAGGGTTACCCAGTGACAGGGCAGTTTGACTTTCATTAAAAACTAGTACAGGCAGTCCTCGACTTTACCATGTTTGACTTACGACAAATGGCACTTTTGATGTTTCTGAATTGACACCCTGATTCAACTTTTGATAATCGGTTTTGACTTTCCAACGCTTGGCCCCGCAATGGAGTGGATTGTGGTTCCGAGTTATGACTCTTTGACTCACGATACAATTTTCAGGAACCAATTGAGTCATAAGTCCAAAGATGGCCTGTTTGAAGCAGTGCACCAAAATACACACGTCTAAACCACGGGGCACTTTTTTCTACATGTCCATACGATGTTAATCCCTTAATGCTATTTGTAGTAGCTGAGCCTTCATGTAGGATTTGGCTTTTCAGTAGATTACAGAAGCAGTTTCTAACTCTTCTACAACTCTAAATGCCTTCCTTTTGCTCACTGAGCAGCGATAATGCAGTGTGTGGCATATCTTCTCTTGTAGTCTTTGATTATCTTTATCTTTTTTGGGATGAGGAAGAGTTCTGTTTTATTTATCTGTGCCCCCTCTAACTCTGTCATTGGGCCACAGAGGCTCCCTTCTGAGCTAACTGTTCCATTATGGGTTTCTGGTGAGAGGAGTCACTTCAGTCTGAACACCCAGTAGGACTGCTGGGAGGGGAATCCAAAGCATAGAGGACTGGAGGCTGAACCGAGTCCAGCTATTGCCCCAATTTTGGGGTCTCTAGCCACAATCTCAGGGCTCAGACTTTCTATCTGGCACCTCCGCCAAGTGTTGGAACCCAGTGTCCAGCCACCTAACCCCCAGGGCTGACTTTTTAGATTCTGTGGTGTTTAAACTCCCCCCTCCCCCAGAACTCCACCATAAAGGTATGACACTTCTGGTTACATTTAAATTCTCTGTGGCATGCAGTAGTTGTGAAGCAGTGAATACCCATGCAGGCTTTTTGCTCAGTCTAACACTTTTTTGTGCTCTTATCCTTAGTCCAGCCAGCATTGTGGGACTAGAGCTACTTCAAGTTGGAAAAAGGGATTTGTGGGTCAAAGTGGGGAAAGTCCCACAAACCCGAGGACTATTCAGAACAGTGGTTCTCAAACAGTTGCATTGGTGACCCCTTTCACACAGCAAACCTCTGAGTGCGACCTCCCCCTTAAATATAAAAAAAAGTGTTTTTAATTTATAACACTATTATAAATATTGGAGGCGAAGCATGGTTTGGGGCTGATGGCTCATGACCTCCCCCCATAATTGAGAACCCCGATTTAGAAGATTTGCCAGATGAAAGCAAACAAGCTATAGAGAGGGCAAAAGACTGCACATTCAAAATGGAGTATGCAGCTTGCCACACACACACACCCACCCACCCACCATAATCTCACGTACAATTCATAAATTGTACAGACCTATTCCTGAATTATCTCACTTGCTCCTCTCTGATCTGTTGCTGGTTGGTATGTTTTTTTTTTTTTTGTGTGTTGATGCTCAGCCTCTCTGCTCTCCTATTGACTTTTCTTAACTTTATTCTCTAATCCGCATGGTGCCTTGCCTTGGCTAGATTTTCACACCAAGGCCACAGGACTTGTTTGATTCCAATGGGACGTTTTCACCAAAGAAGGTTTGTTTTAATCAGTTTAGATTTTTGTGAAGTTCTAAACTGAGCTCTCTAGCTGCCTGTAGCAGGAAGTGTCAATAGGTTAGAATTGTTCAGATCTAAAATCTAGAAAACAGAAGCAAAAAGAGTATCTCCTTTATGAAAAATTTATACAAATAATTCTAACATGTAAGGTACTATAAAACAAAAATAATACATCCTGCCAACTTTGTATTTCTTTCTTTGCATGACTATGCAGATTTCACCCTAATGTGTACTCCGATCATTTATTCTGTCATAAAGAAATCCTGGATTTCTGAGTGCAGTAAAACTTTTTCAGTATATGAATATTTATTTAATACTAAGTGCTGTCATTACACTTCACCTTTATTTCCATTTCTCATTTCATAAATAACCCCCATTCAAAGTGAATTAGTAAATTGGTACGTGGGTACTTACATGACTGCAAGAAGGTCACTATCTGCACTGAACTGACCTCCCATATTTGTTCAGCTAACTCCCCAAAATTTTGAAGCCTAGGGACCGTTTATTGTTGGATGATATAGCTGACTGGGCATTTTTTAACTTTCTTTGACATCAAAGGATTTTTTTCTCTAAAATGGTTTGACTGAATCTGTAGTCTATAATCCCATTTGGTGCAAACAGTGAGCCAAACATGATTCGTTTCAGACACGGTGCTCAGTCCACACTTCACCATGGACAATATGAAGTCCTTGTTTGTGCTGCAGAATACTTTTCTCAATGGTGGCTAACGGGAGCAGTTTTAATTTGACAAGGCCTGTCCCGTGGAGTGACATGTGGGAGCAAACATTGCAGGGGCTTTAGTTCCCATTGCTAGTGCACGGGTGCCATGTAAATAGTATACTTTAATTTCTAGGTGAAAGTTGTTGCTTTGTCTCTTAGACAGCATGCACCAGCTCAGCTGTCTTGTCTCATATGTAAATATCCTTTGAGCTTCCATGAATTGAATGCTACTACACATCTAACAAGTAAACTCCTTTTAGAGTTACTACAAACTGATGGAGCTAGACATTCTTAAGGGAATGATCCAAACAGATCTGCTTATTGATAGTTGTAGGTTAAAAGAAACTGGCTTGTTAATATTTTCATTGTCCTTTGATCTGATTCTTTGCTGTCTGGTTGACTCTTGTTTCTTACCCTTCTTTTGTGTTCTTTAAACTGTGATTTGCTGCTATCTCATTGGCCAGATTTTCACACCAAGGCCATGTGACTTGTTTGCTGATTCCAGTGGGGTGTTTTCACCGAAGAAGGTTGGTTTAATAATTGTAGAGACTAAGTTGAGTAGCACTGTAGGTGAAGAGATTCTTAGCTGCTTGTATGAGGAAGTGTCAGTAGTTTAGATATCGTTTCCAGGTTTACAAGCTCTGGAGATGGAGTATAAGGAGGGTCTGTTCTTTATATTAAAACAAAAACAAAACAAAAAAAAACTCAAGTCCAAAACAATCTAGATTTTCACACCAAAGCATATGGAAGAATGCTGCTGTTGAACTTTCCCTTCCTCTCACCTTTATCAAAACTTACTGAGACAGGGAATCCATAATTCTTCAGTATAAAATATTTTCTTCCCTGCATTCTTTACCTAGAACATCAGCCAACTGGAGCTGTGATTCTACTGGCTGATACTTGTCCCCTGTCCTGAGATGGGTCTCTGCCTGTGTGAAAAAGTTTGCATTTCATTTACAAATGCAGGATTTTTTGGAGAAATCTGGAGTTTCACTGATGTATGTGATGAAGCGGTTGGGTTTCTTTACAGTCTCCACAGCAGGCAGAGCCGTTGAAGGTATTCCACTCTCAATTAACATGTTCTGTATTTTGTTGCAGACACCTCATCTTGTGAACCTCAATGAAGATCCACTCATGTCAGAATGTCTGCTTTACTATATCAAAGATGGCATCACTAGGTGAGATTTGGCTCTACTACATTTAAGAGACTTCTTGTTAAAGGCACATCAGTTTAAATTACTCTTCTCTGTTGAACTGGTTTACCTGCTGTTGCAAATAACACCTAAGATTACCATCAATTACAGATTAGAGAAATGTTTTGTTTAGTTTATACTTTAATAGTACAGTGTATTGTCACTCAGCTTCCCAGATGTTTTCCACTGGGTCTTTCACAGAGCAACAAGAAAGAGAAACCGCTTTGAAAATATAGGACAGTGTAATTTATAGTAAAACTGCATAAAATGGTTGGGGGACTTGGGTAAGTGGAGTACTCAAAACTGCTCAGCTCTGTAAAGCTGGTTAGATTTCTAGTGTCGCCTTAAGTTAAACTGAAAATAGTTCTCCATTCTTGTTTTTCCACACTTTCCCCCTTTGTAAGCACATCACCCAAACCCAGGTATATTATTTTCTTGAATAGCAGTGTAGACACACACTTGACATCAGTCCTTGTTCATGTGCGCAGGATTAAATTTAGTTGCTGGATTTGGAGTCCAGAAGGCATTTTTTTCCATAGTGTATTGGCAGGAGAGCTGGGGGAAGAAGAGAAGGAGGGGTGGTTCTTTCTCTAGAACACAGAGCAGTGTTCAGCTGCTAGGTGGGCATAGTCCTCCTGGAACAGATGGAGAGTAATACAGAACTAAAGTATGCCATTATATAGATCCTCTTCCCTGCACAGTGCCCCTCCACACCTTGCCTCCCCACCCCCAAAAAAGTGTGCGTCATCTGGTGAACCATTCAAAAGCCAACGCTAAGCATAATATCCTGCTGGCACAGGGATGCATTTTCTCAGCTCTTAAAAGGTAAGGGATAATAGTCTGTAGTATTTTATTCCCACAATAGCCAGAGAAATGTATCTGCTGTATGGGCTATAAAGTAGACAATGTTTGAGTTGTGAGTGAAATGCTTTCTATTGGGTGCAGGGTTGGACAGGCAGATGCCGAGCGGCGACAAGACATTGTGCTGAGTGGGGCTCACATTAAAGAGGAACACTGTCTCTTCCGAAGTGAAAGGAACCACAATGGTGATGGTGAGATGGCACTTACAATTCCTACATATAAATGCAGGAGTAAGCGCTACTTTCTCCATGAAAGTGGTCTTCAGCATTGGATAGTTTTTGGGTCTTTCAAAAAACTGATCTGTGTACTAGCAGCTGTGGTCCGAAATGTGTGTTTGAAGTGTGGAGGGGAGAAGAGCTGAGAGGCTAGATGGGATCTGAATAGCCCTTGTGCATCAGATCAGTGAAGTTATTTTCTCTGTGGGTTTGATGAGACTTAGTTATTGGAGATAAAGCTATAACTATAATAATGCAGTACTAAGATTTTACATTTCTGTACTGCATCCTTTGGCTCAGATGCTGGCCCAAAGCAGGAGTGCTACCATTTATATCCAGCCTTGATCCTTTGTGCTCTGACCAGGTGGAATCGGTAGGACAGTTTAGACAATTCTTCTTTGGATGAAGCTATAAATGGTGTTTCCTTTTGTTCTGCTCTGGGTGTCCGGGTTGCCTCTTGAAAAGTGGAACTGAATCCATGATGGGGGTAGTCAGAAGATAACAGTGGGAGTTCAGGAACACCTGAGTTTTAATCCTGGCTTTAACCGAATCCCTCAGTGGCCTGAGACAAATCACTTACCCCTCAGCTTTAGTTCCCTCACCTATAATACAGGGATAGTACTTGCTTATCTTGGATATTGAGGATTTAGTGTTTATAAGGGGTTATTTAGTTATTGCTATAGAGGTATTTAATTTTTACTTGCTACAACTCTGGAGTCTTAGCCAATGTTCCCTCTAGCTGCCTGTGGTGTTACTGAGGCAGATATAATCTAATAATGAGATGCTGAGCCCCTGTGACTCCCAGTTATTTCAGTAGGAACAGTGTGTGCTTAGTACGTCTCAGGATCAGGCCCATAATGCCTGTCACATCTGCCTACAATAGTTACAGTGCTGAAATCCATTACAAATAAATGAAAGGGCTGATGTGTGAAATGTACTAAGTTCATTATTCAAACCTTATAACAAGGCGTCTGTGTGACTGACCAAGGTTTAGGCAGTGCAAATATCGAGTATGACAGCACAGTCATTACACCATGAAAAAATGAGGAGAAAAAACAAAACAACCCTAGCAAATGAGTTAGATGGATACCTGTACTACCTGGGTGGTCAGAAATACTGGCTGAATCACCACTTTGTCATGTGCTGCTATCCATTCCTAACCAGGATGTAATATCAAAGAATAACCTCCCTGGAATCTTTGTGGAGGATGTAGGGAGCAGTGCATTGTCTGCTTATATGCAATGTGCTGGTAGGCAGGGGATGAGAAGATCTCTGGGCTTTTTGCATTTTCTCACTATGGAACACTCACTAAATAAGCTGAGTTCTGTGACATTAATACTGTTGTTTCTTCTAGTTATTGTTACTCTGGAGCCTTGTGAACGGTCGGAAACATATGTCAATGGCAAGAGGGTTGTGCAGCCTGTGCAATTGCGCTCAGGTAAGAGACTTCAGAAGTTTGACTTTTTGTGACAGATTGTTCCTCAGGAATTGTCCATAGAGGATATTTCCTGTGGGACTAGTGAGGAAAATTGGATGCTGTTAAAGATAAGGGATGTATTCTTTTTTGTAGTGGAGGTACCATATAGGAGTTAACCTCATTTATATCTCCATTAGTGACTGTTCCTGCTTTTCTTATTTTCTCAGGCCCTTCACATTGCAGCAGCTGAAAGCCAGATTTAAATGTTCACTGCAACACAGGGCACTCTCTTCTTGCGTCTCTCTCCCTACTTACTCTGATATTCATTCAGTATGTACTTAGCCAAGACTACTGCCTTTGGCAGTTGCGATGTGAGAGAGCAGACTGCCAGCTGCTGATGGAAAATCCCTAGCTTCTCTGGCACAGCTAAGATGTGACCCCATGCAGGAGCACAACAGCGTGTCCTTTTTTTTAACTCAGTAGCGTGTACTCAGTAACCTGGTTAGATCTCCACATGTCCCTCGTGTCTCAGGGGCCAAGGAGAGTGGCTCTCATAAATTGTAAGCTTGAGACCACCAGAGTTCAGTTTCTTTTAAATCATGAGCATATGTTCTTCTTGTCCTGAAATGCAATCTAGTGCAATGGATTCTGGACTGTGAGTGGGTGCTTGCAAGGAGTTAAGTGCATCAACTTCAGCAAAATGCTGGATGTGGGGATGGAAGTTGGTTTCCAGTCTCTCTCTCTCCCAATCATCCCACTCTTTTAAAAAATGTTGGTGCAAGCTGGGCATGTCCTGCAGAGGGGCAACTGCTACTCATGTTCTCTTGCAAGCTAACTTAAAAAATAGCTTTCAATACATCTCTTCAGTGCTTATTTCTTGACAATTACATCACTAAAACTATTGATTAAAAATCATTAACCTCGTTAGAAGGCAGTTGTTTTACTAGTAGGTTCACAGTGACGGTCTTGATTGCTCTGGAGGTTTATTTATGTTGCATGGAGAGAGCAGAAGTATTTTATCAATTATATTAGGCACTTGTTTTAAGTTTCCTGTACATCTGATTCCAGTAGCACTTAGATGCAATTCTTACCTTACCACTTAACTGTGGCTCTTACTTACGCTATGGAGAATGAAGTAGTAAATGCCTCCCCAGAAATTCCACGAATTAGGACTTGAGTAGAAACTTAAGTGATGTATCGGGCAGATCTCTACTAAAAAATGTAAAGCATCCATTCTTCAGATGGTTGAGGTTAGATTATCTAAAACAGAAATGTTTGTAGGGTGGCTTTTGCCCATGATTTCCGCACCTCTTTTAAAAAATTAGTTGACTAGCTGACTTGTTGCAGCTGTCAGTCCATCAGCAAGACATTCTTTATTTTGTGGTACGTTTCTGCAGGGGTTTAAATCTGGCTCTATGGACAGGTTTTCTTATGTGAGCATTTTCTGGGGCAGGCAATGGGATGTACAGTTTAACCTCCTCTGCACTAAGTAGGGTGTTCCTTTTGTCCATTTGGCCACCTACTACTAAATGTTTAAATATTGTCCAAATTCTCATTGAGAAATCCTGTCTTCTGATCCTCAGGTTACCTAAACAGCTTAGAGTAAACTTCACTGGATACTAAACTTCATCTCTCACTGGTTCTGGTGTTCTTACGCTAAAGAGTTAATTTTTTTTTGTTTTAGGAAATCGTATCATCATGGGTAAAAATCACGTTTTCCGATTCAACCACCCTGAGCAAGCACGAGCAGAGAGGGAGAAGACTCCATCCGCTGAAACTCCCTCTGAACCAGTAGACTGGACATTTGCTCAGAGAGAACTCTTGGAGAAACAGGGCATTGATATGAAGCAGGAGATGGAGAAGAGGTAAGTGGACTAAACTAACTCCGTTATTTTACTTGGCATGTCTGATATATTTTGTTAGATCTATTTAGGGTTGCATCAACTTTACATCAGTCTGAAGTTAAATAAATGCCTGCTTTTCTCTAGGAAAGGCTGGTTAATTCCTACCTCCCTGTGAAATGAGGGCACCAGAACCAGACTTTGCCCCCCACTTCAAAAAAATAAATAAAAAAAAAAATCCAGACAAAGCTAGATTAACACAAACATACTCCTATTTTGTACTGTAGAGTGTGTCTGAGAGAGATTTGCCCACACCTTTCTGTGATCTAAAGCTGGATCTGCCAAGGGGGCCCTCTGCTCCCAAAGTTGAGAGGATCAGGCTACTTGCTCATACTTGTCCCTATCTCTTTATTTTATGAGTCTACTTCTTTCAAATTCCACTTATGCCTCCTAAGCATCAAATTTATGGCCAATGCAGGGAGTATAGGGGGAGGAATTGGATGGTCTCTTGACACATTTGTTCTTAAACTGACAAAGAAGGAATGCTGGCAAATTATGCAATCTGGGACTTCCCTGAGTTTTTGCCTCCAGAAGGCTGTCTGCTCATAAGGGTGAAGAGGACCAGAAATTACTCGGATATGGTGCTCTGCTGACTGAGACTTCTCCTTGCCTTGTATTTGGAGGAAACTAAACTCCTGGGTTGCTAATAAATCAAACTATTAAATATACAAACTAGCAGTAGTACTTGTGACTCCTCACACACAGTAAGAGTTACACTTTGCAGCCTTAATTGTATGCTGTGACATGTCTAATTGTATTTAATCCTTTATTTTAGTTCAGTTACAGAACTGATGTTTTCCTGCTTGTGGATCATTTGCTTAAATAAGGCTTTTTGTATACTTCAGAGAGTACAGTCACTAACATAGGCAGTAGTGGAACAGAATAGGTCAAATTCTTGGTCACACGGATCTAAGGTAATTCTCATTCCAAGTGAACTGAAAAGTGTCTAGTTTGAAGGAGGCAGGAAGTATAGTATCTTTCATGCTAGTGTATTGACACTCTTACACCCCAGACTTGCCCTTGTCTCTGTTACTTAACAGAGTCTGTGCACAGAGTAACACTAACACAAATAATGGTCTACATGGTTGCTTCTGCTTCCCTTGTGATTTTTCTCTCCAGGTTACAAGAAATGGAGATTTTGTACAAGAAGGAGAAAGAGGAAGCAGATCTCTTGTTGGAGCAGCAGAGGCTGGTAGGTGTCAATTCTTCTGGTTGCTTGTATTGTTGGCAAAGGTTAACTGCTGCCTTTATTGACCCTAAAGTCCAGGAAACTTGCTTGGGATGTCTGCATAAAGCACAATCCCCCCGCCCCCCCCCTTTACACACTATCTACAGTAGTGAAAATTAGAGTGGCTAAGTGGACACATTTCATGCTTTACTCTTATTAATGTGGAGATTATATTCACCCACCTGTGGGCACTAAGCAGTGCTTGGGAGGGCTGGTCAAGTTTGCTGAATTGTAACTTGGGTCAACAGGAGGATGTTTCTTCGTTGTCATTGCTTTGAAGTTACTTTTCAATAGTCTGATTAGTTATTGTGAATGTTAGAACTCTGAATGTTTGTCTTGGATCACCAGAAAGTACTAACTTTGAGCTGCCAAAACACCTAGACTATGTTCATGTGCTAGGTTTTACAAATAATGTCTGAAAATGTTGCTGCACTGTGCATGTTTTAACCCTGCTCCCTCCCTCTGCATGGAGTCTGAATCCCTTGCAAGGGTCTTCATGGCATAATACTGATTGAGGGCAGGTGTGTAGTAAAGGAGTTTTCATTCTTCCAAACCCATGGGAAAAACACCACCTGTATAGCTAGGAAGTCCAATAAATAGTCTAATGTTTCAACTTGAGTGTTCATTGTGTAATAATTGGGGGTAGGAATTTCTTGCTTATACAGTCAGATATGTTCTAATGGAACGTAGCTTTTAAAGTGCAATACAGATACATGCAGAATCCGGGCCTCCTGTCAATCAGAAGAGCAAGTGTGAGCCCAGCAATCAAGACTGATCTTCCTGAGTAACACTGGGTCAATTATATCTGCTCTTTATTATTTTTGTTAGCCACAGGACAATGTTAACCTTGGTGAAAAGAACTTTAGGGGTTGCAGCTTGCTGTTAAGAAGAGTCTGAGAACCTGGGAGCCCCTAGAAGCTCTGGAAGAGTTGAATAAATTTCTGGATTTGTCACAAGGCTCTTCCCCTCTTTCCCCAGAGCAGAGAGAGGAGCTAGGACTCCTGTGGCATCCATTCCTTGCTAGACAAGCTGTGTGAGAGTTAACATTATTTTTCATTAACTACAATATCAAGTGGCCTTATAACTCCCACTCAGAGTTTTTCTTCAAAAGGGATCACTTTGAGAATGGAGAGGCCCAACTGCAAATTGAGCCAGAACAGAGTTTGATGGGACTAGTCACTAGTGTTTGATCTTGGCGACTTTGTATTGAAAGTAAAACTGGGAAGGAGTGAATTGAATGCATGAGATAAGGAAATAGTCTAGGTAAAGAGTAGCTGTTGGGTGTTTGTTTGGAGCCACAGGAGATGAGAAGTGGTGTTCCCTCCTTAAAACTTAGCTTAGAAAGACGTGGATATAGCTTCAAGATGGGGCAGCATTTTATCCCTGAAAAGCACATGTGTAGTTAACAAATTGTGTGAAATACACATGCCAAAACTGTTAAATTATTTTGAGGCCTGTTTAAAACAAGGCTGCATTTGTAAAAGTTCTGTAAAGCAGGGTTCATTTCCCTGTTCTGTGTATATTCCTATGGAAGAATATTTAATACTGTAATAAAAGTAATTTCTGTAAACTCGGTTTTTTTTGCTTATCTTAAGGGGACAAGGTTGGAAGATGTCATTCTAAATTATCAGTGATGAGATTCTTTAAAAATTGTTTCCCTAAGGTTGAGAAATTATAATAAATCAGATCACTGGTCTATCTGGACAGTATGCTGCTTTTGGCAATGGCCAGTACCCAGTGCTTCAGAAACGCCCCCACGGTGCATTTGGCCATTTCTGCAGTATTGTATGTGGGGTTGGGGGCGTGCATAGGGTAAATACCTTCCTGACCCTTAAAAACAATTGGTTAATGTTCTAAAGCATGGGCACTGATTAACTTTAGCTTCTGTAACTGGCAAATGTTTATAATTGTCACAGTATCATCCAATCACAGTATCAGACTCTCTGACCTACTGCCATAGTGAATTCAACATTTGGTAATTGTGAAATGGTATTTTTTTCTGTTTGTTCTTAACTTGACACTAATCTTGATTGGGAGACCCTTGCTGCTGTTAACAACTTACTTTGTGGCGGGCTTAGATGTCAACCAGGTTGTGCCCCTGTTGTGATAGAAGCTTCACAAACGTATAGCAAATTACAATTCCTGACCCCAAATCTTATAACTGTATATTTGGATGTCTTGTTGGCATGACCAGGGGGCGAGGCTTGCCAAACTTCCTTTCAAATTTGGAGTGAAAATGAATATGTACTTCTCAGATAATCTCCCCATCTGACTTGCTGCCCCTAGGTGGCCATGCCCATGAAGCGACCCCTGGGAATTTTGACATTGGTAGCTGTGCCAAATGGATTAGAGTTAATTTTTGAGTTCATGTAGGAGAATGACAACATAGTGTATCATTTTGTGCTATTATTAAATGTATGAGTAATATTGGTGACATCAAGAATGATGAATGACTTTTTCTTTCTGGATAAAGCCTTGAACTCATATAGCCTGTACAGTGTGCAGTGTCTTTCTGTTGGGTGTCTTCCATTTCTACTGCACGATGCAGTATGCTAGTAACACTACTTTTTGGGGCTCCAGATTTTGCTTGCCATAAACTCATAATGAGTTATTGTCAGATTCTAATTTTTTTTTTTTTTTTTTAAAGAATTCACCATTATTTTACTGATCTGTTCTGGCCTAAATGAGGAATATGGTCTAAATTATTTTTATTACAAATCTTAATATGAGTTCACAAGCAGTACACATAATGTTAATGAGAAAAAAGTTACTGACCCTAGAGAACAGAACTTTCTCTAAAATCCATCTCATCATTCTCAGAAGCAGAATATATTGTATTGCATATACCCTGTTCTTTATTGCTCAACTATTGCCAGTAGGGTCTTTTAAATTGTCTGTCAGTCAGTGGTTTAGAACCAGAGATGCATATTTCCCTAGCATGTAATTGACTATTGCTGTTCTTGATTTTTCATGTGTTCTGTAATTCTTTTGCCTGAAAAACTTGCGAGTTGCAGTTACTTCAACAGAGATTGACTCTTGCAGTCTTTTGAAGGGGATACAAGCTCTAGAGAATCAGATTAACAACCAGAAATGGACAATATATTGAAGAGTGATCTCAAAGTATAAAAAACCCACCTTTTAAAAAATAGACTGACTTAATTCCAGGTTGCAGTTATCAGTAATGAATACACTTAGTTTTTGGTGGCATTTATCTCTCAAGTTACCATTCATAGTTTATGAAACCTGAAGAGTTTCTCAATAAAATGATTTAATAAGAGTGACCTCTTCAGAAATCCTGCTGGAAAACTTGGAACAATGAAGCAAAACAAGTGCAACCCTTAGCAAACGTATGGGAGCTGCAGGTGCGAATTTGTTAAATGTTTACTAAGGTTTGAGAAGATGAGAAGAAAACTGGGTATCGAATAGCATTCTTATTGGTTAAAACATTTTTAAAAGTTACTATAATATTCTTCTGATGCTGACTCTTCAGACATGCAAGTCTGTCAATGTTTTTAAAATACACGGCAAGGTGGCAAATGGAAAAACCCTTTGAAACTCTGATTCTTGATATCCCCTTAGCTTGTAGCAAGTCTTCCTTGGATTATGAAACATCTTCACCTGTCATAGTAGCACTTACGGTACTTTTAACATCGACCCTATTGGCTGCTTCTATTTTTATTATTTCTTATCCTCTTAACACTTCTCTGGCTGCTCTTGTAGTAAAGTGGATTCTAAACTCAAGCATCCCAGCACCATGTACAACATTACTAACCAGTGTTAACCCGACTTACTCTGGCTGCTCATCCCATCATTCTACGATGGCTGTTGTGTTCACTCACTGGGGGAGGATTTTCTGAAAGAAGCAACAGCAGTAACCAAGGCACATGTGTGTGGCATGGAATTGCATGTCTTCGTAACATATGTGGGGTGCAGTTTACACCTTGTTTTTGTCAAGGACTTTAGTTCTGTTTAAAGGTTTTGGAGGGGGGCTGGGAGGGGATGAACTTAGGTTAGATGTAGTATTTTAAAGTTAGATTTAAATGTAAATTTTAGTAGACTGGAGAACTTATATTTTAAAGGAAACAATGCTGGGAGGCTGACAGAAATGTTCATGTCCTTACACTCAGTCGTGAGAGACATCCATATGATTTGTTCTGTTTAATTTTTATTTGTTTTAGTTTTCTTTGCCTGTTTTTATTTAGTTTTTCCATTTTTTTTTTTTCAATTTTAATTTTGGTTGTTTTGGGGCCACTTCTTGATTTTTGTTTTTCCAAAGGATGCAGACTCTGATAGTGGGGATGATTCGGACAAGAGATCGTGTGAGGAGAGCTGGAGACTGATCACCTCCCTGAGAGAGAAGCTGCCCCCCAGCAAGCTGCAGACCATTGTAAAAAAGTGTGGTCTCCCCAGCAGTGGGAAGAAGCGAGAGCCTATTAAAATGTACCAGATACCACAACGCCGGCGCCTTAGCAAAGACTCAAAATGGGTCACCATCTCAGACTTAAAGATACAGGCTGTGAAGGAGATCTGCTATGAGGTAGCCCTCAATGACTTCAGGCATACTAGGCAGGAGATTGAGGCACTGGCCATTGTTAAAATGAAAGAGCTTTGTGCCATGTACGGAAAGAAAGATCCCAATGAGCGTGACTCATGGCGAGCTGTTGCCCGGGATGTCTGGGATACTGTGGGAGTTGGAGATGAGAGGATTGAAGATGTCATGGCCAGTGGGAAGGGAGTAACTGATGTGGATGACCTTAAGGTACATATAGACAAATTGGAAGATATTTTGCAGGAAGTGAAAAGGCAGAACAACATGAAGGATGAGGAAATAAAAGTTCTCCGAAATAAGATGCTAAAAATGGAGAGGGTTTTACCACTGATAGGGTCACAAGAGCTGAGAGCCCAGTCGACCACAGCTAATGCTGCTAATGTTAAAAATCCAAACTCTGTGAGTGTGGTGGATGCTGACAAGACGTATGCGAATACTTTGAAAAAAGATGAGAATGATGAGCTTGATAAAGAGGAGCGTGTTTCCCAATTAATGGAGGATGACCCAGCCTTCAGGCGTGGGCGGTTGCACTGGATGAGGCAAGAGCAAATTCGGTTTAAGAACTTGCAACAGCAGGAAATAGCCAAACAGCTCCGTCGACAAAACATGCCTCACCGATTTATCCCACCTGAAAACCGTAAGCCCCGGTTTCCATTTAAGAGCAACCCCAAACACAGAAACTCATGGAGTCCAGGTACTCACATAATTATCACAGAGGATGAGGTTATTGAGGTCCGAATTCCAAAGGAGGAAGAGAAAGAGAACAAAGAAGAGAACAGAGAAAAAGGTGGCAGTGCTGTCTCCCAGGATCCTCAGCAACTGTGGAACCTACATGACCCACAAAGGAGTCAAGATCATATCCAGATTAACTGGCAACAGCTAAACACTCAGCCACAGCCTAGCAATCAGCAACAGACACCACCTCAGTTACGCTGGAGAAGCAATTCTCTCAACAATGGCTACCAGAAAAGCTTGTGCCGTCAGACATCTGGCTCATCTGAATCACTGCAGTCCCACAGTGGGCACCAGAACCCAGACCTGCAGAAGTTCCAGCAGAAACGCCACATTCACCAGCACCACCAATCCTATTGCAATCACAACAATGGAGGCAATACAGAGAGCACTGCAGTTAACATCCACCCAAAACAGATTAATGGGCACAGCCGTTACGACCAGTTTGTGACACCTCCACGGATGAGACGACAATTCTCTGCACCTAACCTCAAAGCTGGCAGAGAAACTACAGTATGATTCACTGGACAAATGGGAGAAGGGGTCAGTGCTGGCTTATCATTCAGAAGCATTGCAATGGGACAGTTTTGATCACCATCTACCTTGGGTTTCAGTTGGCCAATTAGAACTTGAGTGACTTGATGTACAAAGCACAAGCTGTTGGTATTTCAACACATCCATTTTGCTTATGAATCATGGTGCAATTTTCAAGACTTCGGAGAAATATTGTGAAAAATGTTGAGACCCCTTTATAGATTAGAAGACTGTGGAAAAGAGGGTACCCTATTAGCTAGTGTACCTTCCTTATTTTTTGTCTTGGAGTATTTTTCTAAAGCTGAAAATACTGTCTGGAATATATAAAGAGCTGCCTCCCTCCATGTCTTTATGTAGACAATCAAAAGGGGAATCAAGTTTATAGTGTTGAATGTCTCTTGTGACCTTTTGGTTAGAAATGAAGAAACCGATCATTTATATTGTAAGCTTAGCTCTGGCTCTTCAATTCAATTCACTTTTCACCTCCTAACCCATGTTTTTAAATAATTGGTAAACCAAAAGCTGTCAGCTGGCAAGACAATACGTGACTTTTTGTAGATGTGCTGTCTCCTTTACAGAAATTTATGAGAGCTACTTGGACACTGGCCCCCCACCCCCCCCACCCCTTTAGAGAGTACCATGCCTTTTTGTCCTCCTGCCTAGTTTCATCAACATCAGTATGAAATTGCCATGACTGTAGAAATCTGCCTCTGAATGGGGGACTGTTTTATGGGGGACTGTGCACATGGCCAGAGCCATGTTATGGAAATAAGCTTTTTCTCATTCCCATCTTGTCTCTATTATAATGGTTTTTAGTTATAACTTACTATACTGAGATGATAAATGTGCACTGCACTTTTTGATCTTTAGTGGTGCAGTAAAGACACTCTGAGCTGATTTCTTCCACTGCAGTGGTTAGGCTTTGGGTCTCAGATGTATTACTGGTGAGCATTTAGAATACTACCGTGAATTGGAGGGGGCAGAGAAAGGAGAGCTAGAGAACTGATTCATTTTACATAATACCTCATTCTAGTGCCTTCTGGTTTCAGATTGCTCTCTGTTTCAAGTCTTGTTGAACAAATCTGTCACTTTAAGGGGAAATCACATTTGTCATTTACTCCCCATCTCCCAGAAAAGTACAGTTTAGACGCAGTATTTTAACTTATACCATAAACAAAGGTACCTAAATTTACAAATGAGAACACCATAAACACTTGCAAACCCTGTGATCCTACTTCAAATCTCTCAGAACAAATGACACTAAAAATAGTGGACAAAAAAGTAGATGCTGTTTGACTAAGAACTAGGCTTATGGGTTTTTGGAGTTTTTTATCTTGATTGGAAAGTGCTACTTTTAACTATAGGACTTGTTTCTTTGCTTTTGAAAACGTAGTCTTTTCATTAATTTTTATTTACTTAAGTTGTTTTTGGACTTGAATTTTTAGGACAAATCTGAATCTTTGGAGGGAAACTTGGTTTACTGTAAGGTTTAACCTGAACGCAATTTTTAAAATGAACTTGAGTATTTATGGCTGATTTAGTGTGGTTGGGTCACATTCTATGTTACATTTGTACAGTTAAATGACTTGTGCTGTGTTGCACAAATATCCTTGATTTTAGTACTTGAGGTCATTTTCCTTGTGTTAAACATAAGCCCTACTGGTAACAGTTTTACTTTTGCATGTTTCAGCATAGCTATAAATGAGCAGAAATTGCCTGCAACTTACCTCCCCTTTATTATTTCCTGCCTACATATTTTCTTCCCTTCTGAACTATATTATTACAGAGGAGCTGGTTGTAACTCCATGGTTAAATTGCAACCAGAGACTTACTACTTTGGTATCTGTCACTCAGGTCTCAACACTGCAGTCCGGTCACATGAATGTTTCCTGACACATTATGATCTCTGGGATTTAGGAGGTTCAATAGCATTGCTTCCCAGATGGCTCTAAACTGATGACACGGTTAATTTTCTGTCCAAAATGGTGATGCCAATGGCATCTGTTCCATATTTCAGTCTCCGTGAACAATGGAAACACTGAAATCCCTGATCCTTCAAAGAAAGGAAGCCCTGGTACAAAGACAGCACTTTTCTTTCAGCTTGAGTCAGCACTCTGATTTTATTTTTGGGCTGCAAATAACCTTGTGCTGGTAGCTTTACTATAGAACTCTGTGTAAATAGTTTGTCCCATTCCTACTATTTGGCAATAACGAGTGATATGATTTGTCCCTCTGCCATCCTTTTCAAACGTCTTACGACCTGCTCTGTTTTGTGGCAAGCAGGGAGAGATGAAAACAATGAGTATCTGGGGAAATTCCCATGTGCCTTCATATGGAATATTCCAGCCAAGCAGAGATTATCCTGGATAGGAGCCAGGCACAAGGGAAAGACCCAACAAGTCTATTTTGTGTGTCCCCATTCTGTTTGCACAATATAGCAATAACCTATGCAAAACCAGCACATGGCTGAGGTATGCAAAAGGAACATGTCGCATGCAGTTTTTTGAAATCCGTTCAAGTATGTATTTTGAAATGGGATAAAATCATATACTAATTTGATTTTTA